>NC_090058.1:3761077-4061077 GCF_038355195.1 Osmerus mordax | reverse complement strand
AGCTTGCTGTTCTTCCTCCAGCTATTTTGAATGGGCAACATGCAACACTATTGACTAAACTATTACTATTCAAATGTCAGTTACCCTCAGGATCAGGTTAATTTAATATTACAAACGTATTTTTGTTACCTGCTCTTCAGGAATTACTGCTTCACAAATCAGTAACACAACTCAGACATCTGGACTGACAAAAAAAGAAATAATAGCCTGGCTTAGCTTTGTGTGTGTGTTTGGTGGTGTGGGTGCTATTGACTAGAGAAAGAAAAAGGATTCTGGGAGTTTAAGGACATGTGACTTGTTCACTGGTCAATGATCAATGTCTGGCTGGTTATGGCTATAGAGGAACTGGACCAACGTATACTGTAGCTGCTCCATCACTGATGTAGGATGTAGACTGGTCTACATCCTGGATCACCCTGACCTCTTCCAGTACCCCCACTGTCTCTCTCCGACATATGGCTTCTCTTAGAGGACAACATGTTAAGTCAACTTTGCTCTGAAATGTTCAGTAATTGTACAATACATTTAATGTATTATATACATGCACTTTTTACAAAGTAATAAATCATAATTCCACTCTACAGAAAAAAATATTTAAACGACTACCATAATGTTAGCTACTTGACCGGCTGATAATATTCTCGGATTGGCCATGTGCTGTTGTGACTGGGCTCTGGGGAGATCAATAGCGTGTGATTGGCTGTGGCGGTTTCCTGGGCCCGCTCACAGGTCAGTCGATATGTTGCTCTTCTCTCTGCCAGGGGATTGATCTGGTTGCTGCTGGAACTGTTAATCTTACACAGAGAGGGTGTTTGGGCTTGTGGGTTCCACACTGGCTTGCTCTGGTTTCTGTTAATGTCGGAAGGTTAGACGCCTACAGGATCATATCGACATCATATTGTTCTTTATTTGATGACGTACACAGTTTTTAAGGATGATATGGTTAGATGTTGTACAGTATAGGTGAATCGATATCCATCTTTCTTAACAAGTCCAAAGCAATAAAATATAGGAATGACAGTTGCACATTCCTAATTCAAAATATATTTCCGTTGCATAGAGGAGTCTAGTCTGCTAGTACATTCTCCAGAGCAGTAGCCTAGCAGCGGATCCGGGGTGATTTCCTGGAACTCGTCCCGCTAACCAGATGAAGAACAGGTTCCATGTCTTAACAGAGAAATTATGAATGAGGGCTAGCCTTGAAGAGCGCTTGTGTAGTAGGCCAGGTTCACATATACTGTCATTTTAGGATGTCGCCCAAATCTGTCATGTTATGAGCTTTTCAATACGGTTTGACTTTTAGAATCTTTAAGCTTTAGATTTCATCGTCCAGTCACGAATAAATAAGATACAGGAAATAGTAGTTCAACAAATGGAATGAATAACAAAAAATGAAAGATGACAGTCTTTTTTTGTTGATTCCTCTACTCCAGTCCCATGAGGGTTTACTATAAACATTGACATAGTCTCTCCATTTCCTCTCTCCTCGTTTCCAAACCCCTCATCCCTCTCTCTTCTAGTTTCCCGAATGTGGTTTCTACGGGATGTACGACAAGATCATGTTGTTCCGCCACGATCCGTCCTCGGACAACGTCCTCCAGCTGGTCCGTTGCTCCTCAGACATCCTGGAAGGAGACCTTGTGGAGGTCGTTCTGTCAGGTATACACGCTGACACACACACATACACACATTGGCACTCACTCACGCACACAAAAACACACATGGACACTCACACACACGGGCGCACACACACACACTTCTTTGTGCCATGTTGTAAAATTGAGTTCTGGTGCAAACGACATGTGGCTGCACTGAGAAGGAGGAAGTGATGTCGCTTTGCGTTTGACACAGCTAAAGTGTTTTTCCAAACGCTCTGCGGGCGTCTCTTCTTCCATCAGCGCTCCAGCAGGTAATCAACTTCCTGCAACGGTGTATGAGGTAGACATGGGAGACTGACACCTCACATACCCCCCAAGTACACCCCACACTTGGGTAAGACTGGAAGTGATACTCTGTACACACACGCGAGTGAGCAGGTGCACGCACACACACACACACATTCTAATGCAGTAGATTTTAAAAACCTGTCATGACACTTTGTAGCGTGAGGGTTAGAGAGGTATCACATAAAAACAAGCTCCATCTCAAAGTGTGTGTCAGGTGAGTGATTATTGAATGAGACTTCACCCCAAGCTGAAGCAGGGTCCTAGGGATCCTGAATGTAGCCCAGGTTATTTCTGGATCTGGATCAACACAGAGCAGTATGTTGTAGAGAACGTGTTCGTGGTGAGTGGTAAAACACATGTTGTGTGGCACACAACCTACTTTGTGTAACTCAACACATACCACTTAGCTCACACCTGTTTGTAACTGCTGGAAATTGGTGAAAATTTGACAAATGTGTCCTTGGAGAATAATGTCCTTGGAGCACGTGATAACCATTGTAGTATGTGTAATTACTTGTCAAGTTGGCAAAAGGATACAGTATAGATGCTTGAGATGCAAACTGTAGGAGGGAAGGTAGAAGCACGTAGTAGCCTAAGTAACGTAACAGTAACAGTCTGCCATACAGCTTAACTACACCTGAACCGATAATGCCTTTGTAGACATTCAAGGAACTACCCCTTTCGAGGTGGGTAAAATAAACACAGAACTAATGTTGGGTTTCGCATTTGGTACATTCGCTCTCTGTATTGATAATTTCAAGGTTCGGCAGATAAAATAAACACTTTCGTGTACGTGTTAGCTCTGCCTGTTGTTTGCCACCAGGCTTCCTGTCAGCCTCTCCTGTCTCTCCTCCCTCTCACAGTATGATCATTTGGGCTGCTGGTGCACAGCAGTTTAATGAGTGTGAAGGTGGATACGATGCTAACAACACTTTAGCTGCCACCAGCTACGGGGTGTGAAGATCGTAGACTAGCTAACGGAGCTCCGTGCTGGGGAATGCAAACAAGAGCGCCCCGGAAGGTTGATCCACGTAAATATGGAGGGAGAAAAAAGGAGGGGGAAAGTGACTTTTTAGGTTCAGGAAGGGCAAAAAACATGTTTAATATTATACGATCATGCAGAGTCCCGCTAGAGTGAACAAGATGAATGCCTCAGCATGATGCCAACTTGTTTTATCATGTTGTGGCAACAGAGAAGCTCAACATACACAGACCTAGAGGATTACTACAACTACTAATTTCACTTCAGAACACATAAATAAACATAGGTGTCCTAAGACGCCATTGAACACACACACACACACACACATACTCTCTCTCTCTCTCTCTCTCCCTCCCTCCCTCTCTCTCTCTCTCTCTCTCTCTCTCTCTCTCTCTCTTTCTCTCTCTCTCTCTCTCTCTCTCTCTCTCTCTCTCTCTCTCTCTCTCTCTCTCTCTCTCTCTCTCTATCTCTCTCTCACACACACACACACTCATTTTCTGAAGCATGTAATGACGGTTTACAGGTTGTTCAACTTCTAAACATATCTTGGCCTTTAAACAAAAGGCAAAACAATAATTTGAATAAATGGAGGCAATTTCTCCCTGTAGAAAGTCTAATCAGGCTGCATTCTGCTTAAGCAGCAGAGACTAGCTTGGTGGAGGGCTCAGGCTCGGTGCCAGTCATCAGGCTCTCTGTTCCCATGCTGGGCTCCAACCCCCTTCAACGCTCCCAGCAACTCCTGCTACACACGGACAAACACGAGCCAATCAGGACCCTTCTCCATCTGTGGCTGACAGCATGTACAATCGCTAAACTCCGAGGACCCCAAGGACAAATACCTGTTTGTTTACAAACCATTCATTTTATTTGATACACAAATCATCTTTTCTGTTTTTTTTTCATATGGACTGGGATGGGGAAGGATTTTCTATTCTCTTGGCCTTAGTTTAACAATTTGAATGTTAATCTTGATACTAATGCAGAACATCTGGCTTTGATTAGTATATCTGAAACAGTTCAATCTCGAGATGTTAAACTAGCAGATAATGGGATCATCCCACGTTATATAAGACACACAGAGTTTCAAACAGGCTCTGTAGTGCTGGCTAGGGTTGAGTTAAGGGATCTCAAATCTGCTCCATCTGCTGTTCAGGCCTGTAGACACCAGGCAGGCCAGACCATCAAAATGTCTATCCAGGGCATCGATGAACTGAGGGCCTGGTGCCTTAGGTCTCAGCTGTGTGTGTGTATGTGTGTGTGTGTGTATGTGTGTGTGTGTGTTGGATCTTAGAGTAGTATTCTCCAACGTTGGCCAGATATGCAGCCATCTGGGACTGGGTGCCATTCCAGACACAGTCAACACTGTGACTTAAGCGCTGAAGAACTCAACAGCCCGTCTCTTCGTCCAAGCCCGTCCTCCTGCTCTGTTTTCCCAACACCAGCACAGCCCACCACCCTGCATCATTGATATTCTTACCACAGCGTCGCTAGGAGAGAGACATCACATCAGACTGTGAAGCCACGTGGCCTCCAGATCTGGCTGTGTTTCTGTGCTGCTACGCCCCAGTCGGACTGTGTCACAGAACTTCTCCTTAGGTCTCGTCTTGCCCTTGATTTGCATCATTATTTGTAGCATCCAGCCGTGGGGTCAGATGGCTGAGCGGTTAGGGAAACGGGCTATTAATCAGAAGGTTGTTGGTTCGATTCCCGGCCGCGTCAAATGAGGTTGTGTCATTGGCCAAGGCACTTCACCCTACTTGCCTCTGGGGGAATGTCCCTGTACTTACTGTAAGTCGCTCTGGATAAGAGCATCTGTTAAATGGCTAAATGTGTAACCACTGTGTTCTATGCTCCAAACCTTCATGTCTGCTCGTGGCCTGACGGCGTCTCTCTGTGTGTTCCGCTGTTTTTCAGCCTCGGCCACAGTGGAGGACTTCCAGATCCGCCCCCATGCTCTGTTTGTCCACTCGTACCGTGCCCCGGCCTTCTGTGACCACTGCGGAGAGATGCTCTGGGGGCTGGTTCGACAGGGACTCAAGTGTGAAGGTGGAGGAACGCGCGACTGTTTGACTTGTTTGGCGCTGTGTTGATCTGTCTCTCTCAATCTCTCTCCCTCTCTCTTAATCTCTGTCCCATCTCTCTCTCTCTCTCTCTCTCTCTCTCTCTCTCTCTCTCTCTCTCTCTCTCTCTCTCTCTGTTGCTCATTCTCTCCCTCTATTCATTCTCTTTCTCAATCTCTCTCTTCCTCTCTCTAAATCTGTCTCTTTGTGTCTCTGTTCATGTGTCTCTATCTCTCTATTTCTCCATCTTTCTCTCTCTCTGATTCCCCAACCCCCTATCGCAAAATAACCAGCTTTTATGCCAGCCCATGTTTCCTTCCCTGTCTGTCTCCCTTCTCTTAAGGCTGTGGTCTGAACTATCACAAGCGCTGTGCCTTTAAAATTCCCAACAACTGCAGCGGTGTCCGTAAACGGCGTCTGTCCAATGTGTCGCTGACCGGCATGACAGGGCTGACCATCACTCGCTCCAACGATCCCTCCCCCAGCCCCTCAGACGAGGCCTTACTGGTGAGCCACACACGCACACGCACACCCACACACAACACATGCACGCACACACACACAAACAGACAGTGAGACAGACACAAAAACACACACACGTACACTCAAGCCAAATAGTCTAATAACCTTGCAGAGCATGCTTCTGCATTGTGGAATCTGCTGATGTTATTCTAGAAGGTGTCTGGTGATGGTTGCACTTTCTTTCGAAGCCTCTGATGCATCCTCTATTTGACTTTCTCCCTTTCCTCCCTCTCCTCCCTCTCCTCCCCTGGGTCCTTCCATCCCGCCTGCATGTCCAGTCTCCTGTCAGTCCCAGCATAGAGGTAGGCAACACTCTCTAGCCCTACACCACTCCTGCCAGTGAGCGTGTGTGTGCCACCCCCATACTGGAGCAGCCTGTGTGCTACCAGAGAACTATCAGGGAATAAACTGTAGATCTGTGGTCTTCAACCCTGGTCCTCATGTCCCACTGTCCTGTACGTTTTAGACTTTTCCCTGCTTCTACAAACCCAGATTCAAATGGACGGTAGTTATCAGGCTTCTGCAGAGCTTGATACCGATCCATTCATTAGAATCCGGTGTGTTAGAGCTGGGAAACATCTAGAACATACAGGACAGGGGGCCCTGGGGACCAGGGTTGAAGACCACTGCCTGACTAGATCCTATTTTCTGTCCTCAGCAGAAGACCCAGTCAGACATCTTTCCGGGAAGAGAGCGGAGGCTCTCCTCCTACATCGGCCGTCCCATTGAGCTGGATAAGATCTTTCTGTCCAAGGTCAAGGTGCCCCACACCTTCCTGATCCACTCCTACACACGTCCCACTGTCTGCCAGCACTGCAAGAAGCTGCTCAAGGGCCTCTTCAGACAGGGCCTGCAGTGCAAAGGTAACACCAGATGGACAATAGAGTGAGAAGCAGTTTAGACATTTTTAAGAGATGATATACTGTCTATCGTCCTTGTTGTATTTTGAATAAAAGCAGTT
The DNA here is from genome assembly GCF_038355195.1 of Osmerus mordax. NCBI lineage: Eukaryota > Metazoa > Chordata > Actinopteri > Osmeriformes > Osmeridae > Osmerus > Osmerus mordax. Next base: position 4,054,606 of record NC_090058.1, on the reverse strand, counting down.
ATAGCAAGAGCTGGAGAAAGGGGGATGTATAAAAGGATAGAGGAGGATGAGATGGAGAGAGGATGGGGAGATAGGGAGAGGAGGAGGATGAGAGAGTGAGAGGATATGAGATGGGGAGTGGAGGAGAGGAAGCGATAAGACAGGGAGAAGGGGAGATCAGAGAGAGAGAGAGAGAGATAAAGAAAGAGAGAGAGAGAGAGAGGTGGGGGTGGAGTCAGAGATCCTGCTGCATACAGGATGTTGTGTTAGTGAGTCATACCTGGAGCTCCACCAAGGTAACTCATCTGTGAGACGCTGCACAGAGCTCTGATATGAGAATATCCTAACTTCTACAGGGCGCTATCTGTAGACGGTATTCACTAGAAGAGGCCTGGTTAGACATTCTGACAGCAGGCCTCTCTCACTCTGTCCTTCTCACGCTCTCTCACTTAAACATACAAACAATATTCTCTTTCTTCCTCCTTCCTTTCTTTCTTTCTTTCCTTTCTTCTTCCTCAGACTGCAGATTCAACTGCCATAAGCGATGTGCTCCAAAAGTGCCAAACAACTGCCTTGGAGAGGTTTCTAAGAATGGAGGCGAGTCTTTCTGTGTCCAGCTGACATGGTTGATGGTAGACAGACACTGAGGATATTTGCTGTGTAAACCGAACCCAGCAGAAACGTTTTCTCTGCACTCCCGTCCACACATATCTTTCTCCATCTTTCCGTGTCTGTCTATGATCCATGGCCAGACACAGGCCTGATGATAATCCTTGTAATCCATCTCGCTGTCCCTCTTCTGTCCGTCCGTCCATCTGCAGACCTGCTGAGTCCAGGGGTGGAGTCGGACGTGGTGATGGAGGAGGGCTGTTGCAGTGACGGGGACGGCGAGCGAGGCGGAGGTCTGATGGAGGATCTGGAGGACAACATGGCGTCTGACGCTGCGTTACTCGAGGCGGGGCAAGGTGACCTGGCTGACCTCGGGGACCAGGACCTGGACGACTCCAACAGGGCCATCAGGTGACCTGTCTCACGCGTCGCATCATCTCCACTGATGACCGTGACAGGACAAGCGGCTTTACTGTGTTTGTTAGAGATGAATACTTCAAAGGAAATGTTAGGGTTAGGGTTTGAAAACTGCCAAAGCGTCTTGAACCCTCACTTCCTGTGCAGCCCGTCCACCAGCAACAACATCCCCCTGATGCGCGTGGTCCAGTCGGTGAAACATGCCAAGAGGAAAAGCAGCAACTCCATGAAGGAAGGATGGCTTGTCCACTTCACCAGCAAGGACACCCTGGTCAGTCTGGAGAGATCCCGTCCACTCACCTAACCCTTACATCTGTCCATAAATCCACCAGTCCATCCACATCGATTTGCCTAGTTCTCTCAGAAGTTCCTGTAAGAAAGTGTTTGACAGTGATCTGATTTAAAAGAAAATCAGTTGTTTATACTGGCACTTAATAAAAAATGTTATAAAAATATTTGTTTTCCCTTCCCTGTCTGTCTCTCTATGCAGAGGAAGAGGCACTACTGGAGGCTGGACAGCAAATGCATCACCCTGTTCCAAAACGATACAGGAAGCAAATATTACAAGGTATAGGCTCCCCCTCCTCTGTGACATGATGTGATTGGTTCAATAGCAAATCAACCATAAAAATCAATTTCCTATTTGGACAGGAAATCCCCCTATCTGAGGTGCTGTCTCTGGACCCAGCCCGGACGGTGAACCTGCTCCCGGAGGGCGCCAACCACCACTGCTTTGAGATCGTCACTGCCTCTCTGGTCTACTATGTAGGAGAGAACCTCCAGAGGTCAATTCATCGTCCTACAAGTCAGCATGTCCAGTAAGTATGCACGGGAACAACCTCGTTTGTGACATAATTTGTGTGTATCCCCCCCCTTCTCCCCCCAGGTCTGGCGAGTGCGGTGGGGGTGGGATGGGTCGCCATGGCAGCATGCTGGTCAGTGGGGTGGGGCAGGATGTGGCCAGGATGTGGGAAATGGCCATCCAGCACGCCCTCATGCCCGTCATCTCCAAGGGCATGTCCCATGGATCGCGTCACGCCGGACACAGTATGTGACCCCCCAAAACACATGAGATATAGACTACACATGCACAAAAGCACATACTAAATAGACACACACACACACATACACACATACATACGCACAGGCACAAAGAGACAAAAACTTGCTGACTGTGTGTCTTTGTTCCAACAGAGGATGTGTCTGTCAGTATATCTGTGTCCAACTGTCAGATCCAGGAGAATGTGGTGAGTAGACAATATTCTGCTTCAGTCAATGTCATTTGTCTCTACAACTTCCACAATGTCTGGAGGTTACTGTAGATCTAGTGGTCAGATGAGGGGAAATACCATCAAACCATATGAATGTGATTTGAATGTAAATATCCTTACACAGTATCTACTATATTTACATTTTAAATTTACAGTTAGTCATTTAGCAGACGCTCTTATCCAGAGCGACTTACAGTAAGTACAGGGACATTCCCCCCGAAGTGCCTTGCCCAAGGACACAACGTCAGTTTACATGACCGGGAATCGGACTGGCAACCTTCGGATTACTAGCCCGATTCCCTCTCCGCTCAGCCACCTGACTCCCCTATATGTATCGTTCACCGTGGTTGAAGTTCCTCTCTGTGAGGTGGCGTTAGTGTTGGGGGATGTGTGTCTCCTAGCTAGCTGTTTCTGCAGTCGTCCCCAAGCAGTGCTGCGCTGTAGCTGCGTAGCTCCCAGAGGTGAGCTCATCACTAAGAGCCACAGATACAGATTATCTTGATTGCCCGTTCAGGCAAGGCGTTACCATGGTTTCCGATGGCAAAATGGATAACAGTGATAACAGTGACAGTTTCTTGGGCGTCTCTCTGAAAGTCAGAACAGGACTCTGGGCAGGAAGCTGTCATGGGAGGAACCAGATAAGATAAAAGAGATAATATTTGTGATGTGATGTGTCATTCTACGTCCTGATGCTGTGTTTTGTTTGTTTTGTTACCCCTCACAGGATATCAGCTCTGTGTATCAGATATTCCCTGATGAGGTTCTTGGTTCTGGACAGTTCGGGATAGTTTATGGAGGTAAGGACTCTACATCGCTAGTCTTCATGCTGGAGCCTTGTTGTCAACAGTGTTCAAATTCTCTCTTTCTTTGGTCACACTGTGAAGATGCCTCCCTAAGAGTACAGGCAGGTAACTTACAGCACGTGCACTGTAACATGCACTTGAATGCTTCCATGTTTTCTACTCTGCAGGGAAGCATAGGATAACAGGCCGAGACGTTGCGATCAAAATCATCGACAAGTTACGTTTCCCAACCAAGCAGGAGAGCCAGCTCCGAAATGAGGTGGCCATTCTTCAGGTAAACACGCATGTAAACGAGGTGGCCATCTTCCAGGTAAACAGGCATGTGAGCGTACACAGGCCCCCTGCCATGTAATGCCCTCCGCAACTGGGAGAACGGAGAGCGGAGCCTCCAGAATATGAATGCTGATAATGAGGTGATTATGATGACAGCACTGTGGGGGTGTGATCACCTGTCAAGTATGATCCTGCCGCCTAACCGAGGTTCTCTCCAGTGTTCTAGAATCTTTTTAGTTCATTCACTCAACAGCTGGAAACATCTCAGATATCTCACCTGCCTTCTAGAACATTTTAGTACTCTGCTCATGGATGGATTGATTCTTTAATTTTTGTGCCGTGCACAAAAAGGGCCTAACTCTCGTGGGTTTACAAGACAGCAAAAAAGTACCAATGCGGTGGTCGAACATCTCATTACATTTCATTAAATTACTAAATTAATGACAATTATAACATTATTAATTACGAGTTATTTTACAGCTTGGCCTCAAACAAAACATTCTGCCTTTTCTTTTTACAGGACAAAGATTGGAGTTCTTTGTCCTGTGTTCTAGAATAGTTCTGTCCTCATTGGTTTTCTCCCATTCGTTTTCTAGAACTTGCGTGCTCTGTCCTGTGTTCTAGAACCTCCACCACCCTGGCGTTGTCAACCTGGAGTGCATGTTTGAGACTCCGGAACGGGTGTTTGTTGTCATGGAGAAGCTCCATGGCGACATGCTGGAGATGATACTGTCGAGTGAGAAGGGAAGGCTGCCTGAACGCATCACCAAGTTCCTCGTCACACAGGTAAGCCTGGATGACAGGCTGGCTGCCTTGCAGGCGACACACACACACACGCATTCATGCACAAATGCACGCATACGTACACACACACCCACACTTACACACATACACCCAAACACACCCACAGACATATATGCTCACACTCTTATTTTTGTTTGTTTTACATGGTCAGTTACATGTCACAATGGCTCATGTTTGTTGTTTAGTGTTTGTGTGTGTGTGGTGGACCTCCTGTGTTAGACTCTACAGTACAGTTCCATACACACCTCTGCTCTACAATCGTCATCAATGTCTAAACCTTTACAACCGGTGCATAATGACTTCTTTTCACTTGTTTAAACACACTTAAACTGTGTTTTTCTTTCTGTTTTGTTTGTGTGTTTTTACAGATTCTTGTAGCTCTCCGTCACCTTCATTTCAAGAACATAGTGCACTGTGACCTAAAACCAGAGAATGTCCTGCTGGCTTCTGCCGACTCCTATCCTCAAGTAAACACAAATACACTCACGCTTACTGTACACAAACTCCAGAGGATCACACCCGAGCAGGCAGAAACAGAAACAGTTATTTCACCTGTTTAAACATGCTCTTGTATATCTGTCAATATTGTGGTCCTGTGGAGAAGGGTTGCAGGCGGCAAAGCTACGATTCCTTTTCTAGTTTTCTATGTGTCTTGATTTTAATGATATACTCCTAATTATCCTCCTGTTCTTTTAACTATCCTCCCCCTCTACCCTCCCCCAGACTGTTGCAGTGTCCTTGGTCCTTTACATAGTTAGAATAATTGACATTTGGGAATGACTGGAGTTGTGTATGGTAGAATTAACACAGATTCTCACAGAATGACCAACAACAAACTGAAAATGTGTCTTTTCTTTTTTTTTTTTCTCAGCTACAGTTATGCAGAATGAGCTATATTCCAGATTCTAAATATTCCATAACAGTCTATGTTCAGTGTTTCACTCCTTATATGACTCTGGTCTTTTCCTCCTGCTCTGAAACAGACATTTCCATCTGTGTGCTATGTAATAATGATAGGGCGCTTCAGAATGTTTTGTACGTTCATCCTGAACATAAACAGTTTACCAAGAATAGCCTGACTGTCCCTTTTCTATTTGCAATAACATAACTGCTAGACTGTCTGGCTTTTTAAGGGCTATGAGTAGACAACCCAGGAGGAATCCTCTAACAATACTTTATTTCCTTCATTTCTCCTCGCTTTCTTATATAAGTAATCTCTTTGCAGGGATTACTGACTGCAAAGAGTAGTCATTTTGGGTGTAGTCCAGGCAGGCTGAAAAGAGAGCAACTATATTGGATGTAGTCCAGTCTGACTATACCCCTGACCAAAGTATTTTGTCCAGTAAGAGAAAGCACTTGGAGAATCATTAAACAATGTACTGTCATTTCTTTCTCTGGTCCACACCTCCTCTTCTCTTTCTCCTTCTATCCTCTAACCCTTTGCCTTCTATTCTCTTCCTGCTATCCTCCTCTCTCCTCCTATCCACCTCCTCCTATTATCCACCTCCTATCCTCTTCTCCCTTCCTCTTCTCCACACCTTGTCCTCCTCTTCCTCCCCTTCTTTTCCTAATCACCTCCTATCCTCCTCCTATCCTATCCTCTCCTCCTCTTCATCCTCCCCTCCCCCTCCTCCTCCTGTAATCCTCCTCAGGTGAAGCTGTGTGACTTTGGCTTTGCCCGCATCATCGGGGAGAAGTCGTTCAGGCGGTCTGTGGTGGGCACGCCGGCGTACCTGGCGCCAGAGGTACTCAGGAACAAAGGCTATAACCGTTCTCTGGACATGTGGTCGGTGGGCGTCATCGTGTACGTCAGCCTCAGCGGAACCTTCCCCTTCAACGAAGACGAGGACATCCATGACCAGATCCACAACGCTGCCTTCATGTACCCCCCCAACCCCTGGAAGAAGGCGTCCCAGGAAGGTGGGTGACCGGAAGGAGAAGGCAAGGAAAAAGTCCAGAGAAGTTACCTTGAAATACGTCACACGTACAAGTACATTGGAGCAACAAGAAAAAATCCCTTTTATCAAATGGTGTTGATGCCATTTGATGCTGGTTTGGGCTGCTGTAGTTTGTGTTTGTGGTCAAAAAGCTTATTTTTACAGGTGAAATTAATTCGAAGTTTATTGCAGCTCCAACAAATAGAATGATGATTATTTTGGGTGTAATCTGTAACTAACTTAATTAAACAAAAATATAGTAAAGACAAAAAGATTAACCCACAGAGCATCTCCCAATTCTACAAAATCTTTCTCCCTATTTCTACTTAGTATATCTATCTAACCAGGCTCCTTAATTATCCTTCTGAACGCTTGACTATGGTGACTCGGATGTCTTTTTATAGACAACTCCACTGTGTTTGTGTGGTTGTAAGCTAGACAAGCAAGTACTTACCAGGGTGAGTCACTATTATGTTTGTATGAGGGAGGCTGCATAGATGGCTAACTGTACACGCTGTTCCAACTACACTGGGGGTGAAGAGAGGACGCAGTCTACAACATCAATCTTGGCTGCGCCGCCATATGGAAACAAAGCTGGCATGTGTCACATGTATCATGTCCTCAGATGAGAGAGAGAGAGAGAGAGAGAGAGAGAGAGAGAGAGAGAGAGAGAGAGAGAGAGGGAGAGGGAGAGGGAGAGGGAGAGGGAGAGGGAGATCATTAAATGAGAGAATGGAGAAAACAAACTCAATTAAAGTGTGTGAGAGAGGGAGAGAGAGAGAGAGAGAGAGAGAGAGAGAGAGAGAGAGAGAGAGAGAGAGAGAGAGAGAGAGAGAGAGAGAGAGAGAGAGAGAAGAGAAAGAATGTGCCTGAGAAGCAAGAGTCCGTGTGTGAAAAGTTGAGAGAGGGAAAGGAAAAGGGGGATAAAGGAGGCCAGGACCAAACCAGTTCTTGTGTCAACCCATTCATGTGAATAACACCAAGCCGTCAGGCTTCTATAGAAGACAGGGGCCTCAAGGTCACGGATCCCAGCTGAGGCTCAGAAAACTGTGACCCCTTAAGTAACGCTAACATGATGTTAGCTTTGCTCATTAGCCCCTGCTGGCTCCTTATGAGGCCCCCCTGGCCTTCTGCAAACCCAGTTACCTAGACCTCATCCCAGGCCCCTGGACAGACCCAGATAGACCCCTGCCCAGACCCAAGCTGGGTCCCAAACCTGACCCATCCGCTTTGTTGTTGCAGCAATTGACCTCATTAATAACTTGCTGCAAGTCAAGATGAGGAAGCGCTACAGCGTTGACAAGACTCTTAGCCACCCCTGGCTGCAGGTGAGACGCAATTACACTATCTGATATTCAGCACAGTTAGATAGTAGAGTCATCAATATGTAATATTTAATACTGAACTTCAAGCTGTTGTTTTGTTGTTGTTGGTGCTATTGTCATATTTTCGTAGTTGTTGTTTCTGTGTGTCTGATCATGTTATGGCATGTTATGTCATGTTATGTCGCGGCACTGTTGAACACCTCTGTCTGTCTTGTCTCCAGGACTACCAAATGTGGCTGGACCTGCGTGCTCTGGAGGGAAAGATGTCGGAGCGCTACCTGACCCACGAGAGCGACGACCCTCGCTGGCAGCACCACGCCGAGCAGAACGGCCTCATGTACCCCGTCCATCTGGTCAACCCGCATGCTGACGTCAGCGAGGGGGCGGAGCCTGAGGAAGGGGAGGAGGAGGAGATTGTCACCCTCAGTGACCGAGTCAGCGAAATGTAACAGACTTACGAGAGATCAAAGAGCATTCCGGCAGTCTCTGCAAATAGTATTTCACCCCAAGTGTGGAATGTAAACACAGTCGCTACCTGCATTCTAATTCCTCTACCATCTCTCCTACTGAGCAGGTTCTGGGTGGAATATACATAGTCACTGTCTGTTCTTTGTCCTAGTCCACTACCTGTTATTCCCTGGCAGAGCCAGTTTTAACCCTTTTTGCTGCCTTCGGGTCACATGACCCAAAGGTTCATAACGAACCATCGTTGTGTTTACCCAATTTTACCCAATACAAAAACAAATAAAAATAATTTTCTTTTAACCTTCGCAATGTGGAGGGTCTGAGACAGCCCAACGCTTAAAAGAAAATGATTCACTTTGTTTTTGTATGCGGTAAAGTTGTCGCAATACGACGGTGGGTCACAATGACTGATCGGTCACAATGACCCGAAGATAACACAAGGGTTAAGGGAATATTTCAGGGCAGTGACCAGTCAGAAATTATTGATGTATATTATGAAGTTAATTTACAGCTAGTTTGTTCAATTAAGATGTGACTCAGACATAATCAACTGGGTTGGTAAGAAGAGTTTCTGATTGGATGATGCACAACACTTTACCCCTCTAGGGCTAGACCTGAAATGTTTTGCCCCTGGGTGTCAAGTTGTTCTGCTTCATACATGATATGCCAGACACAGAACAATAGAATGGATACAAGCATCTGTTCTGACACCAGTCCTATGCCTTATAAATCTGTGTAAGGTGTGAATTAGGATGCAAGTGTGTTCCTCTACCCGTTTTGAAAGCTTTCTCTCTCAAATCACATCATCATCAAAAACGATTTCGTTTTCATGTAACTTGTTTTAACTTGCTTGAGAGAAAGAAAAAAAAAGCTTTACAAGAGACAATAGCTACTGACAGCCAAGACCCAACCTCAGATAAAATGTTGCAGACACAATTCTGTGAGTAAGCGTCTCCTTTAGACGTTAAAGTGTATGCATGTCATGAAGGTGTAAGTTCAGTCTTCTACAGCCTATTACCCTCTCGTCACCTCACCTGCCCTCCTACCTACCCTCAGTCAACCACCAAACGATGCTGAATAATTGATGAAACCAAAACTGTTCTTCACTGTGCCTGAAAGATCCCACGAGACAAGCAGCTCAGGGATCACGCGGGGTGTTACTCTCAAAGAAGAGGTACGTTAACTGCAAAGATTGAATGTGCCTGCTAAACGACACAGTTTCATTATTTTCATTTTCAAATACTTTACGGCCAAACCAAGTTGTTGCAGAAGTCGAGGACTATGTATCTGGCCAGAGTTGGAGTGATTGACATGCGAGGGGAAAAAAAGGTTGAATAAATGTTATTTATTGACATAATTGAAATTATTTAGTTTAATATAAATAATAAGTTATTGCGTTGTGTTCCAAAAGTACATCGTGACAGGGCTATAGTAGTAGGAAATACAGACTCAGGTCATTGACGCAGACAACAATAAATGTTCTGTCGTGTGAGCAGTCTGACCGCATTAAGAGCTACAGCTTCTCCGCTATGGTGTGTGTAGATGTGCTGATGTTATGCTGTTGAACGGTGGATTGTACTCTTGTGGTGGTTTATGTTTGTGCTCAACCGCGACCAAGTACGCTGCTGCCTGCAAGGAATCAGACCTGTTCTCTGACTATTGTTTTAAATAAAGATGTTTTAAGAACTTGAGTTTTTGTGGTCAACCTTTACGATATGATCATACTCTATGAAATGTATTGTATAAGCCTATATAGATTGTTTTTATCGTTCCAAAAGGTACAAAGAATATTGCAGAAAAGCAATCCACGATAGGCCTCTAGTCCGGGTTAGTAAACGGAATACTGTCGAACGTTTGGTGTTGTAAATATGAAATGCTTGTCCACACCACACCACATTTTTACACCAGCTGATATTTCAGATTCAATGCATGTTATTCGATTTACACATGTACGCCATCCTGACCGTCTGTTACCGTTTCCTTTAGCTGACAGTAAACTATGGCCTTGATAGATTATTTGACCAAAAGAGGGCGCTCTATACAAGTTGTTTCCCGTGACAGTCAATGACATCAAAGCGAAACAGAGTCTACCTACTTCGGTGCTTATTTGGACTCCAAGGGCACATGAAAACACACACAGATTAAGAAATGCTAGTAAATGAAAACAAATACGCTTGTACGATGGAATTAACCACATTCATACCTAGCCAAGACACAATAATGAATAGGCGTATAGCCACAGAAGAACCAGATTCATGATTTATACGCATTTTCTCATGGGTCTAAATACCTTTAAAATAGACTAGCCTACACACTCGATGGATATGTCAAATAAAATGGCATAATCTATAGACTTGTATGTTGTTACTATGAAATATTTAAGATTCATATTTGAAAGGTTAAAAAAAAAGTGACACACATTAATACATTTACATGCATAAATATGCATTATACTCAAGAATTACAATAATAAAGGATTTGTAAAAATATTTTACACCCCTCGACGAGCCTAAGCCTGTGCTTGAGTTCAAATGTGTCTAATGCGCATCTTTTGTTTTGTCATTTTGTGGTGGACAAAAAGTCATAAACCACACCTGTCAAAAATAGTAGGCTATGCTTCTCGCCTTGTAGTTCTGTTTATCTTAAGATTTATTTCATTAAATAGGCCTAACTGTATTGGCTATAGAAAGAGTCCAAGAACAGCGAATTTGCAACCATGCCAACAACTAGTAACAAAACAAAGCAAAACCTCCTCATCAATTGCTCCACTGGTATAGTTGACGAAGACATGTTGATTGTGGACTGTTAAATCACTAAAATCGGGTAATTCTGAAGGTGTAAATTAATATTTTTTAACATTATTTTAGGGAATTATGCACAAGAGGGGATGTTACTTACAGGGGTCAATCATTTTCAGAGAGAATAAACTATTTCATTTGAGTTAGCCTATAGCCTAGCCAATTAAGCAAACAGTCACAATTAAAAATAAAATAAAATCTATAATAATAATGAAAATTCTTCTTCACAGCGTTATATATTATGTACTGATAGCCACAACAAGTATAACAAAGATTATGATCGTCTGATAACAGTAAGAATAACTAGTAGGCTATTACAACAACAACATTATAACAACAGCAACGTGCAATTATTATTATTAGTAGGCTATTATGATTATTAAAATAAAACGACAAATAGTCCTACTGTGTTTCTTAAAATTAAAATGAGCCTGCATTTGTTTTACGTGAATTAAATAAAACATTTCTTTCCCTTTGTTTATTTTGTTTATTTTATTTTAGATTCTTTTTTTTCTTCATTCACGTCATTCTGTAAAATAACTAACATAACCATAATGTTTTAGCTAAATAAACAAAACTGGTTACTATAAGCAAGACTTGTGTGATTTTTTGAATTTTTAACATATTTATGTTGGCCTATATACATTTTATTATTCAGTGGGCTATGTTCACCAAATACTATAGGCTGTAACCTAGAATAATCGCAAAAAGATAAGAATGTTCAGACTTGTGTGTTTGATCATAATTATTAGCCTTGGCTAATATCGCCTCAACATCAGGTTTGTGGTAGTTGTGGTAGTCTGTGTGTGTTTTATTCAAAATAGAGTACAGCTGTCATACACATCCCCAGCGGTTGTGTGGATGGGTTTGAAGTATAGGCCTATGCAAATGAGAAATCACAGATATTTCCGTGACAAGCCATATGGCCTGTCTGTTTCCAGGCAAAAAGATATGCGGGGACTGTTGCCTTAGAAACTCTTTTATTCACCCTGTCACAGTTGGCACAAATCATTTCACCAGGAGGAAAACAGAGATAACAGTTTCCCACGTCTAAATTATTTAGTTCTTTTTGTTAGACAACAAGAAAAGAAAACATGACAAATTGTATATTCCACCCGTATTTTTTGTTTACACACAGCAAACAACAAAACAGACGTTCCATGAGTGTCTATGTTTGAATTTGTTTAAACGTGGCATTTCTTCATAAATGTTCATTAATCCAAGTAAAACTCTGTCCAAGCCAACGTCAATTTAGTCAAGGTTGATAGGAGAACACGCGCGCAAAAGACACTTCATCTACACTCCTGCATGTGGTCCCTCTGCCCTGCAGTTACCCGTTGCGGCTATATTCATCCTCTGATATTGATTTTGTGTCACGTCTGTTTCCCTTCGCGTGCCGCTCCCAGAGGATCATTTGAAAAGAGTTTCTCAACTTCGAAAATGGTGTTCATTAATGCGTTGGGTGGCTGTTTGTTTGGGTCCAACAACACGGTAAATGTATAGATCAGCTTTTTTTCTCCAGAGTGGAAGAGCGGGGCTGTAGAGTAGGCCTATCACAGCCATGCATGTGAACAGACTGTGTCCATTACTGGGGGTGGAAATAGCAGAGTGTTGAGAGGCTGGCAGGTCGCCGTGTGAAGAATGTACACCTGCGGCTGCTTGCTGCCCCCGGTCACTCAACTACAAACAGCATTCCTTACAACAAACACCCCTTGAACAGCGACGAAAGAGACAACTTTTCAAACACCACTTTATAAATAGGCTAGGTCTTTAGCAACACAAACAGTAATGTTTTAAGCTTCACTAACGTTTTAATTGACCACATTGTTTGTTGTTTGGCCTTCTTGGCCGAAACAAACAAACAAACAAATAAAATATTTTAAAGAATATTATTGGAATAATGTCTAAACCCACACTGAAATATTTCACAAAGACATTTTGGAAATTGAACCTTGCCAGCAGGCTATTAGAAAAATAACAACTCTTTATCAGCCATCAACAGTTAAATATATATATATTTTTAAACACTCTGGATAAGAGCGTCTGCTAAATGACTAAATGTAAACACACAATTGATTTTTTTAAATCTAAAAATCACTGTAAAGTAGCTACATGAAGTATATGCAATTATTGTAGGGAATGTACTAGCTAAGAAAAGATAAATAGGTATTTCTACATTACAGCGTAAACATGTTCAACTATCAAAGCACTGGAGGTCAATCAGGCGGTAAACTATAAAAAAAAAAAAAAATCTAGACACGTTGAATACAATCCTAGTACTTCAAATAGTGTGAAACATCACATTCATACACATTTAAATAATAACCTTCGAAATCAGACACTCCGTGTGGAGCATTCTCAATTAAAATATATCACATCAATTAAAGCATATATTCCACTTATTTAACATCATCTCGGGGTTTCAATCAACCTATAGGCCTAAGTGTGCCACTCACTAGTTGCGTTTTTAAGAAGCCGTTATAAAACGGTAGTTTGGTAGTTTTTTCAAGAAAATGTAACATTTACTAGGCTTCAATACAGGTTTAAATTGAAAACGTTTCCAGCTGTAGTTTAAGTGTTGCGATATGGTTAAAGATTAATGTGGTTCGTACCAGTAATTGTAAACACAGATACAGGTATTCCAAAGTGTGTGGAGTTTGTGTGTGTGTCAGTGTACATAACATGTATGTATGTATCCATTTATGTGTATGTGTTGATGGTAATGGTGGGAAATACAGCCCGCATTTTTGTGAGCAAACCTTAAACTTCGCTTCACACTTTGGGTGAAGACTGTGCGATCTGGAGCTCCTCTCCTTGCCCCTCATACTCCATCCCCTCCCCTCCTCTCCTTTATTTTCCTCTTTTCTTCCCTCACCTCCTCTCCTCAAAGCTTCCTTAAAACTTCACACCATTCCTCAACTCTAAAGAACTCCAGGAGTCTCCATATCTATTTAATATTCAAGTAACATTTCTCTCATCAGTCACAACTTTTAACTTTTTTGATGGAATATGTTATTTTCATCCAGCGTGGCCCCAACGTGTGCAGTTCAAGTCTACAAATTGGGCAAGCTAAATATTTTGATAACCTTTTCCATCCTAATTTGTAGTGTAGTCTGAACACATGCAAGGATCAACATCAATTACTGTGCAACATTTCCAGAGCACAGTTCAGGGAAATGCCAGGGAGCCAGTGGAGGGGAATGTGGGGTCCTGGGATGGGGGCTGTGCCAGAAAGCATCATGGGTACTTGTTACATGCTGTTATCTCTGTGTGTGAATCCTCTGACCAGACCCACACACTTCTCTGTCTAGTGGGGATGAGAAGATCAGAAAAGTGATGTGTCAATTTGCCTGTCAAGTCCCAGAGAGAAAGAGAGAGAAGGAGACAGAAAGTTAAAGCGCTAGAGTAAGAGAGAGAGAGTGCGCGAGAGAGGAAGAGACATTGCACTTGTGTGTTTTCTTAGGATTTCACACCTAGTAACGTCCATGTTGAATGTGTGTGTTTGTTATCTTAGTACTGGCTGTTTGGGCAACAGTGCAGCTAAGAGGCTCACAGAACATTTCTGTGCAAAATGCCATGATAGCACTCGCAGAAGTGCCTGGTCAGAGAGAGAGAGAGAGAGAGAGAGAGTCAGAGAGAGAGAGAGAGAGAGAGAGAGAGAGAGAGAGAGAGAGAAAACAGAGAGACAGAGAGAGATAGAAACAGAGAGACTGAGCAAGAAAGAGAGAGAGAGATAAAAACAGAGAGACAGAGCGAGAAAGAGAGAGAGACAGAGCGAGAGAGAGAGAAAGAGGGACGGTCTGTAACTCCCTCTTAGTTCTCCTAGTCTTGCTAAATTAAGTTATTTGGGGTCACTTCTCCAACCTTTCTCTCTCCCTCTGTCCACCCTCTCTTCTCCATCCTCCCTCTCCCTCTCTTTCTTTCTGTCTTTTTTTCGGAATCACATGCGGTGGGAGCCCCTCTGAGTCTGAAATTCAATAGTTGGCATCGGTGAGCACAGCTCTGCCCACCTTGCACGCAATATAACACAGCTAGTGGCGGAAGTTGTCAACCCTACAAACCCACACTTTTCCGCTGCTGCTGTGGTTGTTGTTGATATTGGACAGAGCAACAAAGGCAACTCCACCATTATTAGAGCTACAGTATATGCTGCAATCACAGATTCACTGATCAAATACGAAGGTGTCTTTAGATTGTGTTTTCCGTCTTAATGGTGGGCAATGCGACAGAGATTATGAGGATTACAGAGAAGGAGCTGGAGGAGAAGAGGAGGATCAGGAGGAGGAGGAGGAAAGTGGAGGGAGGTGGAGGAGGGTGGAGTGTGCCAGGACTGCAGTGGACACACCAGGTTACTCTTTGTGTTTTTCTGCTCCAGTACTGTGATTGTCTTTCTGCTCCAGTACTGTGATTGTCTTTAAGAGTGATCTATAACATGTGTTTATGTGTTTTTTTGTGCGACTGAAATGTTGTGCGTTTGTTTTTGTGTCGTGTATATCTAGGTCACCTAGAGTCTGAATTAACTGTTGATTTGGGGAGGAAAACGTGACAATTGTGACAGCTGGAGTACATGTATCTCACTATGTATCACAATAAACATGCAGCCGTACTTTAGCCATGTCACAGTCATTGCTTAGCCAACAACAGTATTGTGGTTTATTAAAATGCTACTGAGCAAACCCTCTTTGTAGATCAGATGCTGCAGGAATCTGTCGCTCAGGGCTGGTCACTCATTAGAGGACAGTCACCAGCTATAAAAGTATAATTGATTCTTTAAGGAACAAACTCTGAGAGAAACTACTGTACTTTCCACAGAGCAAAAATATAATGATGTCGTACACAACATCAGGTAATCATAATTTGAATGAATCATTTGTTTTCCAGTTAAGAGATTCATTGTTAACTACACAGTTAACTTTTCTTAAAAATATCTAAAAAATAAAAATAAAAACAACACCTTTTAATTTAAGTTTAGTTTTAAACTGTGTCATTCATTCAGTAAATATTTTATGTTTAGGAGGAGGAGTTTGTCTACTGTCTAAGTAAAGAAAGGACAAGTCATTTCTTGATTTCGTCCAGTAGTCACACTTTTAATGTCCCTGATATGTCCCAGAGTGTCAGGGTCGAGACAAGGAGTATGAGCAACGGCTGATTTGGAAAATTAGGAGAAGCACGATCATCCCTCCCCTCTTAGGCAGGTTTTTAATGAGTAAATATTACCAGTAATGGTATGCAATTTCCCCGTGTCGGACTCACCTCGCTCCTGGTGACTCGCTCCCGTGACACGAGACGCTGTTTGCCAAAGCCGTGCCTAACATCACCTTGGCAACCGCAATCATGGGAGCCCCCTAAGTGAGCGAGAGAAAATGAGAGTCCAGCTTTAATAGAAGCCTCCTGATAAACCAATGTTCCTTGGTTGAGAATAAGAGTGTCTTTCATATGAGCAATGTCTCAATCAGGGGGGAAGAGAGGGAGAGAGAGAAAGAGTGTGAGAGAGAGATAGAGGGGGATAGCTTAATCCATTAAACACACACTCAGATGGCTCCAATTTGCCTGGAGAAAGATAATAAAATCTGTTGATTAGTTCCAACATCTTTAGATGGACAAAGACCTGCTCTCCTATAGGGTAAAATAACTGTTATGCAAACAATTGTAGTCTAAATTCTCATGCAAATTACTCTGATGCATTTGATAAATATGCCTTTTTCCTGTATGTTTCTTTACGAGAAAGAGGGGATAGAGAGAGAGAGCGAAAGAGAGGGGGAGAGAGAGAGAAGAAGAAAGAATCTAAGAGCTGAGAAAAACCTTCATGACATTAGTGTTGAAAACTAGAGGTTTTATCTTTGATTCTGTCACCTTTTATAGTGTAAAATGTCTCTCTTTAAAAGGCCCCCATATAACTGTCAACCCGCCGTTCCACTTTTATACATTTATAAAAGCATAAAAGCTGATTTTTGCAAAGAAACTTCAAACTTATTCCTTTGAGATTCAGCTTTGTTGGTGTTGAGTTTGTTATTATGATATAAATTGGTTCAATATATCTTACATCTGACAAATTAGGTACCCTAACCCAGGTTGTGTAGAAACTTGCTGAGATATATTATGAATTTAATGCAATGTATTCCAATATCCCTTTCAGATTAGTTAATGTTAAGTTTTTAATGTGTTGCCAATACCATTCTACACTTTTCTTAACAGTAAATAGTTAGAACTAGTTAATACACTGAACAGATGTCCTTGTTTTCCAAAGAGCCTCAATTTGTTTGGAAAAACTTTACACATTTTATTGACTGTAAATTACTTTACATGTTTTAATGATATACAGTTGTGATGTGTTTGAGTTGCTTTGCGAAACTGTATGTAAAATATAAGGTAATCAGGGGAGTAAGGTGGCTGAGTGGTTAGGGAATCGGGCTAGTAATCTGAAGGTTGCCAGTTCGATTCCCGGTCATGCCAACTGACGTTGTGTCCTTGGGCAAGGCACTTCACCCTACTTGCCTCGGGGGAATGTCCCTGTACTTACTGTAAGTCGCTCTGGATAAGAGCGTCTGCTAAATGACTAAATGTAAATGTAATCCTTTGTGATGTGTGTCTATATTTGTTTTCGCATGCACAGAGTAATTATTAAACCTCAATAAGCATATTATTTTCTTGTTTGTAATTTCTTTAATCAAATGAATTATCTATAAAGGACGTAATACAAACAAGGTAGAGACAGTGTATTGAGTTTTTCATTTTTTTACAAACAAAGTAGCATAAATCTTAATGTCAAACATGTACACTGTTGCAGATTTTTCCATAAACACAGGCATAAGATAATTATGAACAACTGTAGATGATTAACAATCTAGAACTAGCTTTTAACATGCTAATTAAAAGGCTTCATAAAAGCTTTATGAACACATTATCACTACTCTAATGCTACTTTAACACCAAACAGAAGCTCTGGGTAGGGTTGATTGTGGGTGTGAATGGGTGAACGGGATGTACATAAAATGTTACCATGGATAGTAACGCAGATCGACATTTAAAACCAAAGAATAATTGACACAACTAGTTGTCTGTTTAAACGAATCACATTCTATTTCGACCATGCTTCGCAAATAGTTATCCCAGCTGACATGCCTTCCTTGCCAAGAAGATAAGTAATGAGGAGGTCACATGGGTGTGAGCTTCTCTTCGCCGTGCTAAGCAGAATCACATGGCCATGGCAGGCCATGGGGCTGGCTGTGTGTAGGAAGAGGGTGAATGTCCTGATGTTTCAACACTTCTAACACCTTCTCAAACCACTGCTTTGACAGCCATCCGCCAGCAGCTCTGCCTGCCATGGCCGACCAGACTAGAGGCTGCGTCCAGACTAGAGGCTGCGTCCAGACTAGAGGCTGCGTCCAGACTAGAGGCTTCGTCCAGAGTAGAGGCTGCATCCAGAGTAGAGGCTGCGTCCAGACTAGAGGCTACGTCCAGAGTAGAGGCTGCGTCCAGACTAGAGGCTATGTCCAGACTAGAGGCTGCGTCCAGACTAGAGGCTGCGTCCAGACTAGAGGCTGCGTCCAGACTAGAGGCTTCATCCAGAGTAGAGGCTGCGTCCAGACTAGAGGCTGCATCCAGACTAGAGGCTGCATCCAGAGTAGAGGCTGCGTCCAGACTAGAGGCTGCGTCCAGACTAGAGGCTACGTCCAGAGTAGAGGCTGCGTCCAGACTAGAGGCTACGTCCAGACTAGAGGCTGCGTCCAGACTAGAGGCTGCGTCCAGACTAGAGGCTGCGTCCAGACTAGAGGCTTCATCCAGAGTAGAGGCTGCGTCCAGACTAGAGGCTGCGTCCAGACTAGAGGCTGCGTCCAGACTAGAGGCTTCATCCAGAGTAGAGGCTGCGTCCAGACTAGAGGCTGCATCCAGAGTAGAGGCTGCGTCCAGACTAGAGGCTGCGTCCAGACTAGAGGCTGCGTCCAGACTAGAGGCTACGTCCAGAGTAGAGGCTGCGTCCAGAGTAGAGGCTGCGTCCAGACTAGAGGCTACGTCCAGACTAGAGGCTGCGTCCAGACTAGAGGCTGCGTCCAGACTAGAGGCTTCATCCAGAGTAGAGGCTGCGTCCAGACTAGTTACTTTTTCACTTACTGTATGCATTGTAGCCTGTGCGATAAATAAATGATATTAAATGAAACTAACAAAACCCCAATGACAATCGGGGGCGTCAACTTCTTCTCCAGGACGTAACGTAGTATTTATGATTACAGGTAAGAACGATATATAAAAGCATCGACCCCCCCCGAACTGTTGTTTTTAACTCTTTTGGGGGGATCCAAGTCTTAAATCAGGTGGCTGAGCGGTGAGGGAGTCGGGCTAGTAATCGGAAGGTTGCCAGTTCGATTCCCAGCCGTGCAAAATGACGTTGTCTCCTTGGGCAAGGCACTTCACCCTACTTGCCTCGGGGGAATGTCCCTGTACTTACTCTAAGTCGCTCTGGATAAGAGCGTCTGCTAAATGACTAAATGTAAATGTAAAATGTAATCAGGGGGGGGCAAACCCCCCCAAGCCCCCCAGTAATTCGAACCCTGGTTGTAGCTACATTGGTCAACTAAAACCTCACGGTCATAACATTACAGCTTTCAACCTCTGAGCCTCTAACATATAATCTATGCTACTGTATTTCACCATATTAATGTATTGATGCCATGTGAACTATTGTTGATACTATTCTGTATGATATGTGTATGTCATAGGAGTCAGGTGGCTGAGCGGTGAGGGAGTCGGACTAGTAATCCGAAGGTTGCCAGTTCGATTCCCGGTCATGCCAACTGACGTTGTGTCCTTGGGCAAGGCACTTCACCCTACTTGCCTCGGGGGGGAATGTCCCTGTACTTACTGTAAGTTGCTCTGGATAAGAGCGTCTGCTAAATGACTAAATGTAAATGTATGTCCGGCTATCTCTTCTAAATATTGGACCCAGCTGTGTTGAGGTCTGGGTGGTTTAAACCAGGGCCATAGAGGTGGTGGGGGTCCTCAGCTTGGGAAAGGAGAACCTTGCCTCCCTCCATGTTATCAGTGAGCTTGTGACAGTTTCACAGAGAACCCATCACCATCGCCTGATTGTTTACCTTCTCTAGACACTTCCCCAATCTGCTCACAGCCCCCTTACACCCCCCCCCCCCCCCCCCCGGCTTCCCTCCTCTCACACAGCAGCAGCTAAGGCCCTAACTTAGGTAACAGCACAGTACACCTTTAGAAACGTTTGCCAGACTTTTCACAGAGTAAAGGGGTGTTTTGATTAAAAACACGGCTTCATTTGCTTCATCAGTGAAGCAGGGCTGGG
The DNA here is from genome assembly GCF_038355195.1 of Osmerus mordax. Taxonomy (NCBI): domain Eukaryota; kingdom Metazoa; phylum Chordata; class Actinopteri; order Osmeriformes; family Osmeridae; genus Osmerus; species Osmerus mordax. The sequence continues at coordinate 4,034,618 of NC_090058.1, read as the reverse complement.
CAGGGAGGGAGAGGTTGAGTGTTGTGTTGGAGAGTTTATCCAAGGTGTAATGATTGCTGTGTCCAGTGTTGTGATCTAAACAGGTATCGTCAGTGAACAAAGTTTGTCTGTGAGCTGAGGGATACTAAACTAGAGCTCTTAGTCTGATAACAGGCTATTAGGAGATTTAGGAACGAAGCCTGCATATCATAATATTTCACTGTCCCTTTCTCTATGGCTCTCTGAGCCAATCAGAGCTAATCAGAGAATCCATTTAGTCCTGGAGTGAGAGAGAGAGAGAGAGGTGGTGAAATTATCATACATTCATCAAATGAGTGGCACTAAAGACAGATGGAGGCAGTCATGCAATCAGGCTGGTTTTAAGGTTTACACATTTTTTTCCCTGTTTTTCCTTTTAATTATGCAATAAAAGAAAGATTGATAGTGTCTGGCAGAAATGATGTACAGTATTTTTGCATGAGATGAACAGTTCAAAGGCCGAATGATTTCAATAAAATGTTGTAAATATCAGATATTTAAAATCGATGTAAAAATAGTTTGTAAATATTACAATATGTTAATATAATACAACAGAACTGTTTCTATTCATGAATAATTAGTTGGTTGCACTTTACAATGTAAAACTGTCTCCCCACCTTCAAGAAAAGGCTTAAGACGCATTTGTTCCGGAGTACAACGGTACTTAGGAATGATTTGCTGGACCTGATGTAAGTTTCCTCCAGGATCACAATGACTCTTATTGAGAGACTTGTTGCTCTTGTTGGTTAGTTGTAACTGATTTAAATTGTTGTACTCGCTGTAAAAATATTTTACTGTTGCTTGCTTTTGTACAGGTACACTCTTTCACTTTTTGAGGTTCATGTTGTTTGATTGTAACTTGTTTAACTACATGCTCTTATGGTTCTTCCCTTTGGCACTTATTTGGTTTTTCACAATGTATGCTTCATGTTTTGGCCGCAATCTCGTTATGATCAGTGACCTATGCACTTTTGTAAAGCTCTCTCTTGGAAGTCGCTTTGGATAAAAGTGTCTGCTAAATGAATAAATGTAAATGTAAAATCAAACAAAGTAAAATTCATAAACAAAAGTCAACTTAAAATTGTGACACATTCAGAACTACCAAGAGTGTGTGTCCTAACCAAGGTTTGGTTTTATTTTACATTACATTCCTTTGTTCCCTAAGGTCCGGAATGGTTTTCAGATTGGCACGTTTTAAAGAGCTGTTGTTAGTTTGAAACAAGCTAATTGTGTTTTGAACATCAACGAAAATCGTATCAAATTATATTTAAACATAATCAGTCGCTCTGGATAAGAGCGTCTGCTAAATGACTAAATGTAAATGTAAACATCTTAATAAATGTAAAGTGGATTTAAAAATACAAAATATTTAAAATACATACAAATACAAAGCCTTGATTTAAAAAAAAGAAATCTTCTTTTATGTGAGATCTTAAGAATTGATAATGTGTTTTTTAAGCTGATTATGAGAAACATACTTTTCAACTCTTTTCAACTCCCTAGTTAGCACATATGGCACTGCCTGATGTCTTAGATAATACTGCAACATCCACTATAAGGTATTGAGATTTCATATATTTTAGGACAGATGGTCTTAAAAAGGAAACTGACCAAGAATCCACATCTTTGTCACCAAAATAAGTTTTCTTTCAGTTTGATAAACTAAACTTCCTAACTTTACAACAATTCATTATTGCCACCTGTCGACCCACATTGTGGGAATCAGTTCCAGAGCATTGTTCTTTCCCCTCTCATTTGGGCAGGTGTGTGTGCTTGGGTGTGTGTGTTAAGTATGTAAGACTGTTTGTGTGTGTTTCCCTCTCTCAGTGTTTGTGTTCCAACCTCCAACCTGAGCTTGCCCACCCTTCTATTCTAGTGACCAACAGGTATTTATGGTTTTCTATGTGGTTAGGTGGTTAGCTGGTGGGGCAGCCGCTAGTGTTTTTACCCAGGGGAAAGCCCTCTCCCCTGGGGGTGAGCCTGGCCAATCTGCCAGTGTTGTTCCAGACCCTGGGAATCCTGGTGAAGCATTGTATGTGTGGTGAGAATGGTACCGCGGACGGGTGGTTCTGTGTGAATCTTGGACTCACCGAGGGTCCCAAGGCCTCTCATTATCCCCCCTCCGTGTCTCTCATTGGGGGGGCTGGTGGAGGGGTTAAAAGGGGAGGGGGGAGTGTAACCTGTGAATGTTAACGCACGGATACAGGAAATGTTTGTGGGAGCCTGCCTGTGTATGTAAGTGTGTTTAAGTGTGTGTGTTTGTGTGCTTATTACCAATTTGCGATCAGGGAGGTTCCAGTGTGAATTCAGTTCATCAACTGATTCAGGTAAAGTCCTCCCTTCTCCTGCTGCCTCCTCCTCCTGCTCCCTCCTCCTGCTCCCTCCTCCTCCTGCTCCCTCCTCCTGCTGCTCCCTCCTCCTCCTCCTCCCTCCTCCTCCTGCTCCCTCCTCCTCCTCCTCCCTCCTCCTGCTGCTCCCTCCTCCTCCTGCTCCCTCCTCCTGCTGCTCCCTCCTCCTGCTGCTCCCTCCTCCTCCTGCTCCCTCCTCCTCCTGCTCCCTCCTCCTGCTGCTCCCTCCTCCTCCTCCTCCCTCCTCCTCCTGCTCCCTCCTCCTCCTGCTCCCTCCTCCTCCTCCCTCCTCCTCTTGCTCCCTCCTCCTCCTCCTCCCTCCTCCTCCTGCTCCCTCCTCCTCCTGCTCCCTCCTCTTCCTTTTTCCTCCTCCTCCTCCCTCCTCCTACCACAATGTGTGGAGTGCTGCTTTCCTTCTCAGTCTACAGGAACGGTATGCTTTTCATAGAGAGCTGCAGGTGTTAGAGACCCTCGCTCCACCCACTCCAACAACCGACACACATAAACACACACACACACACACACGCACTCATTGTCCGTCTGTCTCTCTTACACACCCACAGAAACACACACACAGTGAGCTGGGGAGAGAGGGGGTGAAGAAAGTGAGTGTTTTCCTCTTTCCACGATATTTCATCCATGATGTCTAATCTGAGGTGCGTGAGGCCAGTGGGAGAGAGGCAACTGAAACTGCATTTGCCCCAATTAGGAACCAACCCTCAGTTCTGGTTCTACAATTAGGGCCCTCCCTTGGCTCTGGTCCTCGCCACACGCTACATTCTGATTGGATCCTTCATGAAACACTGGGGTTGAACATTAGGTAAACCATTTTGAGTTGTCTGGCGCATAACTGAAACGAACGTTTCCTGCATGGAAACCAATTTAATTAAATAATGCCTTTGTGTTGTTATGTAAAATGTGTTCTCTCTCTCTCTCTCTCTCTCTCTCTCTCTCTCTCTCTCTCTCTCTCTCTCTCTCTCTCTCTCTCTCTCTCTCTCTCTCTCTCTCTCTCCGTCTATCTCTCTCTCTCGCTATCTCTCTCTCTCTCACATCTGTTTGTTACGGTCCCTCTTACATCTTTTAATCTGCAACAGAGACACAGTTCCAGACATGCACATGCAGTCACACACACATACATGTAGATGATATCAATGTAAAACAATGGAGGCCCTCAAAAATAATTACAGTCACGTCTATTTTAATCACCTATTCAGGGATGGAGATAGGAAAATGAGGTAGGAACGACTGATTAAAACAAAATAAATTAACTGTCATCAGAGATCAGCAATAAAACACTACAGTAGCTTTTACTGTAAACAGAACAAGGGACAGGAGAGTGTGTGGAAAGTAGTTCTGTTTTTGATCCATGAGATTATCAGTGTTTGCATGTGTGTGGTTTGAAGTTGAGGCCAGATGCGTGTTCATGGACCCTATCATTATGCGTGTGTATTGTTGGTTGGATCTCTAACACCATTGTCTGAGCGTTCACCTGAACTGCAGGATAGCCCTGTTTGTTTCCAAACACCAGCTTTTGTCAAGATGATACCTGACACCAGCACAACACCTGAGTCAACACACAGAACAAGCCCAGCTGCTCACCTGTCCACCTGTCCACCTGGGGATACACCTGTCTACTTACTGGGTTGGCTGGTTCCCACACGTGTATATCTACCAGTCTCACTACCTGGTTGTTTACCTGCCTACCTGTCTGAAGAATAGGTGGTTTTTCAATTTCTCCCAGGGCCTCCCCTTGTCCCCCAGTCCCTTATGGGCAGCCCCTGGGAGGAGCTGTATTGACTGGCCATCTAGGGCTGGGCTTCAGGTAGACCTGGGGCCCCAACCTCCAGGAGGGTGAGAAGCTTAACTATGCTATTATCCCAGACCACACCACACCATAACAGACCAGACCACACCATAACAGACCAGACCAATCCAGACCAAGACAAGAATAGACCAGACCAGAGTCAACCCAACCAGAACAGACTTCTGTATTTCCATTAATGTTCTCTCTTTCCATCAATTGGGGATTGAACCCAATAGCCCACCCGTCAAGCCCAAGTGTATTGCTCAAACAAAAGGACATCTTCAGTCCAGCGACAACAATTCAATCCAGCAGGACCTTTGATGAGCTCGTTTATGGCTTCTAAGGCCAAGACAGGAAATCCTCTGCCTTTAATGCTGAATCCTTTGCTTCCAGGAAGTAATGTATTGAGAGCATTAGCACCATGCAGAATGGCCTCCGCTGTGAGGAGACTAGCCTGAGTGGCTGGTCTGTGGTGGCTGTAATTCCATGATTGACAGATGGCTGTCACATTAGATGAGAGTGATAAGTGGCTCTCTATTGGGTGAAACTACTTCCTCATGACAGTGCTGTGACCTCTGACCTCCTGCCCAACTCTTGTCCCTCTCAGGCTGTTGTCCACAGGTGCAGGACAAAGAGGGAGCAGGGGTCAGGGGTCAGGGGTCAGGATAAGTGGCCAGTGATGTATTGTTCTGAAGGACTGCAGTCTAAACCGGGACTATCTGAAGAGAGGTGGAGAGGCTGGCCTGTGAACATCCTCTGGAGATCAGAGGCTGTGGGGCACGAAGACAGTGAGACACACACACATACACATAGGCAGACACACACACACACACGTGCACACAACCACATACACACACACAGACACACACACACACAACCACACACACACACAGACACACACACACACACAACCACATACACACACACAGACACACACACACACACACAACCACATACACACACACACACACACACACACACACACACAGACACACACACACACACAACCACATACACACACATACAAACAAACACTTATGTAGTCCCACACACAAAAAGAATGACAATATATATAGAAAGCTCTGTCTGAATTTTAAAAGTAAAATAATGTTTCTGACCGTTTTATTAATCACATTCAAGATGCATGTAAAATACAGTATGTGAATGTTGCAATCACAATATACAGTACATCAACCTAGAAACACAGGGTCTACAACACAAAGCCTAACCAGCAGAATCTGTAGGAACTGCCCTCAGAAGTGCCCTGGAAGAAGAAGAAAAAAAACTCTAACATTTCGAGTTTGCATATAAATAAATAAATGATAATAATAATAATAGCAATAATAATAACACGGCTGATGATTGTTGAGCCTCCCGGAGGTGTGAGGGGTAATAGCAGCTTAGCGTGGGAAGGAGGGCCCTCTCCTTCTCTCACTGGAGAGGCAGGAGGAGAAGGGATTAATAAAGCTGACGGCACTCAGCTCAGCGCGCGGCGCCACAACGCCATGATTACAGTATGCTATCAAGAAAATTAGTTGTTTCTCCGTCTCATATCCCCTCGGCATGGGGGAGGGAGCGAAGGAGGAAACATAACAACTTGCTTTTGTTTACCGCCTGCTTCATTATGTGTAGACGAGCTCACAAGGTTGCAAACACCTGCTACCAGCAAATCACATATTCAATTATTGTGCTTGCTTAAGATCATCTAAATATTTTGTCCACTTACCATGAACAAAAACAGTGGTAAAGTGATTACAGCAGCAGAGTCAAGTTTCCGTCAGGGAGAGAAAGGGAGAGGAGAGGGGACGGGAGGGTGGGGGGAGGGAGGGAAAGGGGAGGTGAGGGAGGAGAAGAGAGGGGAGAGGAGAGAGGACGGGAGGGTGGGGGGAGGGAGAGGGGAGGTGAGGGTGGAGAAGAGAGGGGAGAGGAGAGAGGACGGGAGGGTGGGGGGAGGGAAAAGGGAGTTGAGGGAGGAGAAGAGAGGGGAGAGGGGAAGTAGGCAGTGCCACGGAGAGGGGAAGGTAGAAATGGACTCGGAGACTCTCAGAGGTCAGCATCAAAGGTCAGGGGTCACGACCCCCGGTCATTACTCAGCCCCGGAGATACTTTGATGGGTAACGTGACCCCTGGTGGCCGGCGGTTCTCAGATAATTGTTTCTCTGGAAAACGCTGATTGTGTTACCGCCTTGCAGGGATTACATTTTTGATAGGAGCACTTTACACTGGGAAGTAGTCCACACTGACCCCATCTGTCCACCAATCAGGCTTTATGAACATGTCAGACCACTCCTCCCTCCGCTCCAACATGCGCCATTGTGGTTGCAGGCCGGGGCCTACTGGTAATAATGGATGAGGCTGCTGGAGTCTGAGGCTGGGAGGTGACCTGGGCGTGAGGAGGCAGAGAGACGCTTGCTTGGTCACAGACGAGGAAGTGGTGTTTGAATAGCAGTCAGCTAATGACCGGGGTGATTATAAACCTGCAGTCGGCACAGGAGCCACAGGCTTGCTTTTCTGTCTTGGAAAATGGAAAATGTCCGCGTGTAATCACACATGGTCGGCTATATTATCCTCCAGGCTGAATGTACTTGGTTATTTGGTCATTGTTGCTGCGTGAGGGAGGTGACGAAAGACATATGAAAGGTGGGTTGGGGGGGGTAGCAGGAGGAGGTGAAGGGAGGGAAAAGGTGAACAAGGAAGTGGAAACATAGAGACCCTCATTCTGCTACAAACAGACATGGCGAAGGACACACGTTCTGAAATTGTTTTGGACTAAAGAGAGAGAGAGAGAGAGAGAGAGAGAGAGAGAGAGAGAGAGAGAGAGAGAGAGAGAGAGAGAGAGAGAGAGAGGGGAAAAGAGACAGACACTGGGAGAGACCAGGGAGAGAATTGAGAGAGAGGTGGAGGGTCAGAAGAGCTTCTTGTCAAGGCTCTCTTTAGGATGGGGTTTTCATTAGTGAGGTCTCGGAGCCTGGACTTCACCAGGTCTCGGTGGTAGCCAGGGCCTCTCCTCTTGTTCCATTACGGCTGCTTATCAAGTCTAGAACTCTGTCACCGTTGCCTTGTGCTCTGATTGACAGCTGGGGCTGGCAGAAGCCGGGGAAGAACAGTGGGGAGGGTGGAGGAGGAGAGGTGGTGGTGGTGGTAGTGGTGGTTGGAGAGGGGGAGGAAGCAGAGGGGGGTGGGTAGGGGGGGGGGCAGGTTTGTGATGGGAACTCCACTTAAGATGTGAATTGCCTTCTCCACTCCAATCAGCTTGGTGGATGTTAGATGAAGTGCCTCTCCCTCTTCCTCTCCTTCACACTTCCTCTCCTCAGAAAAGGGGGCTCACACCGAAGCCTTGACAGCCACACAATCACATCTCCATTGAGCGCCGGGGCCTATTGGAGCTCTGCATAGAGAGCCCGCTCCACTGCACCGCCCAGTGCAATTAGGCCCAGGGGAAATATTTGAAAGAGACAAAGAGTCTATTGGTTTTACAGGTGTTTTTAGAGGGACAGGTTTGGGGGTGAGATATGTGGGACTGACGTTATTTCTGTGTTGTCTCCTGACTCCGTCTGTCCATCATGGGTCTGTCAAGCCCACAGGGGTGTGGGGAGGTGGTGGTGGTGGTGATGTGGGGTGGGGTGGGGGGGGTGGGGGTTCTGGTTAATTTGTCGACAAGAAAGAGTGTTGAGTCGAGTGTTTCACAGTCAAGAGTAAAAGTAGATTGAGCTCTCTAAAGCTGGGCTCTCTCTCGCCAGCGGTTTCTTTTGTATCCAACAGGAGGAATTTCTGAGATGTGAGATTAATAATTGATGGGCCGAGCTTTCTCCTTAGCCTCGTGGAATAACTGTATATGAACATACTCTAACAGGCGTGTCACAAACATTATGGCATGAAACCTCAGTGGCTTCCACAAATAAACAAAAACTTAGAATTGGATCATGACTGTGACGAATTGTGCAGTGTTGTTTTACAGCTCAACAATTCCCTTATTAGGGTTATACAGTGAAAGAGAGAGAGGGAACAGGCGAGAGAAAAAAGGAGAGAGACGCAGATAAAAGGGAGAGAGAGAGACAGAAGGAAACAGAGAGAGATAGATGTAAAGAGAGGTAAATCTGGAGAGAAAAATGCACCATTTAAAGAAAATGCTCACTCACACATGCACTCGCACAAAAACACGCAAAAAAGCAAATTCATTGACAGTCACAATAGATAACTTGTGTAGCCCGAAGAGTGTGAGGAACACAAGCAGCCTGGGGGGAAGTATTTGTTTAAAGAGAATGGAGAGGAATGGAAAAAAAACGCTGTAGTAATTAGGGTCCTATTGGTGTCTGCCTGTGCTGAGGACATGGCAGGTCTAGATGACAGTGGCTTTCACCCTCACTCCCCCCCGCCACCGCCATCAGCACTCACACAATCCTTGTCAGGAAGACTCTTTGAGAAGTGCTTGCACTAGACAATGGCTCTTCACCCGTATTCTGTCCCTTAAGCAGAGCGGCAGAATGCTGCAGGGAGCAGAGACTGGGCCGTAATGTGAGAAAGACGGGCAGCCATTGTAGGAAGTGTGAAAACCAGAAGGACTCTTTTCAGAAGCTCGCCTGAAAGTGCTATGAAGACCTTTAGTCCTTTACTCTCCCTGAATCCCCAATTAGACAAACATTAACATCAATTAAGCCTTTATACGACACAGGTTCCATATAATTACCTTAATGGGTTGACGCTTTCTTTAGCCGCAATTTCTTAAACAAACTTGAGCCTTTGTAAGAGGGGCTAAGAAAATGTTCAGCGGGGAGTATTTGCTTTTGTCAAGCTTTCTGAAGAGACAGCTGCATTGTTGTATTTAACAACAAACACCTTGAAGAGAGGAGTCCTGGTCTGCCTCTGTTCCCACCACCAGGGCTGGCTGCCTGACAGGCTGATTATCCTTACAGGCTGCAGATTCCCTCTGGACAGCCTGGGGAGAGGAGACCCATGCCGGGAGGCCAGGGTACAATGGACCTGGAGAGGCCTGGGGCAGCCTGGACATACAAACGGAGAGAGAGAGGGAGGGAGAGAAAGATGGCAGAGTCAGAGAAAGCAGGGAGGGAGGAAGGAGGGAGGGAGGGACGGCAGAGGGAGAGAGAGCAGGGAGGGAGGAAGGAAGGAAGGAGGGCAGGAGGGAGAGAGGGAGGGAGGGAGGGACAGCACAGGGAGAGAGAGCAGGGAGGGAGGAAGGAAGGAGGGAGGGAGGAAAAGAGAGGGACACAGAGAAAGGAGAGTGAGTGAGGGGGTAGTGTAGAAAGAGAGAGAGAGAGAGCAGAGGGTGAGAGAATGAGGGGATGCCAGAGATAAAGAGAGGGAGAGAGAGCCCTCCAACTGAATTAGCCTTCTATTTAGTGTCCTAAAAGGAGCCAGATCCGCTCTCTGTCCGGCTGACAAAAGTGTCAGAGTGAGAGGCACATGCGCTGGGCTGCAACACAGACATGGCCTGGGCACCTCGTAAAGGAACCCTCCCTAATTAAACACAACCTGCGTACATTCTCCCAGCTTCTGTCCTGACACCTCAAACTCCGGAACATACTATGTAGCCCAGCTCCCCCCTCACCCCCTCATCTCCCTCACCCTCCTCACCCCTCTCACCCTCTGGCCCACCTAACCCTCTAACCCCTGGCATCGGCACCAGGGCCCCCTCTCCCCTCAGGCCAGGGGCTTAGGGCCCAACATAGGCATCCCTGTTCTAAACTTAATGTGAAAACATTTCAATGGTTTTCATTGCAGGTTTTGATCCGCTTTGTTTGGTCTGTTGATAGAAGGTTTAACTAAACAATAATGAATTGTATTTGTAAAGATTTAAGAATAAAACATGGTCCACACTCTTAAAAGGATGCTGTCATATTGAGATTTTTCTTCTTTTTATAATGTTTTACTTGATGAGTTTCTCATCTGTTAAATTCGAGTTTGTGATATACTGGCAATGCCGGACCAACAGGACTGTCTGTGCTTCTGAGGTTGTCCTCTAGGGGGCAGTAGCTGTACAGGGCCCTGGTAGAGACCTCCCCTGGACAAAATGTGGTCTTACTGCACCACACAGCATAGCCAAACTCTACTGCTAGCATTGAGTCTGGCTTACTGCACAGCCACTCTACTGCTAGCATGCTACATTGCTAACCTAGTTGTGGCTGTCAGCCCAGTAAATGATACAGTAGCCTATTTAGCTCAGTGGCTAATGGTTAGCTCAGTGGCTAATGGTTAGCCTAGTACCTGATGGTTATTATGGTGCCTGATGGTTAATTTAGTATCTGATCATTAATCTTGTATTTGATGGTTAGTATCTGATCATTAATCTATTATGTGATGGTTAGTCTAGTATCTGATTGTTAGCCCAGAACCTTGTGGTTGTTGAAGTAATAAATGGATTCAGCAAAAATATGTGGAATGAAATAGCATAAAATGGTAGGCTATAGTAGAGTAAACACACTGAAATTAAATGTTTCAATAGGGTGAAATGTATAGTGTAAATACAGCTTAGTGTTGCATCTTGCTAAGCACATTTAATTCCAGCCTCATAATAACAGTCGTTTAAAAGCTTTCTGTGATTTTATTATTTCATTACTAACGAACAGTTATAACTACGCAACTGACAATTGTCCCCCACAACCCCCACTGTGCGTAATGTACAGCACAGTAACAAAAATGTGTATTCAAGAAAGGAAACACATTTAGTAAACAAGGTATCTTAGTTGGTGTGTGATGTGCCCTATTAACCCAATTAGTATTAATAACAGCATTAGAGATGAATGCAGTTGTTTTTCCACATTCATTTGCAATCAACACATTCAGCTAAGAAAAATCTATCTTGAGAATAATTACTCTTCATCGAATGGAATTATCCTTGTGTTTTAACTACTCCCGTACCACAGTTTTATGGAATGTATGATGTTTATTAAATCCTTGAATGCAGTAACTTCTGAACACCAATGTTAAAACTGCTTTAAAAATGACAGACCGTAGTGCACAGACACCATGTTACCATAGTGATGTTTTTAATATATCAAAACAAACTTCTTGTACAATGTGCATAGAAATCAAGTCCATCATCAGGATGAAAATGTAACTAATTACGCATGACAAGCTTGCCTGTTTATAATCATTGCATAAATGTAATTATTGATAAACATGTTTGTCAGTTTTTATCAACACACATAAACATTATACATTACACAGAAATTATAAATAGTTTGAATACAATACAAGAAATACCACACCAGTGGATTTCTATAATTTTATATATGTATAAAAATGTAAATTTAGTGTTTCAAAATAATGGTGTCAAAAAATGTTTAAAGCAGTAAGTTATTTTCTGTTAAACCAGCAAAGGGGCGTATGTTTAAACCTGATCCACCAGTGAGTTTAGAATGGGAAAGGCCTGGTGTGGAAGTCACTCTGCTCCGAAGGCTAATCTCTCAATGTGTGTAATCTGCTACATGCCCGACAAATGTTTCACAGCCATTTCTCCCAGGGAGAATAAAGACACTTGTGTTCACAGTGGAGCCAGTGACCGGGAGAGAGGTTACAAGCCTGGAACAATCCCCTGCTTCTGGGTCCTGGCCGGATACCTCTCTCTCTCTCTCTCCCTCCATCCCTTCCTCCACACCCCCCACTCCTGCCCCGTAAGGGTACAGAAGCTTCTTAACGACTTACCAAGGCTTAATGATGGCATCAAAAAGATACTTTTATTGAGGAAGAGAAGTGATATTTGGTCCAGAACAAGGAGAACTCTGTCTCCCTTATTAGACCTGATCTGAGCTGCTATTACTCCTGCTTCCTCAGTGGGGGTAGGATGCATGTGAGAGCTAACTTTATTTGGAGGAAATACTGTATGGAGCAGTTTTTCTGTTGTTTTTAAAGGTGCACAAGGTTTCTTAAAACCACAATTCTGGCAGAGACGTAAATGTGCAAATAATGAGAAATGGAAGGTGGTTTCAAAAACGATGGTTTCAAAATAATATTTCAACATTGTAAAAAAAATTGGCTAGCAAGAAGTTGATCAATGATCCTCCAAACGTCTATGACCCGTCTGATCTCCAGCCAACAGAACTATTCCTGGAGATGCTATGGTACAGCTTTATCTCTCCAGATATGATTCATCTGGCATATGACAGGAACATGGTTTATAGTGCTTGTCTTTCCACACACACACATACACACACATGCACACACATGCACACACACATGCACACACACACTTGCATGCACCAGGTTGGACTCCCCTCCATTCCTCTTTTCGTCTCTCCTCTCCTCACCACTTCCTCACCTTTCCTCCCATATCCTCTCATCTACTCTCTTCTCTCCTTGTCTATCAATAAACGTGTTAACCCCTCGCAAAAATAATACTCAAATTTGATAAGCGGCATGTAAGAAACAATAACACAATCTGTCAAATCCTCAAATAATCCTGCTCTCTTCTCCCCTGTCCCAGTCTGTGTTTCTGGATCTGCCTCGTGTGCCAGCGGAGCCCAAAGACCAACCGACGGACCAACCGACAGACTTATAGCTGTTGTATAGGTATCACACCGCCTACTCAGCCACCTCCTTCCCCCTCTCCTTTCCTCGTTTGTTCTTTCCTCTTTAGGAAAAGTGTTCAAACACGGCACCTCTTTCTCTCTCCTCTCCCCGGTCTCTATTCTCACTCTCTCCTCCTCATCACCTGAGCTGTCTGAGGCCTGTCAATCTGACTGCAGTGGGAGGCCCTGAGAGACAGCTAGCGAGGGGGGGTGAGGGGGGGGGGGGGTGAGGAGGAGGAAGAAGGGGGAGGGGGGGCCTTGCACCCCATGACTGCCAGATAAAGAACAAGAAGGCAATGTGGTGCTGCAGATTTTACCATCCTCCATCACCCCCATCTCTGTCTGTCTGTCTGTCTGCCTGCGAGCCACTGTGTTTGAAAAGAGCAGATTGACTCCCCGCGCCCCCCTCTCAGAGGAAACCTCACCCCCGAGCAGATGTCAGCGAAGAGGCAGAGATGGCTGCCAGAGATGGGCCTCTCTGGGTCTCTTCGGAGCCCAGCCGCATCGAGGCAGACCGGGAGGTGTGAGGCTTTGTCCCCCCTGCTAAAGGACCGGACACAGCAGGGATGTTAGCACATCCATTGGATGTCTTTAGTCCTTGGTAAAAATGGCTGGATGAAGGGAGGGGGCCAGGGGGTAGGAGGTCGAGGAGGGTGTTTGTTCAATCTGAGATGGTGCCCCCCCCGTTACACTGTCAACATCTACACACACACCAAACGCAAGTGTGCACTAACACACACTCACACTAAACGCATGTGTGCACTAACACACAAACACATATCCACACACACTCCCTGTTTACAGATGTTCCCTGAGATGTTCCCTGCAGTGAGCCTCACCGTCATGTCAAAACTACGAGCAGTTAAGGGATAGAGAGGGAGAGAGAGAGATAGCGAGAGGGAGAGATAGAGAGAGAAGGAGGGGAGTGAGAAAGAGAGAGTTGGAGAGAGAAGAAAGAGAAAGAAAGAGGGGGAAAGAGGAAAGACAAAGAGCAGAGAGAGAGAGAAGGAGGTGGGTGAGAAAGAGAGAGGGGGGAAGAGGACAGAGAGAGAGCAGAGAGAGAGAAAGCGGGAGTGTAGCGGGAGGTTAAGAAAACGATGGGTTTCCAGACATGGCTGTTTTGAGGAGCGGGGAACGTGAAAGACTGTTGCTTAATGGTTGAGTCTGTGTGTATAAACAAACGAGGCTACACAGGTTTCCCCGGGAGACAGCTGGCCTGGTCTAACACTCTTCTCCAAACACTCCCAACCTCACACCAGCTCACATATCCCTAAGAAAATAAATCCTCCAAGCATTTATTAGGACCAGTCCCAATGCTAATCACCGCAATGTGGATGGCCTGTGTTAACGCATGTGTTACTATCTCAGCCCTCCAGGGGGCCACTGCCCACTCAGGACACATTGGGTCAGTCAGAGCTGGATGCTAATCAAGTCACAAACACACGCGCACACACACACACACACTGCCCACTCAGGAGAGTATATTCACCAGACTGGGTCAGTCAGGGGCTGGAGTCAAACCAAGCCACGCGTTAAACTGCCAAACCATGTTAATTGTCCCTTTTGATAGAGATAGTAGGATTGGATGAAAAACTCTTTATACTGTGTTCGTTAATGCTGTTTGCTCTCGTTCTTTCTGTTTCTGTCTCTCTCTCTCTTTCTCTCTCTGTCTCTTTTTTGTCACACATACACACATGCGCACACACACACAGCACATACGCACACAGCACACGCACACACACACACTGTCTGTGTCTGACAACGATGACTAACCCAGTCTGTCTGTTCAGGGGAGGTGAGAACTCGGTGACAGCCACCTTTGTCCAGCATATTTCACCACAGTTTACTCCTACAGTGTTGTCTTTGGGCTGGCTAATGATGTGGTGTCCGTGTGTGTATGTGTGAGCGTGGGGCCCGAGGTGGGGTGCTGGAACCAGCTAGCAGCCCTGAGGTGATCCTGGCCAGACAATACCTATCCATGTCAGTCCTTCAGCACATGCGACAGCACAGATGGTTGTGCATTCACCCCTCTGCCAAGCAGATGGACCTGTCCTGGACATCAATGGTCACAATTATCAGTCCTGAGCACACACACTGTCACACGGACGCACACACACACACACACACACACACACAAATGCATGGACAAGCACAAACACACAGAAGCACGGCACATGCCTGCAAGCACGGAGAAACACATACCCGGAATGCACACTCACTGAGAACACGCACTGTCACACACACGCGCGCACACATGCAAATACATACACACACAAACACACAGAAGGACGCATGCGAGCACATAGAAAAACATACACGGAATGCGCACACTCAAACCCTTTCTCAGTCTTCCATGATCGCAGGGAGTCCCAATGTTTGACTGGCCTCTCTGCAGGCCTGGTGACCAGTCACACTCTGTTCAGTCACAGACAAATCAATATCCGAGCGGCCATTTCATTTTTCCTGTATTTTCTCACCAAGAACATGATTTACTGTAATGATTTTAGACAAAGTATATACAGTACACGGTACATTTTTTTATTATTCTGTTCATTGTGGAGAGGTGCTAATCATTCATTCTATAAACTAAATGGTATACTCAATACAAAATTTTAAATACTCAATACAAGTATCACTTGTATTGAGCATTTAAAACTTTATTTTGCTTTGTCCTGTCTTTCTCACATTCAGCCCATGACTCTTAGGTCTTTTTTGGTGGCTGTGTATATCTGTGTGTATCTGTGTATATTTGTGTGTATTGAGTGACTCCTGTTGCTGTGTGTGTGTTACTATGTTACCCTTTCTAATCCTGTTCCGTCTGTCAATGTTACCTTGAGCATGGTCTCCAGGGACAAATCTGACCCACTTGAGAAAGAGGAGAATTAGCACAGTTTAGCTTTTAAAAGTGCTTTTGGCACGAGATATAGGCAGAATAAACAGTTAAACGATATTGTATTAATTGCCCCACTGATCCAGAGGTTTGGTTTTCTTAAGGTGGAACTGGTACACTAAACAAACGGATAGCTATGTTGTGTTTTGGTCGTCAGTATGCTGGTGGGTAAACAGTGTATTAGAGCAGGATCAACAAGGTTGTGTTTTAATAGAGAGGGGACAGGAGCAGGATAATTGGAGCTTGCTGATAGACATGCTCCAACTGGAGAAACCTGAGAGAAATCTGGAGGATTCACTTTCTCTCTCTCTCTCTCTCTCTCTCTCTCTCTCTCTCTCTCCTCTCTCTCTCTCTCTCGTCTCTCTCTCTCTCTCTCTCTCTCTCTCTCTCTCTCTCTCACACACACACACACACACAAACATACACGTCCACAGAAACACACTACTTTCCTCTACCCAAGCCTCCCTCCCTTCACACAAACACATCACTTGTTGAAGTGATTATCTTAATAAATGGATGTGTTTTTAGAACAGTTTATTTCTCCAGGTCACTATGAAACCATACATCACCTGTTCTTTGTTTTCCCTGCTGTCAAATCAAATTAGCCCACAGACTTTGCAGAGAAAATCTGTTTAACCACTCATAGTCACAATGTTGCTTGAAGTTAAGTGTTTGGGCTCGCCTGATAAATTCATTTTCTCTCTTGTATGCTTCACTATATATAAAGCTCATATGTTAATGAATTCTTACAGACTAAACACGTTTCGTAACACATTTCTCAGAGACATTTTCTATAATCCTCCTGTAGATGTTTTCTGTTTGGCCATCCACACTTTCCCATTTACCTCAGGAAGTTAGAACTGTGAAACGATTTCAGATGAGACGCTAGTCAAAGTAATTAGTGCACCGCCCACTGTTGGTTTAAATAAAGGAGACAGAAACTGCTATTGACAGTCTAGGCCTCTCGCTGCGAGCTGAGACGCAAAAAACATAATTGTGGTAATGTTTTGATTACGACCATGGGGAACTCTTCCAACATGAAAGCATTGATGGGTTTGTGGAGCTGGGCTGTGAGGCATGGGGATCAAATCTTTCTTTGTTGCAGATTCACACACAGACAAGGAAAAACTGGGCAACAGGAATTACCATTGATCATTTCAGTGACATCTTCTGCCAAACGTTTTGTTGCACTTGAAGATTTTAAATTCAATCAAATTGATTCAGGAGCATAACTTTGTGTGCTTGTTTAGATTGTACAGACTGTGTGGTTCTATATCTTCAAGCAGGGTTAAGGTACAACTGCCAAGATTGATTTTGACTGTAAGAAGGTTCAAAATTAAATTGGATTGTTATGTAACCATCTGTAGAACATGGAGTTTCTTATCTTTGGTATATCTGGACATGGGCTTGACACTGTAAAGCACCCGGCTTTGCATAGCTCTGGTATTTCAGTAGAAAATAGAATGATTATAAGAAAAGAAAGGAGAAATGAAAGGAGAAAGCCAGACAAGGAGGACAAGAAGACAGAGGAACATTTGGCAGTGTAGGGGTCGGAATTTTAAACCCATCAAGCAGAAATGTGGCCTTGGGTGTGCTGGAATGTTTCTAAAGGCAAAAGCACTACCACTAGACAACTCAAGCGCTGAATTCTGGATTGTATCAAGAAATCAGCTATGCACAGTGAGAACCATAACAGGACAGTGGTTGGTTTCCACTAGCATTACAGTAACCTAACCTTACATAGCCTGTCTAAAAGTACTTACCCTAACCCAAAAAGGAGTCCCATATCTGTCATATATGTTCCATATCTGTTTGGTTTGCATGCAAACACTTTAATATCAGCATCAAAGCAACATGCTCTCCTCTCAGCATCTCTGAGAGCACTCAACTCCTCTCCTCTTCCACTCCTCTCCTCTTCTCTTTTACTCATCCCCCCCCCCCTCCCCTCACCTCACCTCCCCTCACCTCTCCTGACTTTAACACAGATAAAGGGCACAGAGAGAGGATTTAGACAGTCCAAGGGGCACGAGGAGAGGATGTGAGAGATCAACATGAAGCAACTTTTGAGTTGAGACACAGCCCACGTCTTACTAAAGGCCTCACACCTCAATGAGCAAGTAAGAGCCCCTCCCTCCCCACATCCCCTTCCCTCTGCCCCCCCACCCCCCTTCCCCCCTGCTGTCCCCTACAGCTCCATTCTGACCCTGTATTCTCTCTGCCTGTTGGGAGCATTCCTGTGCTCTAAACACTCCATAGGATCTGCTACAATAGGCCCCCAATGGGGCAAACGTCCTGCACACCTGAATGACCAGGACGTGTCCTAAAAAGCCCTCCTTCCAATGAGACATGACACCAAATACATTTCCCTCTCCAGTAACACAGGATCCCATCCCTTTAAAAATAGACACGATATGATATACAGGTCACGTTCAACAAACTATTTGAAGGTGAATGTTTGAAATGTGATGGTGAAACAGGTCTGGTTTGGACAGTCTTTCCTGGGCGGGTCTGGGATCAGCTGTAGTGATTCTACTACTGACCCAAGACTAGGGTCCAGGAACTGTCCTGTACTCCATTCACTCAGATAAGTGAAGAAGCCTGAACCAGGACTAAAATCCCTATGGTCGCATAGGCTTTTTTTCTAACTCTAGGATTAGGTTTAATCTGTGCCTGCGAGCCCACTTGTGCGTACTGAGGAGGCTAGCTGGGAGGTGAGGTCATGTGTGACGTCCTCCAGACAGCATGTAGACAGGAGAAGAAAAAGGGCACTGTGGGAAGCTCTCTGCAGACACAAGGCTCCTGGACACCAGATAATGGTTGTCCTCTGTCTTCACCATCTGCTGTGTGTCCGATACACACACAGGTCACACACACACACATACACACACTCACACACACGCACAAACACACAGGTCACACACACACACCTCCACTCTACCTCATTAATGACCCAAAGAAAAGGAGGTGGAAGAGATGAAATCAATGATGGACCTATTCTTCCTCTTGTTCCAGCTCTGTGTGCTAGCACAGTAGGGCTAAGACAACAAGCTCATGACTGTGAATGAAGCCTGCGGGGAGAGAGGGGGAAGGAGGAGAGGAGAAGGAGGAGGGAGAACCTAGTATAGACACGTCATAGTAAAAGACTGATTAGTCCTTTCAATCTGCCTGTTTTTTTGATAGATAGATATATAGATATATAGAAATATAGATAGATGGATAAGAATAGTGCAGAGGCAGCGGAGCCTCTTCAACTAGATGGCATGTCTTACAATCAGAACACAGCAGCAATGTTGGAGTCGCAGCTGTAAAAGGTTGCCAGGTTCCCTGATAATCCCTTCAAACATGGACTAATATTTAACAACTGAACTGTCGGGGATTGTGGTCATACCACTGTCAGCTAACCTCCTACAAAGCTGTGTGTGTGTGTGTGTGTCTGTGTATGTATGCATGCATGTGTGTGTATGTGGCTGTGTGTCTGTGCCTGGCTGTGTGTCTGTGCCTGTCAGCGTGTCTGTCTTTCAGAGTCAGGGGCTAGTACACAAGAGCATGGTGTTTTATGGGACAGTGGAGGGAGTGGGACTGCAGCAGGCTGGAGTACTCTCTCTCTCTCTCTCTCTCTCTCTCTCTCTCTCTCTCTCTCTCTCTCTCTCTCTCTCTCTCTCTCTCTCTCTCTCTCTCTCTCTCTCTCTCTCTCTCTACCTCTCCCTCTCTCTCTCTACCTCTCTCTCCCTCTCTCTCTACCTCTGTCTCTCTCTCTCCCTCTCTCTCTCTCCTCTCTCTCTCTCTCTCTCTCTCTCTCTCTCTCTCTCTCTCTACCTCTCTCTACCTTTCTCTCTACCTCTCTCTCTCTACCTCTCGCTCTCCCCCTCTCTCTACCTTTCTCTCTCTACCCTCTCTCTCTCTCTAACAGAGACCGCCTGGATGGCATTGTGTGGACAGGTGTGCTGGCCTGCAGGGGCCCTGGTAGCTGGCCTCAGACCAGCTGTGCTGATTTGGAGTGACAGCAAGTGTCCAGACATGATAGAGAGATGCTATGATATCTGCCCAGCATAGATGTGCACTGGCAAAGCACCGGTGACTGAGCAAAAGAGGTCAAGTGCATGTGTGTGTGTGGGTGTGTGTGTGTGTGGTGTGTGCTTTCAAAGTCCTCTTTGTTTGATAGGCACAACATTGTAAAACATCTCTGTACGTGCCAGAAATGTCCCCACAGATACATACCCGTGGATAAACACACACAGGCCAAAAAACACACATGTGCACCTGCTCTAAAAAACAATTAGTTTGTTGCAAACACATGCCTGTTTGTTTTCCACCCGGTCCTCACACGCTCATAAAGCTCCTTGGCAGATCAACAAAAGGCCTAATTACTGCGGGCCAGGTCAGAGGCTGGGAGACCCCAGGACACTGCCACACACAATGGACTTCCTCTGGCAGACAGGAAGCAGCTTTAGGGATATGACCCTGGGAGGTCAGCCACCAACACCAGAGGGTAACGCCAGCCGGGTCAGAGAGGACCGAAGCAGCGGTCGTTGGGGGGAATTGTTTGTTTGATTGTTTGTTTGAGTTGAGAGACAGAGACAGAAAGACAGAGACGGACACAGACACAGACACACAGAGAGAGAGAGAGAGAGAGAGAGAGAGAGAGAGAGAGAGAGAGAGAGTAGAGAAAGAGAGAGTAGAGAGATAGATGGACACGTGACGTGAGTTGAAACACGTGTGTGCGTTTCTGTGTGCATGCTTCCGTGTGTGTGTTGGTTTTACTCTGGACTATTCAATCAGTACATTGCCTAATGCTTTAAAATCTTGAGTACATGTGACGATAGTTACATGTATAAGTAAAATCTTTTGACTTGATGAAGGTCTTTTCACCTCCATGCTAGCTCACTCACTCACTCACCTCCCTTCAAAGAGGCTGCTCAATGAAAAAATGAAGCAGTGTAGCACTTTTCACCGCAGGTAGCGATATAATGCAGCCGATTATTAATTTTAATTAAACACGTTTTGGAAAATGAAATTGAATATTTGAACCCCCGGTGGTTTAATGACTTTATTGCCTCTCAGCCTCTCAGCCTACCCTAGTGGAGTGTTGCAGGCTGGATGTATTGAATGTCTCCTAAAGACCACAGCTGGAGAGTGCAGGGCTTCTTCAGGATTTCTATACTTCATTTACTATTAGAGTCACACGCCACCAAGACAGCAGAAATAAGTAAATTGATACCACTGTGACTACTAATTTGCGATAAGACAAAAAAAAAGTGTTAAACTCTAGGCTAATTGCTGACAATGAACTCTGTGTGTCGCGACTCTTTGAAGGGTAAGGCTCAATCTGACGAGTGAGTGCTGTTGTTGATGCATCAGACAGCACACGGCCTGCTGTTCCTACACAACTACCGGCATTTCTTACCATCAATGTCGTCGGATCTGACTAGGGACTAAATAAACAGGCGTGAGAACAGATTGAAGGAAGGATAACCTTAAAACGATCCACTTTAACCCTCGTGCTGCCTTCGGGTCACATGACCCAAAGGTTCATAACGAACCATCGTTGTGTTTACCCCATTTTACCCAATACAAAAACAAATAAAAATAATTTTCTTTTAACCATTCCAATGTGGGGGGTCTGAGACAGCCCGACAGTTAAAAGAAAATGCTTCACTTTGTTTTTATATGAGGTAAATTTGTCGCAATACGAAGGTGGGTCACAATGACTGATGGGTCAGAATGACCCGAAGATAACACAAGGGTTAAGTCACAGAAATCGGAGTCATTCCTCATTCACCATCTAATTAAATTTTAACCTAAGGGAGTCTGGTAGACTATGGAAAACCAACTAACTGAGGTTCTAGTCCCCCACCCCACCCCAAGACCCCTGCATTGCTGAGCCCACCTGGTTTAGACCTCAACAGGAACTGATCAATTAATCTCTCTCAGCCGGGCTTAAGAAGGGGTAATGCTCCCATTGAGAGGACTGAACTCCCTAGCCCACTAACAAAGACACAGGATAATGGCCTGTTGGAATCATCTTGTTTTGGTGGCGGATCTTCAAGAGGCTTAGAGGCCGGCCTCTTTGTAGCAGCTATTTGTCTCCGGGTGGAGACGGTAATCCAGACGTTTGTCAGGCCATTAGGACGCTGATGACCGTACTCAGAGCTTGGAGTGCCAGCCCTCTCTGGCCCGTCACAGTGCACTTGAACAGGGACTTTCACAAAGTGTCTGGTGATGATGATGATGATGAGGCTGTGGAGGGTTCCCACTCAGCCCTCCCAGTCGTCCTGTCAACACGCTGTAACCTGAGAGACCTGAGCCTGGACGTCTACTGGGGTCTAACACATGGCTTCCATCGCTGTCCTCCAATCGTAATCTCTATTAGGAGAAGTATGTGGGAGGCTGTGCTCTATATATGTTTATTATGATGACTTTAGAGCGGTTGTACGAATGTAAAAAAAAGGGATGTGGTTCTGTGTCTAGCGTTTACTTTTCAATGCTTTAAAAACAGGCTTTTAGAACAGTCGTCCTGTTTATCGAGCGGACAGTCAGCCAGGATATCAGTATCGCAGAGTCCTGCTACTGTACAGACTTAAAGTTTACTGGAGCTGGGGAACATGGCTGTGGTTGGGACAGGACTGGGGTTTGCGTGGCGAGGCTGGGGCTATGGAGAAGGGGTAGGGAGGGGAGAGGGGTAGGGTAGAGATGGGTGGGGAGAGGGGATGGGTGGGGAGAGGAGGGAGAGGGGCAGATTAGAGGAGAGGGGCTTGGGAGAGGAGAAGGGTCTGGACTGGGGAAAGGAGAGGAGCAGGGGAGAGGAGCTGGAAAGAGGAGAGGGGCCCAGGGCTAGCTGTGGCTGAAGTGGCTTGATAACATCTTCATACCTGGCTGGAGCTGGAGGGGCCAGTCAAGAGCAGACAGGTCGACCTATCCATCAAGGCCCCATTACAACCTCTCCCCTCCTCTCCTCCTCTCCTCCCCCCATCCTCTTCCTCCCCCCATGTTCAGAACAAGGCCTGAGCAGGGAGGAAATATTAAGGCCAATTAGGTCTGTTTGTTCCTGGCTATGAGGTTTCACTGTGGCAGTCTTTGTACCGGCCAGGGAGTTTCTTACTAGGGAGAAATGTAATACTCCCTGCTACAACCAAACAGACCAGATAAGAACTTAACACCAATAAGTACAAAAGTATGGAAATGCCTATGTGGGACTATCACAAACTCATGAAGCAAAGTGTTCCAGTGGAGGATTAGAACCATGACTTTAGTCAAAAACTCAGGCATGACCCAGAGGAAAGCTTCTTGGTCTCATTGCAGACATGGTCTGAGATAGGTTACTGGGTGGAAAGAAAACAGGAAACGGTTGCCGTGGTGAATGGATTCTGTTCATTTGGTTCTCTGTGAGCACTAGTAGTGGCACTGTCCCCATGGCCGACAGACAGATTATACCTTTATTGACCATCCAGAGAGACAACTTTCTGGCAGGATGTATCTCTAACCGGCTGTACCAGCCGATACATGGATCCGTATTTGGCTCCAATGAAGCACATTAAAACGCCAGGCAAAGGTTGTTTAACCACAAGCCTGCTATAGTGTGTCTTCTCTGTCAGCTTTCCTTACCTTCACCGCCCGACATCACAGCGACAGAGAGATTGGGTGTATTGATCGGTGCGAACAGCCCTGCCGTTGATAAACACAGCATCAGGAGCTGCTGGGTGCAGAGGTCTAGGCTTGTCTCACCAGCTGATGAGGGCAGGCCTCTGCAGGAGTGTAATCAGAGAGAGTTAGGGAGCGAGAGGAGATAATCTTTGGCTCTTTGCATCCTTGGCAGATCCAGTGCAGGGCCAGGCAATCAGACAGAAATGGAGAGCAGACTTTCTCTGTGCGTGTGTGTGTGTGTGTGGGGGGGGGGGGGGGTATGGTGGGTGATGAGGAGATGTGTGTGTGATTGTGATGAAGAGCGCGATGTGTGTGTGATTGTGGTGAAGAGCGGGATGCGTGTGTGTATGTGTGTGTGATTGCTCGGGCTGCACTTGTGAAATCAGGCCTCGGCATGGCGCGCTCCGCTCGGTGCACGGCCCGGCCTGAAGGAGATGGAGACACCTCTCTGCTCCTCTGGGTCTGCTGCCTGCCAGACGCAGTCCTGATTGGGTCTGTGGGTCTGTGGAAGCTGGTTCATGCAGGCTGACACTCTGGCTATTACACCACAACACATTCATTGACAGGCTGAAATCCACACAATCACCAAACTATTCAACAAAATGGGCGATTTAACAACATTTACACAATGTAAACCAGAAACCAGCTATTTAGATCCATCTATTTCCAAGGGGATTTGGTGCGTCTGTTATTGTCGATTCACAGCTCATCAATTCACTGCTGTATGTGAAAAATACAGTTCTTGATTTATTGCAGATTTCATTTATTTTTGGTTTGTTGTATTCTTGTACTAACCCTGACCCTTACCCTGACCACTCCAGGTGAGGCAATCGCTGATCATGCCAGGTAGGGACTGAATCCCAGTCTGAACCACCTCTGCTACACATGGATGCTGGTCTGTTTTGTAGGATACCACATACTTAAATGAGCTACCAACAAAAGTGGGCACGCATAAAAGAGATAGAGAGTAGAGAGTAGAGAGAGTAGAGAGTAGAGAGAGAGAGAGAGTAGAGAGTACAGAGAGAGAGAGTAGAGAGAGTAGAGAGTAGAGAGAGATAGTAAAAAAAGAAGAGAGAGTAGAGAGAGAGAGAGAGAGAGAGAGAGAGAGAGAGAGAGAGATAGAGAGAGAGTAGAGAGAGAGAAAGAGAGTAGAGAGAGAGAGTGAGAGATAATGAGATAGAGGTACAGAGAGAGAGAGAGAGAGAGAGAGAGAGATAGAGAGAGAGTAGAGAAAGAGAGAGTAGAGAGATAGAGAGAGAGAGTAGAGAGAGATAGATAGATATAGAGTAAAGAGGGTAGAGAGAGAGAGAGACAGAGAGAGAGAGAGAGAGAGAGTAGAGAGAGAGAGAGAGAGAGAGAGAGAGAGAGTAGAGAGAGAGAGAGAGAGAGAGAGAGAGAGAGAGAGTAGAGAGAGAGAGAGAGAGAGAGAGAGAGAGAGAGAGAGTGCTCCTTCGCTCACAATGACCGCTGTGTTTACGTCTGAGCTCCAGTGGCTTCTTCCTCATTCTCCTCTCATTCAGTTCTCTGGGATCAAGTGTCGCAAAGAAAGAGCAATTAGTCTCTGACACTGAAACGTCCAAGGAAACAAGACTGCAACAGGGCAGAGGACAGCTGTCCAGATATTACCAATCGCTGCAGCAAACTGCTCCACATTAAACATTAATGCAGGCTTTTAAGGGGAAGATTTAGCTTATCAGTGAGCCAAGGGTCCAAGGGAAAATATTGTTATTGATTCCATCATTTTAGATGTAACCGATCCGTTAAGTAATTTTCTTGGGGGTTTTCTGTGTCAGTTTTTAAGTGTGTGTGTGCTGGGGGGAGCTGGCTCTGTAGATGGGGTCGTGGTCATTTACAATTCAGAGGCCTAATGCAGCCAGCATTTGTGATATGCTCCCTAGTCGCTTCTGTTGGGGAAGAAACACAAGCATACCATCTGAGATCCGACCAAAACATTGACTACAGATCCGGACAGGCTGCGCCAGTTATGAAAATGAAGTACTGTTGGGAGGCGTTATAATTGATTGCTGTGGAAAGTTTATTTCTTTGTATTGATTCTTAGCAGCCGTGGGCTATGGAGAGGAGGGAATAGGGTGACAAGTCAATAGATTTGAGATCTGTTTAACACAAGTAACATAAGCGTCTGTTTTTACTGTTCATTGGAAAAATAAATCAATTATTTGGGTCATTTCAATGAAAGTTTGGCTTTATTTTGGATTGTATTCAACAGCTCAGATTTAGTAGTTTTGATCATTATTAATATATCATCTTAATATCATGTTTTAGTGACATTATAAATTATAGGATAAACAAAACATCTTGACAAGATGATTTAAATTATTTTAGAAATGTTACAACAAATTATAATACAACTGTATTAAAATGCCATACTTGCTCCTGCTAGATGTGTATGCATAAAAAAATATATGTGTATAATTAAAATAGGTTTTATCCGTAATGTGGATTTAAGTGTGTGTTTAACTGACATGATGTTCTGTTGAACCTCATCTTGCAGGCCCTCTGTCTATCAAGACTGATCTCAAACATGACAAAGATAGAGAGAGAAAGAAAGAGGCGGGAGAGAGAGAGAGAGCGAGAGCGAGAGTGAGAAACAGAGAGAAATGAGACGTAAGCTAATTCATCCATCTTGCAAAGTACAGCAACCTTCTCCATGTGTAACTGTAGAAAGGCAGCATTCTGTCCACAAGTGGATTACCCTGGCTAGAGGAGGCAGGATGTTGGCTGAACTGGAAGGTTTTGTTACATTCACTTTCACATCACAGAAGATTCTGATTAAAGAACAGTGGTTTTAATGCACATTGGTCGATCCAAATCCAATCAGAACTTTTTAGACATTAACGTACAAACCGCCAACAGTAACCAGAGCTGAAGGATCACATCTTTGGCACATTAAGGGTACTTCAAGGAAGGAAACCAAAGACAGAAAATATAGACTCATGTTTCAGCCTTCGCTGAGTGTGAAAATATCCTCAATTTGATAAAAAATTTATAATGCGACTTTCCTAGTCTTAAATTTCCGCCGACTGCACTTGAAACGGCCACTTGTTTTCCCATTATGGTTTCTTTAATCCACTTAACGTGGCAGTTGTCTTGTGTAAAGATCGCTTCTGCGGATTGGATGTTGCAGTGTCTGAGGTGTGTGTTCCACTAGAAAGGCTTGATGAAATAACACAACAGTTTACTGTTATTTCTAAAACCCGATCCAGAAAAACTGATTTCGAAAACCATATTGGCAATCAAATTTCCCTTGAAAATATATACATACACGTCTGCTTTGAGGTGACTAAAAATGAGGCAAATCTGGTTTGGGAGGAGGAGTGGGGGGAGGGGGTGTTTGAGAGGGAGAGTGGAGAGGAAGAGAGTGGGCGCGGAGAGGGGATACGAGGCGGTAAATGGGCTCCTGGTGGTGACCCGGAGGAAACCCATCTCCCCCCAGAGACGTTTAGAGGAGGGCAGGAGAGACGAGCGCCGAGCCAGGAAGAGTCTGTGTGCCTTTCTTCCTCGCAGTCCACATTAAATATTCAACAAAGGGGAGGGATCATCTTACATTAGGCCCTCTTGTTTCTTGTGCCTTTAATGACAGTTGTTGTAAACATACATAGACAAACACCCAGGCCCAGCACACAACCGTGCACCTGCCCCTGCCTCGGCCCCAGCCCCGGACGCCAACCCCTGGCCCTAGTTTCAGCACAGCCCCAGCATGAGCTAGCCCAGCACAGCCCTGTATTCTCCAGCCCAGCCCTATCTCTGGCCTGGTCTGGCACGGCCTACTTTTCTATGGTCTCTCAGACATTTTAATGTGTTTATATTTCTGCTGCAGAGTGATGGGTCCTTACACAGGGCAGTGTCACAATGGCAATTTCTCACTTGAAATTAACCACCAGTGATGAGAGACACCCGAGAGGTGTGTGTGTGTCTGTGTGTGTGCGTGTCTGTGTGTGCATGTCTGTGTGTGTCTGTGTGTGCATGTCTGTGTGTGTCTGTGTGTGTGTTTACGTATCTCTGTGTGTGTGTCAGTGTGTGTGCATGTGTGTGTCCGTTTGTCTCTGTAAGGTCACAGAGTTAAAACAGTTGGCCTTGGCTGACGGCTCACTAAGGACTGGTATTCACAACATCGGCTCGTTCATGTTTAAGAGAGGTGCTTGGTGAATAAATGATGAGTGTTTATGTAGGCCCTCCAAGAGTCTACCTGTCCACACAAAGGCAGACATGTTAGTCATGGCTGACCTCTCTCTGCTATAGGGGAAGTGAAGACCACACCGGTCTGTCTATGTAACAGAGCTGGTTCGGTGAGTGAGAGCTATCCCTGGCTGATACTTGTGATAGATGCACGCAAAGCAAAGTGAAGCGAGTCTCAACACGCCTGTAATACATTAGAGACCTATGAGCTCAAGTCACAGCTTGGCACAACTTGGAAACTGCATGAAAATAGAAGCACGCGTGAATGCATTTCTGCATGCACACATGGCAAATACAGACAGAAATGTCCACACACACACACCTCACTTCCTGTCCACAGCAGCCAGAGGTTGAGTGGCAGGAACAAGGCATGTTTAATGAGTTTCTGTATGTCAGGTTTCTGCCCTGTGTCATGACGTAACCCTGCTCTGAAGCTGGTCTCACCACTTTGCTGTCCTGATCTCATTATGTTTCTACTGCTGCTGTTTCTCCTGATATCGATTCCTCTCTGTGTATTATCTTAATAAATGTCTTCCCGGGTTATTACTATAGTGGAATTCAATAGATTATTGATTTTACAACAGTTTGTTGTCCAGTCAATTGACACTATTTAGTTCGTGACTTCATCGTATGCTGGTGGCTTCTTCTGTGGGGTGTGTTGCAGTGGTGGTTTGACTTCTGACTTCTGGTAAGGCCAGATTGTTATTTTACACTAAAATAATGTCCCCTTGGCCAAACGACAGACACCTTGCAGTGCAAACCTGAACACCTGGGTTTGACTCTCTGCTGATTGCACAGCACTTAGCTAGTGTATACTGAATGTCCATTTTGCACTACTTGTTAGCGTTCAGGCATGTGTTGCTGCTGCAGTTAAGTGTCAACATGCTTTGT
The DNA here is from genome assembly GCF_038355195.1 of Osmerus mordax. Classification (NCBI taxonomy): domain Eukaryota; kingdom Metazoa; phylum Chordata; class Actinopteri; order Osmeriformes; family Osmeridae; genus Osmerus; species Osmerus mordax. The sequence continues at coordinate 4,006,304 of NC_090058.1, read as the reverse complement.
TTTCACCCAGGCAGTATAGGGCTGTCACACTGGGTTGATGGCCCCGACAGTGAGGTATGAGTGGAGCTCCCAGGCCTGTTTGTCTCCCTCTCTCCTCTCCCTCTCTCTTTCGCTCTCTCTTTCTAGCTCTCCCCCTCTCTCTCTCTCTCCCTCTTTCTCTCTCTTTCTCCCTCTCTCTCTCTTTCTCCCTCTCTCCTTTCTCCCTCTCCCTCTCTCTTTCTCCCTCTACTTTCTCTCTCTTTCCCTCTGGCTCTCCGACTCTCTCTTTCTAGAACAGCTGGAGGAGTCTGTGTCAACAGCTAGTCTGGGCTTCCTGTCTACTTTCAATAACACTGGTCCACGGGTTCACTGGTTACACAACCTATTCTATCAATGTCGGACATATACGTACGTCCACCTCGTGGGTAGGACTTGAGAAGACCACAGTCAATACAATCAAGTCAAGACAATGTTCATCTTACTGATTGTGATATTTTGTCGACAGCTGTGGATTTTTACATTTGTGTAAAAACTTTAATACAGTTGTGATGGTATATCGTGGAGTCTCCACTATAAGTTAGTTTCCAGTCAAATGGTGTGAAAGCAATTTTTTCAGTCAGGGTTGTTTGTGCTCTGTATGGAGTCGTTAAGTGGCTGCATGCCAGCCACATAATTCCATTTCCTTCTGTTTGTTGTTGGGTTTACCTATGGTATTTAGTCCATTTGAGGGCGAGAGAAGCCAGGAATTAGTTGGCTGTGAAATGACACTATGATTACAACAGCCCACACCACCACTAACACTACGACTCCCAGCCTGCCTCTCTGATCTCCCATCAGACCCTACACTCAGGGGAGGGCTGGGATAAGTGGTTTTCCTCCTCCATCTCCTCCTCCTCCTCTCCATTGCCAGTCTGAGGTCTGCTCATCTCCTCTGACACACACCTCCACTTTCTCTGTTTCCATAATGAGTACTTCTCCTTCTTTCCTTCCTTCCTCCTCCTCCTCTTCCTTCTCCTCCGCCTCCTCTTGAAATCTCTGAAAGCCACAACCTGATAGTGGAGCCGCATATCTCAGTGCCATTCAAGGACTCAAGCTAGCAAACGCTAACCACTAGGCTAACATTCCAAAGAGCACGTAGGGTGGGGATGACGTGGGACTGCTGTGGGGGGGTAACCAGGGGGGGTGGGGGACAGGTGGCTGAGCGGTTAGGGAATCGGGCTAGTAATCAGAAAGTTGCCAGTTCGATTCCCTTTGTGCAAAATGACGTTGTGTCCTTGGGCAAGGCACTTCACCCTACTTACCTCGAGGGAATGTCCCTGTACTTACTGTAAGTTGCTCTGGATAAGAGCATCTGCTAAATGACTAAATATAAATGTAAACCCTGTTTGGATTCCACCAGAGCACTAGGATTACCCAGAGTGCCGTGGGGGTACGTCACCAAGACAGGCATGTTCGTGATTAAACCTTCGCCTCAGCAATGCCTTAGCAACGCTGGCCGCTGTCAGCCGTGCTCCCAGGAGTCGCCCGACGCTTGTTGCCGCTCACGCTGTCGCCCACGGCAACACAAATATTAATTTATGAGAGTAAACAATAACATAAACAAATGTCAGTCAGTCAGTTGACAAGCACATGCAGATGCAGAGGGGGAGGAGGGAGGGGTGAAGGGGTGAAGGGTAAGCAGGAGAGGGGATGGTGAAAAGGAGGGGGGGAGCAGAGGCTACAGGGTGGGGGATTGGACAGGTTTTTATTTTTGTTTGGGTCGTGGGGGCCGGGGCAGGGAGGGGCGCACACGGGTGCAGGGGGAGAGAAGAGGGAGAGAGAGAGGGGGGTCTAACCTCTGCTATGCTGTGCATCATTTTCACCATTAGATGGTGTGCTTGCAGTCACAACTGTGCTGCACTTGCTTACAGTAAAATTGGTGAGCAAGAATCTCATCCACATTTTTCAGTAATATATGTATAGTCTGTGTATATTTCACTTATTCATGTAACAAATATAGCAAATACATTTTTCTAAATACAGCCCATCAATTATAGACATTAAAAACCCCAATCCATTACATGTCTGTGGATCCAAACACATGATTTATGCTTAGAATATGTCATTTGCATATGATCTGCCACCTGTCAGAGTCAATCTGTAGACATGCCTGAGTGCTGAGACACATCCATCCTTGCTAATTCATCTGAAAACATCTAGTGGTTAACTGAGTGGAATCACGTGTAAGAATATATAGTCCGTTTTTCCTAAAGAGAGAGAGAGAGGTGGGGGATGAAGAGTGTGTGTTTGTTTCAACAGGAGAATCCGTTTGTGGTGTATCAGACATCAATCGTCTGTCTCACCACAAGGACAAGCTGAGGGTTACTGAACAGCATTCTCACCCTCGGTCTTCATCTCCTACCTCTGCTGCTGCTTGTGTGCGTATGTGTGAGTGTGTGTGTGTGTGTGTGTGTGTGTGTGTGCGAATGAAACAGAGACAAAAGGGGAAGTGTTATCTTCTTTCTGTCTTGTGGAGACAGCCAGAGAGCCAACAAAATTGACTGAGAGAGAGATAGGGAAAGACAGGAATAAATAGGGAGAGGGAGAGAGGGAGGGAGAGAGAGAAGGAGGGAGAGAAAAGGAAGGAGAGGGAGGTGGACAGAGGGAGAGAGGTAGAGTGAGGGAGAGAGAGAGAGAGAGAGAGAGAGAGAGAGAGAGAGAGAGAGAGGGAGAGGAAGAGAGAGGGAGAGAGAGGGAGAGAGAGAGGGAGAGAGGGAGAGGAAGAGAGAGGGAGAGAGAGTGAGAGAGACGTGTTGATTTAGAGGCTGAACTCCTCGTCCCTGAGCTTGACTAAATATTTTGGTGGGGGAGAAGTCATTATTGAGAGGAGTGTTCAGCGGGTGGTGTTCTTACGCTGCGCCACAGGAAGCGCAATATGCCTGCACTTGCCAAAGCCCCACTGTTGCACACTGGGTAACCATCAGCCCCTTCTTCCCTCAAAGCCTCTTAGGCCCACCCGGCCACAGGATGTGGCCACCACCTAGCAGGGGAAACAAAAACCTCCACAACCCTTCCAACTGCCTACCCCCTACTTCATCCTCTCCATCCACTCCTTCCATACATTACCCCCCACCCAGTCACACACACATCCCTTATCCAGCCCCCCTTCTCTTCCAGAGACAGACAGACAGGCTTCTTCGCCTCGCTTTGCAATTAGACTCTCCATCTGTCCTCCATACTCTGTCATGCTCTTCATGCATTCACATTCACATTCTCACATACTTCTTTTCTAATTGCAATCTCTCCTATGGAAATGGAGAATTAAGCAATGTGCTGGCTGAATGCTTGCAATTGCACACAGTTGGGGGGTGGGGGTGGAGGGGGGGCAATGATTTCTTCAACAACCTAATTGATGATTGGCCCAAGGAAGCTGGTCTGTCTAGTTGTCTGCCTGCCTGCCTGCCTGTCTGCCTGTCTGCCTGTCTGCCTGCCTGTCTGTCTGTCTGTCTGCCTGTCTGCCTGTCTGCCTGTCTGCCTGTCTGCCTGTCTGTCTGCCTGCCTGCCTGCCTGCCTGCCTGTCTGCCTGTCTGCCTGTCTGCCTGTCTGTCTCTGTTTGTGTCTGTCTCTGTGTGTGTTTTGGTTTGTATCTGTCTCTTTCTGATGCCAGAACAGGTGATCACATGGTGGTGATCACCCAGTAAGTTTGAAGCTCTCTCCACACAGATGCAGTTTGGCATCAACATTTCTGCTTGGTGACAGCTGCATGCTTTCAAACACACACACAAACACAGACACACACAGAAAGACACACACACCAAAACAAATATATAAAACAAATATACCTTATGTGACATTATTGCATGGCTAGCAGAGAATGTGGGTTTTTTAGGTGTGTGTGTTCTTCAGGCATGAGAAGTGTGAATTGCGGGGAGCTGGGAGCCAGATGGGACTGGTGTATCAGGTTACCTGTGATAGGCCAGCATCTGGCCAGCCAGTCAATCAGCCTGATGCCTCTGACAGGTCGATGGAGCCACAGCAGCACCAGCTAATGTAGACAGAGGGAGGGAGAGAAGGAGGGGGCAGCAAGAGAGAGGTAGAGAGAGAGAGAGAGAGAGAGAGAGAGAGAGGGAGGGAGGGAAAGAAAGAGGGGGACAGGAAGAGTGAGAGAGAGATGGAGAGAGAGATGGAGGTGGGAAAGAGAGTGGGAGTGTGTGTTAGAGGAAAGAGAGGGGGTGGCCTAGGGATAAAGCAGAGATATGCTACATACTAGGATGGGGTGATTGGATGAATCCAACAGCCACCCCCAACCCACACCTTCATCTCTACAGGCCCTCCTGCTAGTCCTCACCTTCCGGCCCTTAGCCCTCAGTCCCAGACCTTGCCCCATTGCAAAGGCCTCCTCATCTAACATATTGTCTGTCTCGACTCACCTAATTCACCTTTACATTACATTTACATTTAGTCATTTAGCAGACGCTCTTATCCAGAGCGACTTACAGTAAGTACAGGGACATTCCCCCGAGGCAAGTAGGGTGAAGTGTCTTGCCCAAGGACACAACGTCAGTTGGCATGACCGGGAATCGAACTGGCGACCTTCGGATTACTAGCCCGACTCCCTCACCGCTCAGCCACCTGACTCCACACCTTTACTCTATAGTATTTGTAGATTTTTATTATTGAGCCAAGTAACTCAGTTTCCTTCTGTATTTAGCAGCCACACCTTAGCTCATTCTCATTTAGTCATTTAGCAGACGCTCTTATCCAGATTATTTTATCAGATCTTATTTTGCACGGCCAGGAATCGAACCAGCAACCTTCTGATTACTAGCCCAATTCCCTAACCGCTCAGCCACCTGACTCCCCTGGATGTTTTTTTTCTCTCCTTCAGGAACAGGAAGTAAATGTACAGTCGTCTGCTGTTGCTGACCAGCAGACAATTTGACTTCCTGTCAGACACTTCAACAGCAGATAGATAGCTGGATATGAATTATTCATGAGATGCAATTTCCTCCCAGTCCCTGAGTCATCAATCACACTGAAGGCTGAAGAGGCTGAAGGCCAAAGCTAGTACCAGCGCACCATCACAGACGACAGGTACTATTATTGGACAAAATGTCTGCCGTTTACCTACTTATTATCTCCACTCTGTGGTGTTGTGAGAATAGGGATGACGTTGGTGGAAAGTGTTCCATTACCTAAGCAACTGTTATGCTGACCAGTTTGCTAGTATGTTTGCAAATGATTTAGACTTATTATTATTTTTGCTACACACCCAAAAATGCCTGCAGAGGATTATTTTTTACCAAACAAAGGTGTATTCTTTGTAAAGAAATCAATGCAAATATTTGCAATTTTTTGTCGTTTTTTTCCTCTTCTCTCTTTCTGCTGACAGAAACGCTTCACTGAAAAGACCCCTCTTCAGAGCAGCAATTTAATCCATGATTGCATGCATTTACCCATGTAATTGAAATAATGAGAGATGATTGCTGTGAGCTATTAGTCATAAGTTCCTGATCTCTCTGTTTAATCCAGACGTCAGTTGTCAGAGACTCAGGGAAGACTCACCAAGGATATCATTTGCATCACCTCCGTCTGTAATTTCTCTTCTCTCCTCTCTCCCTGGGTAGATCCACACCTCTGCTTCAGTGCCAGCCTCCCAAGAGTGGCCGTCCCTCTGTGTGTTCCTGTCCTCCGCCGCTGTTGTGATCAGAACAAAGGAAGTGATAGGAACAAATACACAGCTTGTGTGGAGAAGGCTGTCCAACAGGAAGGCATGGGCTGCTGCCTGCCGGGCTGGGCTGGTGCCTGGGAGAACTGGGACCCCCTAGTTCTGACCCAGAGCTATGATGTCAGGTGGGAGTCAGGTGGCTGAGCGGTGAGGGAATCGGGCTAGTAATCCGAAGGTTGCCAGTTCGATTCCCGGTCTTGCCAACTGACGTTGTGTCCTTGGGCAAGGCACTTCACCCTACTTGCCTCGGGGGAATGTCCCTGTACTTACTGTAAGTCGCTCTGGATAACAGCGTCTGCTAAATGACTAAATGTAAATGTAATGTGTGATGTCCTGATGAAGATGCTACGGCACTACGGGTGGGTAGATTAACATGAAATTAATGACACACATGCATACACACACACACCTCAGGTGTATTAACCTCAGAAACAGTGGTGTCCCTATTGTATAGGCACCAGATGTCTCTGCCTGTCACTATACCAGCCGACAAACAAGCAGTGATAAAACTGTTGCAATTAATTCTGATCCTTGTCGCCTTGGCAAATCCCTTGGTGTGAACATGTTTTCTAAACATTACTGTAAAAAGTACACTATATTCGATTCTCTCTCTCTGTCTGTTGTGCTGAGATAATTCAAAGGTAATTCAACTCCAAAAAAACAGTGTTTGATCATGTTAATGACTTTACATCCAAACCGGACACGTGATTTTGCCTCCTACATAAATATTATTTTTATTTCAAGTTATCGGCTCGTTTAGACAAATGTGACACATTGGCTGTTGAAACTGAAGTATGAAACGTGAGTGTTGGTTGTTGAAGGCAAGCTTGGACTCACATGGTCTCCTCTGTCCATATGGAGTTTGGTGATTGGAGGTTTGGTAGAAGGAACACAACACCCTCTTGCTAACACACCACATGCAGTTTCAATACACACCTGATCTACCTGTCACTCTCTTGTTTCTCCTGTTTCTGCACTCTCCCTCCTCATCAACCCCCTTCTATGCTCTGTGATCTGCTTTCCAGGGTCCATACTGGGGTTCTGATGAGGTGAGGGAAGCACGGCTGCTTTCTCCAGTCTACTGTCTGGACACATCTCTAACATTCGGTCGTGGCGGGTAACTTATCCATTATGTACAGCATACGCCAGTAAACTCCCTCATTTGTTACTTATTAACAATCTGTTGTTAGTGTGGTCTTTGAACTTGCGAATCAGAAGGATGACAGACACCAACCACAGCTCTCTAAGGTGCTATATTACACACCTCTACACATTCTTGTAACCTTGAAAATATCTCTCCCTCTTTCTTTCTTTCTTTCTTTCTCTCTCTCTCTCCTTATCTGTCTGAGCCCTCCTTTCACCCTACCCTTCCTCCACAGTTTCTTTCATCCATGGTGGATAGGTTACTGCAGGCTATGAGGACTCCTGTTATGACAAAGGTGCTTTGATATCTGGCAGGAAGTTTCAGAACAGATCTGACACACATCAACACACACAGAAACATATACACATGTATACACACAGACACACACACACTCATGCACACACAGACACATATATACATATATATACACACACACACTCACAAATAGTAGGAATATAGGATCCATCAAAAAGTTTTACATGACATGTTACTTCTCTAAGTATTAAGTTTAAGTGTTTGTCATGGGGAGAGCGTCGGAGAGGCGTCGGAGAGCTAGGTTGAGATTTCAAACTCAGATTCAGTATGCTAGGTCGATGTAACTAGGCTACTGCCCAATGAGCCTTTTACCTGGATGTCTAGGTGCCTGCCGCAGGCTTCCTGTTATACACCCCATAGGCATCTGAGTAAGAGCTTGCTGTTATCACATAACACTTTACCTGCTATAATTAACCGCTGAATGCAAGGCGAGGCGCAAAGCAATTTGGGACTGACAGACCGAGCTAGCGAGCGAGCGAGAGTGCTGGTAGATTCACAAGCATACAGTCGAGCTTTAATTGGACCATATCAATTTATTTCGCATTTTTGAAATGTCATGCCTTTATAAGGGACTAACCAAATTAGCATTTTTACGCGGAATGTTTTTGTGCGCCGTAGGAAAATAAATATATAAGTGTAAATGCCAGAGTAAATGCCAAGCGGTTCGGCAAAGCGAGGAGAAGTTGACTTGTAAATGTCCGCGCCGGCGCCTACCCCGTGAATACACTTTCTTAACCCTCGTGCTGCCTTCGGGTCACATGACCCAAAGGTTCATAACGAATCATCGTTGTGTTTACCCAATTTTACCCAATAGAAAAACAAATAAAAATAATTTTCTTTTAACTTTTGCAATGTGGGGGGTCTGAGACAGCCCAACGGTTAAAAGAAAATGCTTCACTTTGTTTTTGTATGCGGTAAAGTTGTCGCAATACGACGGTGGGTCACAATGACTGATGGGTCAGAATGACGCCTCGGTGCTATCAGTGCCGCTGGTCCCCCAGGCTTAAAAGGGTGGCCAACTGTGTCACAACTACGTACCCACTTGCATCTGTTTGAAAACGCAACAAATTATTCATCCGTTCAAAGGAGGAAGAAAACCTATAATATTGATAAATAACACGAAACAATGGTTTGACTGGGGATTAATAGTCCTTAGACCGTCACTAAAACTATAACTCAATGTAAAACTGTAATATTATAACGTGTTTCATATCTCAATTATTTATTTTAATCACTTAATGTTAAACTTTAACCAGTGTCAATTGCATGGTCAGGTGTAGGGACAGTGTAGACTGGGGACTAAACCATGGGTCTGTGTACAGTTCAAATGGGTGGAGTTGATTTTGTTTCATGGGAACCAGCCCACTGGGTTCAGTGTGCCAGTCAAAAGCAACCAAACACCGAGTCGTGTGTGAAATGATTTGTGTTGACCTGGCAGATCATCTGCCTGTTAATGGACCAGAACACCCACAGCAGGGCCTTCCAGGTCTCACATGGTTACATTCTGTTTACTGTCACCTAATGGACTATGACACTCCGAGATCTCATCCGATCTCCATTCCTAACTAACCTAAGTATCAGACGTGGCCTCGCCCCCGTTGGAGGTAAACTCCGCCAACGTTCGCCCGCATTCGGGATCGATTACGCCACCTCCGACATCTCAAGCGCGACCACTACTAGCTACGCCAACGGAAAGCTAGCGGTTCGTTGCCGCAGGTGGTCTGTATACATACCTGAGGAGTGAGTTTTACCGATCCACACCGGCTACATCTACCTTTCTCCCTTTCTCCCTTATTTTCTTATCTCTTTCAGTTTTTCTGTAGTCAAAACCACGGGATGGGTATGTCTCTGTGGTAGGGCATTTGCTTGTAGATCAAGAGGTTGCAAGTTTGAATCCCCCTGTGTGTTGCTTAGTGAGTACATTATAATTTCGAGCTATGTTTGACTGGATTTACATTTTATTTCTGTAAAGCACGCATCAGTGCTGGTTCACGTTCTGTGTAATGAAGCATCCTCTATAATACATACCTGTAGTTAGATAAGATAGAGGCTCTCTGTTCGGTGGATTGGAAGAAGGAAAACGACACTGGAGCAGTTTGCGATGGGTGCTGACACGGAGCACACATACCCTGTCAGAGGAATTATGGCCCTGTCATGAGGGGTCCTAACCGATTATGACAGGTTATGATAACCATCTGAGCTCTGACGCTAGGGGACATGATACTGTTAGCGAGCTTAATAAACGAAAGACACAAGAATGTTCGTTCCTTGTAGCATGTAAACGTCAGTCATGTCGGGAGACTTGATGAGGAACAGAAGGAGTGACAGAGAGTCAAGCTGATGACCTGAGGTGGAATTCTCGTGACTGGAGTTCAACACCAAAAATATTTACATGTTGATTATGCGGTTGTAATGGTGTTTCTGACAACATTAAAGTGTTAGTCATCACACCTTCACTTCTGCCTTTGACTCTATCCCTGCCTTTGTCTCCTTCCCTGTTTGAACTGGTGTCTCTACCATATGTCTCTCTCTCTCTCTCTCTCTCTCTCTCTCTCTCTCTCTCTCTCTCTCTCTCTCTCTCTCTCTCTCTCTCTCTCTCTGTCTGTCTGTCTCTGTGTGAGCTTGTCTCTGTCCCTGCCGTCTTCTCCTGCTCTGCAGTTCTTTGTTCAGTGTGGACGCCATGTTGTTCTGTTGTTCTGTACGCATGTAAAGAATGAGCTGGATTAGTGAAACCTAGTCCCCAGCAGCCAGTATTAAGTGGATCTTCTTTACCTGACAGAGGGATTGGTGGGGAGAGAGGGAAGGGAAAAGAGAGAAACAGAGGAAGAGAAAAAAGAAAGAAAGAAAGAAAGAAAGAGAGAGAGAGAGATGGACAGAGAGACAAAGAGCAAGAGCAAGAGAGAGAGAGAGAGAGAGAGAGAGAGAGAGAGAGAGAGAGAGAGAGAGAGAGAGAGAGAGAGAGAGAGAGAGAGAGAGAGAGAAAGACAGATTCATTAAAAAACACCTCTTCCTGCTCAGCAGAGCTTCAAATTCCACAACAGTTAATCAGCAGATAGAGTGTCTTCCAGAGAGAGAGGAGCCTGTAACTCTACACAACAGCAACACAGTCAAGTGGCGGGCCTGAACTTAGACTGCCATTACTCCTCCTGACAAGTGGAGCCCCCAGGCCACTGCCAGACAGCCTCTGGTGTCCTGAAAGGAGCAACAGCCTTGTCGTAAAACTGTTGTGTGCAGGTATTTAAAGTCATTATCACACTTTATTTACAAAACATCTCCTCAGAAGGGCTTGACATTTGACCAGCGCTTTTTTCTGAATGTGTAAAATGGAGATTTCTGCTTGACTGGAATGTGGACAAAACTCTGGAGGAGATTTGTGTTATCATGCAGCACTAGGAGAAGAGAGGAGAAGAGAAGAGAGAGGAGAGTACATTAAAGCAAAGGAGGCCATAAGAGTAAAGAGTGGAGGAAATGTGTTAGAGAGGGAGAGATAGAAAGAGAGAGAGAGAGAGAGAGAGAGAGAGAGAGAGAGAGAGAGTATAAGGGCAGAAAAGATCTATCTCCCACATGCTTTCCTGACACCTTGGGCTGAGGATCTGCTGCTATTGACAAGATAAATTAGCTTCCTCATTAGTGAAAACATGAAGTCCTCTAGAGAAGCAGAGCAGAGAGGTGTTGTATAATGACAGCGGTCATTTGGCAGTCGGAGGTAAAACATAGCCAACCTAGTTAAGGCTGTGAGAAAAGACTGCTGAAAATTCACCCATTAAACATCAAAACGTCAAGCCAGTGAAAGTCTAAAACTATGTACAGAAAAACTTAAAATATAAAAAACATAGCCATGAGTTTTAAGCGTTCTGTACTTGAAATAAAATTACCTAGTGCTTTTTTTTCTTCTCTTCTGTTTGATCTTTTATTTAAGTGTTGAAAAGCAAGGAATCCAGGTTCAAATGTGAGACCTGGACAGTCAATTGCCAAAGTAAACAGTAGACTAAGTTGACACTTGAAATACCAGGCCTCATTCAGTAAATACAAACAGCACCTTTGTGCGTGTGAATGGAGTTGTCTACACGCTGAAACGTGAGGAGGCTCTTCAAGCTCCAGGTACAACAACATACTCACATACTCCTCTTACTGCCCCCCCCCTCCTCTCTCTCTCTCTTTTCTCTCTCTCCTCTCTCTCTCATTTTTCCTCTCACTCTTCTTACTCACTCCATCCTCCCCCGACCCCATTCCCTTTCTCTCTCCGCCCCTCTCTTTCTCTCCTGTCTCCGACCCCTCTCCCTGTATTCCTGTAATTTCTCAACTGTTCTTTTAACAGATAAAGACCATTCCGGAACATGGGTCCTACAGTGTTCCAACTGATGCCAAGATATGTTGAGCCAGCCAGGACATACCTGGTGTGTGTGGGTCTGTGTGTGCGTGTGTGCTTGTGTATGTGTGTCTGCGTGTGTGTGTGTCAGGGCCGAGGCTGCAGGTGAAAGAAGTCATGTTACCAGTGGGCGGAAGGTGCTGGTATGAATAGAAACCTTTGTTTGTTTCTACAGGTGAATATGTGGATGACTGAGGGACAGGGACATGACTCAGAGACAGCTACACATTACACAATAAACACTGGGCTGTTGTTGAATAAACTAGCATGGCACATCTTTTGAACAACCATCCCTGGTCAAAAGCACAACAAACAAATATCTCCTCATCAAGGCCTCCTCCACTGTACTCCTCCCAGAGCTGTCTGAGGATTTCGTTTCCTCACATTGGGCGCTGACAGGAATGTGACAATGCCACAGGACATGCGTGCATAAAGACAAACAGCTCAGTACATCATGTAAATATGTAGAAGTCCACATGTGGGTGGGGATCATGTTGCTCATGCTGCAGCAGAGCCTCCCTGTTCTGACAGCAGTGTGTCACGGTGAGGCGGTCTCTGTTGTCATCTGCCTGAGAGCAGGACCTGCCTTCTCACTCCCAGATGAAAACAACCTTTGACTCGGGCCAACAGTGCAAATTATAAAGGAAAAGCAAACAAGCGAAAACAGAGGGCTCTCTTTGTCCTCCTCGTCTTTCCTCCCTCCCCTACAGGTAAACGTAGACAGGCAGAAAAGCGAGAGGAGGGGGGGGGAGGAGGGGAGGGAGGGGGGGAGGGGGGGGGGGGAGGGGAGGGGAGGAAAAAAGTCCCATGTTGTGGTTGATGCTGGGATGTGGTCACCTGCAGCGTCCACACTGCTGTTCTTCTCAGAATCTTTTATCAAGTTCAACTGCAGCCACAAAGACCCACCTCAAAGGAAGACAGCCCCACCTATTATCCAGCTCTGAATGCATCTTTGCTTCTCTCTGGGGCGAGATAAACACTATTAGCACCTTGACTGTAATTGAATCCACACAGGTGACATCCAACACCGCGAAAACCTGTCTTGTTTTCAAGCTCTCTCTTGTCAGGTTTGTTGGACCCAAGTCACAAATGAAAAAAAGAGTAGACAACAAAAAAGGCAAGCCAGTAAACATCAAGAAGAACATTTTGATGTTCATGACGCAGTCATGAGTGTTATTCTGATTACTGTTATGCAGGTGATCTCTTTCTCTGTCTTGCCTTCTCCTCTCGCCTCGCTCGCTTTATCCCTCCCTCCTCTCTCTCTCTCTCTCTCTCTCTCTCTCTCTCTCTCTCTCTCTCTCCTCTCTCTCTCTCTCTCTCTCTCTGTCTCTCTCTCTCTCTCTCTTTCAAACCTCCCCCCCACTTCTTTCTATCCCCTTCTCTCTCTTGAGAACTTGATCTCAGGCCTTGTTCCAGTCTTTGTCTTGCCTAGCTGTGACAAAGACCTGTGTTTCACCTTCCCCCTGGGAGACAATGTAAACAAGTGAGTGATGGCTTCTAATAATGAATGTAAAGCAGTATTGTTCTCCCTGGAGGTATCGCCTCATGTTAAAGATTTAGTGTCAGCCCCGGGGCTAGCTAGCTAATGCTAGTCTCACCTTTCCACACAGACTTCAAAGCAAACCTGTCCCTAGGAGTCACAATAAAGGAGCGAGATGGAGGGAGACAGAGATGGAGCTAGCTGTTAACGCTAGCTGGCTAGCACCCCAGCACCCCAGCAGACACCCAAGCCGTGAGCGTGGATAGCGGAAAGGGAATTCAGACAGGTTGCTATACACCTCTGTAGGTACGACATGAGGTTAGACACCAGTCCTTGGTTAGCCTTAACTATCTCACCTCAGGACTATTATGAAGTTGTTAAGATAGTGATTAGTCGATGCAGTTGTAAAGGAAAGTGTTGACTCAGATTTCATTGAGAGGTACTGTTTTTGAAAGCTGACGTATTGTATCTTTCACTGTTTTAACACGTTTAACAGCTTAAAGTCTGTCTGGTTATGAAGTTCATGTGAGGAATTGAGTATATGTGAGGTACTTTAGGTCACTTTTGAATTGTTGAAGAAATTGTCTACCCCACAGTAGTTAATTTTAACATTAATGAATGTGTTAACAAACTTGAAGTTACAATTGAGCTTGTGAAAAAGAGGACACTTTGTCCCGTCGGGGGAGGGGGGGGGGGGGTAGGTAGGGTGAAGTGCCACAACGTCATTTCGCACAGCTGGGAATCGAACCGTCAATCTTCTGATTACTAGCCCGATTCCCTAACCGCTCAGCCACCCTAACATAATGCCGTGCAATCAGAAAGGAGCAAAACACATAAACAGCGGCGTGTGCAACATTCTCAGATGTATCGAATGTAACTTCCCCTGCATTCTTGGCCTCCCAGCGTTCTGCAGCTTGTTAGTGGTACCTGAGCAAGCTAAGAGCTCTGTGCCACAAGCTAATAATCCTGTCCATGTTAACTTGGATGGACACCCTGGCTGTCAACTGGGGGGGGGGGGGGGTCAAGCAGGCTCACACCACACCTGCAGCCAACCTGGACCCTCGTCCAGCCTGGACCGCCCGTCACCTTGGCAACCGGCGATAAGGATCATTAGCGAGGTCACCGGTTACCATGGTAACTCCACGAAGGGGAGGCCGTTGAGAGAGAGCGTGAGAAGGGATTGATTTGTCCATATACATTTAAGGAGTATGGGTCTGTGGTGTGTGTACATTTACATTTTACATTTAGTCATTTAGCAGATGCTCTTATCCATGGCGACTTACAGTAAGTACAGGGACATTCCCCAAAGGCAAGTAGAGTGAAGTGCCTTGCCCAAGGACACAACGTCATTTGGCACTGCCGGGAATCGAACCAACAGCCTTCTGATTAATAGCCCGACTCCCTAACCGCTCAGCCATCTGATCCCCATCTGACATTTAAGGAGTATGGGTCTGTGGTGTGTGTGTGTGTGCGCACGCGTGTGTCACGGAGGGTCACCTATTTCAGATGTGGCTTAAGCTGAGAGGTGAGGAGAACGTTGGCACCTCTCTCTGCAGGTGGACAGAGAATTGGCTGGTGTTAGGTCAACCTGGCCCAGAATCCCATGCAGTACAACACAGTTCTGTTTGAGACTGACTGGGCTTGTCCAGGCATGAAAACTTGTTTCTCTACTAGCAAGGTAGAGATAGACCACCTCTATATAGGGAAACCAAACAGAGCACCTTTAGAAGGAAGGCGCCACCACTCACACAGCTTCCCTTCAAAACCCAACCTGGAAGACCTTTCTCTCACCACAGGTTCTGCCAGTTCTGGTGTGCTGCAGGTTTCCTGTTTGAGAGCCTGAAGTGAAGAGGTGATGTTGAATTTCAGCAAGCTGGCGGAACTTGCAGAGTGTTTTTACGTGGGAACATGAAATCCAATCATTCTAAGATGAGCAGAGGCCAGCAGGCAGGAGTCTCCTCGGGAAGCAGCAGTAGCATGGACACTAGCTAACGATCGTACACTGCCATGACAGTTGACCTTTATCATTAGAGAGCCAGCCCTTCAACAGACAGTTGAGTCCGTTTTTTTTTTATTGCAATTGGATGAATGTTAGGTATGAATGTGAATTAATCAATGAACCAGTATGCATAGCATATTAGTCGCAATGTACATTGGGTTATAAGGACTCACAGTCATAGTGCCACTAAGCCAGGCACATCCACAAAGCACGTCGGCATAAGTATGTGTGTGTGTTTTGTGTGTTTTCTCTTTCAGAAGTACAACAAAACAAGCTAAACTCCTTCAGAACATGACAGGCTCCCCACAACTAATGGTGCCCTGGGGGCTCAGGGGAGAAATTATTCATAAAGAGCTGCCATCTTGTCCTCACCACCCTGAAGGGACGGTGACTGTTGTACCTTTCAGGGGTGAACTCGGTCCTCTCCAGTTACACCTAGATCTTTCTCTCCTCTCTCCTGTCTCTCTCCTGTCCTCTCTCTCTCTCTCCCTTCCCCTCCCTACATTTCCCCCCTTCTCCCCCCAGCCATTTCTAATAGCTAAGATCATTAGCATCTTAGGTTACTTTCCCTTCTCTGCATCGCTGCCTCTTTTCCAAGACCTCATCTTCTCTCCCTGCCTGCCGGACCACTATGTAAGACTGCTAAGCACATCAATCCAGTGGCAGTGTGTGATGACATTCCACACCATCTCTGCTGTTTATTTTGCAGGCAAAGAAGGGCCCAAGGCTGAGGAGCTGAGGGGCAAGGGGAGGGGGGTGGGGGGCAGCGAGAGGGCCTCCCAGGTTGCTATTTCTTCAGAGCAGGGTGTGTGTCTGTGTGAGTGAGTGTGTGTGTGATGGGGGATTTCTTATACCAAACATTATCTAGCTGTGTACCACCTATCTCATGGATGGTTTATGTGTTTCTGGACCCTCTAGTGCAATGTCTTTGAGACTCCTGTGGCATCTCTTCCATGTGTACAGTCTCTGGTATGTGTGTGTGTGTGTAGCTGGACTAATGGCCCATCCCTGCTTCTTCACCTGAGAGGGGTTTAATGGTGGGAAGGATCCCAGGAAACTCCTGTGTTTGTTTAAGAGGGTCACGTTGTAGGCAGAGGGACACAGTTGACGATCATCATTTCCCACTCTGTGTTCAGTTTAGACATGTCTGTTCACAAAATCTGAGTTTGATGTTGTGATTTTGTGATAAATCCTGTGCAAACACGTTTCTAATGTGATGTATTTGCTTCCTTTTTCTGTTCCACATAAGAACAGGAACAGTCCGGTTCAGAAAAATCCGGTGGATCTTTCTTTTTAAGTCTCTCCTCTCTCTCTTTCTCGTTCTCGTTCTCTCTCTCTCTCTCTCTCTCTCTCTCTCTCTCTCTCTCTCTCCCTCTCACACACATACACACACAAAAACACTTTATCCCATCTCTCCGGGGTCAAACGAATGTTGTAAAGCAGGCTGCCAACACAGGTGTCTAAGATTAGTGTCGCCAGATTCCCTGTACCTTGAAGAGCAGCAGGGCTCATTCTCCAGCACACCCTGACAGCAAACACCACACTACCTGACCCCAAGACAACTAAAACACTGGCCTTATCAGCAAACAACCTGGCTCAAACTTTATCGGCAAACAACCAAGCTAAATCTCAAGTTTTATCATCAAACAGTCCAGGACTAAAACACAGACTGTGTCAGCAAACAAGAACCTGGCTAAGATGTTCCAAATCACCCACATGTGAAAACAGTCCAGTCATCGTTGTCACTAGTGTTGCCTCCATGCTCCTTCACACAGGCCAGCACCTTGAACTGGAAACCCACAATGGTGTGACAGACAGATCACTCATCAGAGATTACATTCATTCTAATGTAATAATACTAACACATTTATTTAGAAGTCATTTTGATCCGAAGCAATGTACAGTACAGGGTGGAATAGAGCCCAATGTCTTTATTTGCAGACAAATGTTCTAACTACCGAACTGTTTCCACACCTGCAATGTCTCAAGGTTCTCGAGTCCTTATCTCACAGATCCTTAGTGCAAAAGGTGTCCATGGCAGAAATAAATAGTAGCATATGATACAAACATTCGACAGATTTAGATGTTGGACAGCTGGAAACATGTCGTTAAGTTTACACCTTTAGAAGGGCAGTACTTATAGTACTTTTAACCTATGAGGAAAACACATGGTATAGGATTCCTCAGGGATCATCAGTACAGATGTGTTATCTATATATAGGTTTTTAGATTTCGCCTTTATCTAAGAACGTAATCTGCCGGAGAGCATATTCTTGTTTCTGGCAAAAAACAGTAAATATAAAATGACATGAGTAAAATGTACAGTAGGAGACTTCTGTGGTATAACCCCAGGGGTAGAACATATCAGTGACACTGTATCTGACTGATTTTGGAGGAGACAGTTGCCTTACATAAATAGTCAGCAGCCCATGGCTTAAGATTTTAGTCAACTCTATGCCAGTGGATAATTGGTCATAGTTAGTGGCTGTTGGATGGTAGTTAGTGGTTGTCAAGAATAGCCAGCTTAAAGCCATTCCGGCAGAGATCAAACAGGTGAAATCCCCCACCTACACACACAGACACACACACACACACACACAGAGAAACACAGACTTAAATGTATCAGTGGAGCTGGTGTGTGTGTGTCTCTGCATGTGTGTGTCTACTGTAAATGTCAAATATACCTGGAACAATCCTACTGCGCTCTACCTGCACATTAGCTTGTATTTCATTCCTGGGTTTGTATGTGACATGTGAACAATGCTGGAGCTGGAGAGAGAGACATGTTTTTATGTAAATTACAGGGTGGAGATGACATTATTGATTAATAACCACAGCATGCTGTCGCCTTGCCAGAAGTGTTGTTGCTACTGTCAAATTTAAAACTTTTATATAAACTGTGAGCAGGTTCCATTCTCTCTCCTTCTCTCTCTCTCTCCATTTTCTCCCTCATTCTAAAACAGTAGAAAGGACAACAGAAGAGGGCAAAGAAATTTGAAGAAAAGAGATGAGAGAAGAGAGAAGAGAGGAAAGAAGAGAGGAGAAGAGAGGAGAGGAGAAGAGAGGAAACTTAAGGAAAAGAGAGGAGAAGAGAAGAGAGGAGAGTAAAATAGAAGCCTTTATTGAGGCATGGATTGGTGCAGGGGGGCTAATAGGGGTGCTCAGTCTATGGTTGCACTGAGCCCTTGAACGGATAGGGAGCCTACGAACCCCCTACCCCCCTACCGCCCCACCCCTCTACCCCCAAACAAAGCCAACAAAGGCCCTCTTCACCCCCCCCCCCCCCCCTCCCCCCCCCCCCCCCCCCCCCCCTCCCACAGCCCCTGCCCACCCTCTCTCTGTCCGACAGCAGATAGAGAACTAGGGAACACGTCACACATTCATTCAAAGCCCCCCCCCCCCCCACCACCAACACCCCCCCCCCCCCCCCCCCTCTGCCTCCACCAGGTCAAGCCCTCTTAAGCCACTCATTCCCTTCAAAGTTAACAGCCATTAACGGCGTAATGAACAGATTTACCAACAAAACCAATTAATGGCATAGGAAGGGCCCTGGTGAAGCGCCGGGGAGCAGGAGTTGGGGGTCACACAATCAGCGGCCAGCGCCGCTCTGCCACTCCGGAGGGGAGAGGAGCGCCCGGGTCGTGGAGGAGTGTGAATTAACTCTCTCTTCTTCTCTTTTTTTTTATCCTCGGCTTCCTTCCTTGTTCTTCAATACCCCTGACCGTCTCCGCTGAGCGATGGAACACCTTTTCACCACGGCCTTCAGTAATGAGGCAGTGCGCACACGGGTCTCAATGGCAGCAATAGAAAAGCTATTGACACCCAGTGACTCATGCAACACATACATGCTATCCCCAAACATTTAATGACTGGCTTGTGTCGCACGGTGTTTGTGATATAATGCTTTAATGAGGTAACATATATGAAGAATACAAGGTTTATTTTCGAACAACAAAACATGGTTACTTGGCAACATTACTGTTTATGTTAATGCATTGATATTAAAAGTTATTCCGTTACTGAGACACAAATTGTTTTTGCCGAGTATCAAGTCAAACCAGTAACTACGATCTATGAAACGAATCTACGCATCACAGAATTGTTGTTATTGGATCGTTGTTGACAAACTGTCAATCACTGATAATGAGTTTCTTATTTTGATGATGGTGGACTCACTATCTGTTGTTATATTATGCAACACATTACCGTGCAATGATGGGGACACATGATGCCTGGAACACACAGGCAGGGATGATACGGTAATTATGACAGCCTTCTGACATTGATCCCAGTCAGGCGGTTTAATTACTGTCTGTCGAACTGAAGCAACAACATAAACCACATAACTTCTAGATGGGTTTTTTTACCACGTCGCACATATAGCTTTTTTCTTCCAGTAGTTTGTTTTATTTTACACAACACATTTTTGCATATTATGGGATGTTTCCAAACCGAGCCTGCGCATGTCCTCTAATGAGGTTAGCCATGGCAGTCAGACATCCGCTTTGCCTACCATGTTTTCATGTGTTGAAAGAAACAATGAGAAAACACAACAGTTTTTATAAAAAAAAATGTTTAAAGATGTTGTACATTTGTCTGCGTGTTTGTGGAAAACATTGTACATCCACTAGTTGACAAGCTGCTTACTTGTCAGGTAAGGTCTCCAATCACCATCTTCCGAGTGTAAAGTACAAATCATGGACTGTTATGTGGCACAACTTTCAGTCAGCGCATGCATTTCTGTAGGTTACGTAGTGGTACTGTGTACATACGTGAAGAGAATGCATGCATAGATTCCAATATTATTAATTAGATTTTTTATTTGTTACCTGTATGTTCTGGCTACCCTCAGCCTTGACACCGCAGGTTGGAAGAGTCAGGCATAGTGTGGCCCAGTGACATGACGATAATGTGTGTTTGACTTTGTTGTGGTCAACACTGTCTGGTCTTCACAATGAAACACACACACCTTGGCACACACACCAGGTTGTTATGGTTATAAGTACGTCTGATTTGTGCCTACAAGTGTTTGAGAGTTTCTGTGCGTATGTGTGTGTCTGTGTGTGTACATGAGGGAGGTAATGATAACATAAACAAAACATCAAAGGAGAACACTTAATGTCCTTTTCATCGAGCACACAGGGAGCATACCATACACAAGAACTGAAATCAAACGGTGGTGTTCTGATACTCACGCAGACAATAAACCTCAATAACATCCCTGTCAGCCCTCAAGACAACATGCCTTCAGTCAATGATATGCAGCGTTCATCTATTTGATTACATTAACTTATCGAAACACATTTAAATGAGGCTCACAACACTGCTGCGACAGATGACTGTTTTTGCAACCCTGTCATTCTGTGCGTGTGTGCGTGTTTCATGTGCATGCACAAGTGTGTGTGTATGCGTGTGTGTGTGTGTGTGTGTGTGTGTGTGTGTGTGTGTGTGTGTGTGTGTGTGTGTGTGTGTGTGTGTGTGTGTAGCGCTGGGGTGTATGAGTGTGAGAGTGTGTGTACAAGCTCAAGGGGAATGTTATTTTCAGAGTAAAAATGTGTGCAAATATCAGAAATGGAAACTAGAACACACTCATATCCCTGTGTCCCACAAGGGAGGGGTGACACAGGGCCCAGTTCACCAGTGTCAATTTATTCAGCTTCTGCGTCTGTTGCGGCAGCTTAGCTAGGAGACGGGAGCCACAAAAATAATGTGAGAGCAGAGGCGGGACGCGGTACGAAAAAAAACCTGTCATCTGCTTCAACCACAACACACACTCACAACACACACTCACAACACACATTCACAACGCACACTCACAACACACACTCACAACACACACTCACAACACACATTCACAACACACACTATCCAACTGAGGAGAGGAGGAGAAGTCTGTTCCCGCGTGACAGCGCTGTGCTGACGGGACTTGAGGCCAGGAGATGGGATGGCTGCCACTCAAGCAAATGTAGAAGTCCATGGTTCAAGTAAATCTAACAAAAATAGTGTGTTAGTGTGTGTGGGCTGGGGTTGAGGGGTGAGGTTAAGAGAGTAATAATGAATGTAGCAACTCCGATGACTATCCTTAATCTAACTCAATTCACTCCCTTTAAAATTGTCAAATATCGACTATGTTATCTCACAACCCCCATCCTCCCCCTAACTGAACTACAACCAGCCGAAGTCTTATCAGTCTTACCAAGTGAATCAAGTGAACCCGCGGAGCCCCTCCTCCAGTTGAGTCCCTCATCGCTCCATAGATCATGACGACTTTCCAAATAACTGAGCGCTGAACTTTCCCCCTGACGTTACCTAATCTGCGGTATCAATGTTTTGTATGAGCCTTTCAGCCAGAACAGCGTTACCGCACTAGCTCCATGATCTATCCTTCCCCAGGGAACCTCCCTCTTCCCCCTGGGTCTCTCTCCAACAGACTCTCCCCTCCAACATTCTACTCTCATCCATCAACAACCACTTGTTCACCTCATTATAGGGCTATATGTCAGTGTTCTGGCTGTGCAGCATAACTTCCCGTTAGAACTCCCCCAGCCTCACTCCACCCCAGACCCCAGCCTTATCTCCCCCACCCCCAACCTCTGGCCTCGTCCCCCCATCCCCATCCTCTTACTTTGCCAGCCCTTCAGTCTAACAGCTTGCCAGCCTGCTTGCCAGCCCCAATCCCTCCCCACCCCCCACCCCCATTCCCCAGCCTGCTGCCTCAGTCCTAGAGTCTTAGTCCCTCAGTCCCAGCCTCGGACCCAGGTGTGGCCTTCACTTGACGTCTAACACACTGTTTACATGGAGAGTTCATGTTTAAGACAGCCTGCTCTAGGTTTGTGTGGGTGTGTAGAGCGAGACAGAGGGAGGAAAAGAGAGAGGGAGAGGGAGAGAAATAGAGAGAGAGAGGGGGGGGGGGGGGAGGGAGAGAGAGAGAGACAGAGACAGAGAGAGAGAGGGGGGGGGGGGGAGAGAGAGAGAGAGAGAGAGAGGGGGGGGGGGGGAGGAAGACAGGGGGGGAAGGAGAGAGAGAGACAGAGAGAGAGAGAGAGATGGAAAGAGCACGCACCTGTGTGTTTAGACATGAGTGTGACCACTGCTTTCCTGCTGACGTGGACGTTGGTGTGGAGTACAGCCTCAAAGCTCCCCAATGAAAGATCTCCTGGACTGGGGGGCGCCACGTTAGGAGCCCTGGTCCAGCTGGGGCTTGTCTCTTCCTCTCTGTATGACCTCCACTCTCCTCACCTCCCCAATCACCATTGGTCCCTTGCAGGCTGACTGGTTGACTGGATGACTGGCTGGCAGGCTGGCCAGCTGGCTGGCAGTCTGGCTTGCAGGCTGACTGGTTGACTGGATGACTGGCTGGTAGTCTGGCTTGCTGGCTGGTAGTCTGGCTTGCTAGCTGGCAGTCTGGCTTGCAGGCTGACTGGTTGACTGGATGACTGGCTGGTAGTCTGGCTTGCTGGCTGGCAGTCTGGCTTGCAGGCTGACTGGTTGACTGGATGACTGGCTGGCAGGCTGGCCAGCTAACTGGCAGTTTGGCTTGCAGGCTGACTGTTTGACTGGATGACTGGCTGGCAGGCTGGCCATCTGGCTGGCAGTCTGGCTGGCAGGTTGACTGACTGCTCCAATCCCTCAGTCACCACACTCATTGTCAGCCTGCTAACAGCTCAAGGCTGTACATGTGGCCAGCATATAGGTAGCTCCATACTAGCTTTGTTTTATAGAAAAATTGACAATAGGTTATATCACTCAACATATTAATACATAGAAAAGGGACATATGGAACAATACATCTTTTCAACAACAACTAAAAAGCTCCACAGTTCCTCAACAGGACCTGTTTCAGACTCTCAACTGCAAGGAAGTAAGGAGGAAAGGATGCATTCAAGTGAATAAATATTTCAACAAATTAGGACACATCCACCCTGCAAACTTCCTTGTGATCTGAAGGGACTGAGCGATGAGGTCCAGCTGTTGAACTTCTTCTTTCGTATGTGGTCTATAGAAGCTCACAAACATACTGTATCTGTTATCTACAAAACACTTTTCAAGTTGTACAGTATCTAACTAAAACAAGCATTCATGTAACAATTTGTCAAATGTTTTGGATGATGTATTATTAGAAGACAGAGCTGTATTGTTTTAGTATCAAAGTAGTGAGGATTCCATTTCAGTATCAAAGCATGTCACAGACCTGATAGTACAGCGCTCTCCATGAACTGGTTCTGCTTGATAAGTGATGTAACAGAATCAACAGAACTTTACTGAAATGAGCGATCATTTGAATTAAATGTATATCTAACACAACAAAAGACATTTGGGGTTTTGAGGAAGGGATTTTACGGATGATGACAGGAAGATGAGGAGGAAGTGAGTGAGGACAGGTAGACTGTTTAGATCAGGTCAACCTCTCAAAGTAGCAAAGCTTCTTATGAACGCACTGACTAAGCCTACTTGTCAGGTAGCGTCACATGATATCCTGGAATGTGTGCAAACCTACAATGGCCACATGTTAAAATGAACGTACAATCTTAGCTTCTAAAGAATGTATACTTAGGGGTTCCTTTTAACACACAAACGCAGCTAAATCGTACAGACACACAGAGATACACATTGCTTTTTCATAGGGTGAGTTCATTTGCATGTTGCATGTTGACTTTAAACGTTGAGCTCAATATTGTTAGGGAGCGTGGTTGGGGGGGTTGGGGATATATACAGTTCTAGTGGTTATAAACAATCTCACAAAACTTCAAAGAAACAGAGAGAGTGAGAGAGAAAAAAATCTACTTAACTTGGCTTGACAAAGTCCCAGTTGTTCAGGGGATTGCTATTGTCCTAATACTTACAAGCCAATTTTAGCAGCAGTTAACAATTTTCACAGGATAGATAACTTCTGAAACATGATAAAATGACAGCTTTTCAACAATGGCATATAAGAATTTCTCTCTGCAGCAATTTCCTGACAGCAGTGCTCGGTCTAAAACGCTGCTAATGCGTGATCCGCTCTGCCCTCTCCAATCTCTAAGGAAGGACAGAGAAGGGAGCATAACAATGCAAAATGTCTCTAATGGCGCTCGGAAATAGCACAACATATTTATCTCTCAAAAGATATTCTGTGTGAAAGATGTTCCACTCAGTTCAATCTCCATAGGTGTCAAAGCCTTCAGAATGATATCAGCACTCTAGCGATGGGCGTCAGACAGGAGCCTGGCTCTCAGCAGATACTAAAGTGACATGCAGCACCATCCGGTGCATCTTAAACAGGCCTCCATCCTCCACGGAAGCCATGATGTACAGTGTACCTGATCAAAAGCCAGCGTGCCTATCTAAAATGGATCGCTAGCTAACAAGGAAAGCAAAAGAATCCACTTCTTCCCACAACTACAGGGTATTGTTTTTTTAAATCGTGGTCATAAAGTAAACATAGTGATGGAATTTACACTAATATTGATTCAGTTCTCGGTTGAATTCTTTCTAGAAGGTGAGATGTCCTTGGTAGGCACACTGAAGTATAAATACTTCAGCTAAGGCTCTGCTCCCCAGCACTGGTTTTAAAACTAGATTGTATTAGTGTGACTGTCCAGAAATTCAAACTGTCAACCACTTTCCACTATCATCCACTGTTTCTCCAGTATCCATGGTTATGGGGGTGCAGGTTGGTCTCCACCTCTGAGGAATTAAACACAGTCAAACAATGCGATGAGGAGAGGAGGCAGCCAGGGGAACATGTGTGGTGGTCCACCGTGACTGCTGGATGACCTCAGAGGTGCACCACCATGTTGAGGTCCACTTTAAACACAGATTAGTCTTGAACACACATGTAAACAAACACACACGTACACTGATGCCATGCTACATACACACACACACACCAGTGGCGGTGCTGTATATCTAATCACATCTGGCTCAGATAAAGCTCTTTTCTGTTCTCCAGTAACAGTGTGAAGCTTTGCTCTGTCAGGTCTCCCCAGCTAACTCCTGCTCAACACCCCCAGGTATGGGTTACTGAGCTGAGTGTTGAACTGATAGCTCAATACACCCTGCAGACTGACATTGGAGAGCATTCCTGGTCGTGCTCCTTGCAAGGAAAAGAAACAGATTAAGACTCTGAGATGACTGTGTCTGTGTGTGTGTGTGTGTGTGTGTGTGTGTGTGTGTGTGTGTGTGTGTGTGTGTGTGTGTGTGTGTGTGTGTGTGTGTGTGTGTGTGTGTGTGTGTGTGTGTGTGTGTGTGTGTGTGTGCGTGTGTGTGTATGTGTGTGTGTGTGTGTGTCTGTGTCTGGGTGTGTGTGTGCAAGTATCTGTGTGATTTAGTTTAAGAAAAGTCAGGGGAAAGTTGAAGTTATATAGCCTGGTAAAGGTCACTGTTGTTCTATTTGAGGATGAAGAATAGTTATGCCTCGTCTCAGGGGATCACTGGGGTAGACACATAAAAGTTATCCCAGTGAACACTGGAGAAAGCATGTAAGCACACACACGCGTGCTGGACAAAGACACACACAAATTCTGATTTACAATCAATCGATGGCAAACACAGACACCCTCTCTCTTTCTCCCGCTCACACACACTGAACTCTGATAGACTGAGCAAATGCATGCTCTCACTCGGATCTCGCTGTCTGGGATAAGAAATCAAATGACTGTGGGGCTTGTCAGGCTATTTCTATTCCCTGCCCACCGAGAGCAATCATTGGGCAGCGAGTAGCCGTGTTGTATTGTGAAGGCCGTTCCCGTTCTCTTTATGACTCCCCAATCATGGAGACACACAACTCTGTAAGTGAGGGTCTGCGAGCAGCCGCAACGGGTAGGAACAGGTTGCCATGGCAGCCACAGTTGGAGGAGAGCTGTAGATTGGCAGGAAAAAGCGTGTCAACAATTGCCCTGTTGCAGCGCGCGCGCGAGAGAGAGGAGCCTCTTCGTCGCCTGCTCTCCCTCTCTCTCTCTCTTTCTCTCTCTCTCTCTCTCTCTCTTTCTCTCTCTCTCTCTCTCTCTCTCTCTCTCTCTCTCTGTGAAGCCTCAAGCCTTGTCTCCTTTGCACCCCATGCTGTGTAATAATATCCATTCACCGCTTGCAGATTGATCTGGATCTGTAGCGTAAAAAAACAACACTTCGAGAACATTCTCCTTTCTCTTTCCCCCCAACTTCTCACAACAAACGTAACTGAGCAATTTGTCCTCAAAGAGAGAGATTCTCAGATAATCTTGGAGCGCGCGGGCGGTGTGACGGGCTGAGTGTGGTGGGAGGAGGAGGCTGTTGCTGCAGAAACTTTGCAGTGATGAGTTTGAAAACAAATGAGACAGCAGCTAAATAAACATCTCAGCACTATGCCGGAAGCATGTGGGTCCAGAGGGCGAACATATGAGTGCGTCCCCAAAACATGATGCCGTGGACATCCTCATGTCGCAATGCTAAATAGTAGGCTAGCCCATTTTGCAATACAGAGCAGACGGTAGTAGCCTAAGTTAGGTGTTTAATGGATGGCGCAAAAAAAACATAGGCCTACAACTTTTTATTTATTTATTGAGAATGGTCATTTGGTATTATTACGTCCATTCTCCGTTGCCTATTCAAAAACGCGTGTCAATGATCTATCCCATAAAGGCACTATGATTTAAAAACAGGAGATAACATGTTTGTAATACCATCGATGTAGCCTAATAATGAAGCATTGTGAAACTCCAGCTCCGTGGAACTCAATGTGATGAAAATTGCTGTAATAGGCCAATAACAGGCAAGATGTTGTAGGCTTACAGGAGAACAACAGACCTGATGCTGCTGTAGTGGGATATCCTCCTAGCAGCAATCACTCCCCATCTTTACACCTGATAAACAAAGATGGCTGAATTGTCTTTGTGTGCAGACAAGTGGAGCTTATTTGCTGAACACCTCCGTGTCTGTCTGGACACTCCCGACAGCAACTGTGAATTTACTGTCATCAGACTAATCAGCGCGCCATTGATTTTCAACTGGGTTGCGCCGGTTTCACCGGGGCGGTCTAATAGCTTTGCCGCTGGTGCCATCGGCCCCTGTCGAACCCATACAACCATGTACCGCTGATGGATCTTTTATCAAAGAAAACAAAATAATCAGCAACGTATACACACAGGATATTTTTATTTATTCCGGGTCAATATGTAAACAGCCAGTGGTGAGTAATTAAACTTTAGACACGGTAGTAAATAAATAGGGACATAGGCTTCCTCTGTGAGGTAATCGATGAAGAGAGAGAGGTGGTTGAAGTAGGGAGAGGAACGGAGAATAACGGCTAAGTCTTTGTGATGCCGCATTGATCGGGGTGAAAGCCCGAGAGAAGCGCGAGGTCTCCCCTCACCGCCGACCCGAGCCTGCGCAGCAAGGCGGCAGTTTGTTGAGTCAACTCCCACGATTCCAAGTAGATAATTGGTCTGCGACATTGGTGGCAGAGGCAACCCGGGCACCGCGATAGACACAGCTGGTGGTTGGGAGGAGTGTCTGCATCCTTTTATTTTCACAAATTTCAGAAACCTTCACAGCAAGACCTCTGACAAAAGGTTTTTTTTTCTGTTATTGCGTTTTCAGGTGTAGGCACCAAGGGAGCATTGGGGGAGAGAGGCTCCCTGAAAGCTTATTATTAACGGGGAAAGTTACATTGGAGCTGTATCGGAGGACGACTGGCAGACATGTCAACAGTGACAAGGTTTAATCTCGTGCTCTGGGTATTGGGGAACAAGGCAAATGTCATCCCTGGTGGATTCCATCTTCCTCTGCAACGTGTTCACAAGTTTCAAATCCGCTATTAGTATGGTGGGGTGCAGCTGGGGTCTCCCAGCCCTTAACAACAACACCTGCCCCTGTGTTACAGGCGGGCACTGATTAACGTTAACATAGTCTACATGCAGCACTATTACTCAATATAAAACAAAATAAGACTGTAAAATCTGGCAACATCTAAAATTCATGGAATATATATTTTCTGTGATTAAATCATATAAGGCAAGCCAGAAAAAGACAACGCAAACGAAATAAATGTGTCACTGCAAAGACAAAAGAATTGCATTGCATTAGAATATAAATTTAATCAGTTTCTGTGCGTGGAAAAAAACAGGTTAATGTAATTTGCACTTAAAAAAATTTGAGACAGTCGTGGCAAGGTGTCAAAAAAGCATGTAACAAAACAGATGCAGCCTAGTTTTATTATTAGAAGTCTTTTGACCCTTAAAACACTTACCCTGTGTACAAAAAACCTCAACCGTCCTCCCCCATTTATATCTAACCAAAGTTTTGATAAGAGAAAATAAACATTTAGAGTGTAATTTTTTGCATCATCTGGTTTGAAGTGACGTGTATAATCAAGGTGGGTAGATGAGTCCCCTGACCCGTGTCTGTGTGACTGAGCCCCCGGCAGGCGGGTCCCTGGGGCCGGGCCGCTGAGCACACAGCGGAGACTGTTTGGAGGCGCAGCCGTCTTTCTGTCAGCAAACTTGGGACATGTTGGGGAAACACTTGCTAGTAACCCAGGAGCTCTCGCCAATTTATCACCAAGGATAGACTGCTCCATCAGGATATCGAACAAAACAGCTAAAAAATAATCATGCTTTTTTTCAGTTCAAATTAAGATGTTAAACATCTAGGGTTAGAGTTTATAGGTTTGTGGGATTGCAAGAGCCATAAGTTCTCAGTTGTTCACTCACTAAACATCCTATATATGTGTGTTAAATATATTAAAAACCAAATGCATATTTTTAGAATTTGCGGAATTATATGTTTTGTGTTGTAGACAGATATCACTTATTGTCAAACACTGCAAACATCTCTTCTGTTAGTACAATCCTTTCTTTTGTTTTCATCTTTTCGCAGACAGCAATTTAATCAAACTGTGACTTCATGCCCCACTATTTGCAAATTATATAGCACCTCTAAAACATAAAGGCACAACATTTCACAAACAAGTTACATGGACCTTGATTACGACGGTAAACACGCGCAGCATGGGTGAGCATCACATCACGGGGCGGAACCGGAGACTGCCGCTCCAAACGCCGGAGAGAGAGAAGAAAGAGAGGGAGGGAGAGAGAGAAAGCGCTTGAGAGCACGGGATAAGGAAGACAGGTAGGAGGGTGAGGAGGGAGAGAGGGAGAGGGGAATACATGACAAATCCACTGCCGGTCGCACAGTCACAACACGCCATCTTATTGTTTTGGGAGGATGGAGACTAACAACAGAGATGTTGGTAGTAGAGCACATTGTTAAAGGTAACACAGCCACCATCATGGGCTGGTAGTAAATGACTCTGCAATGACCCTATATGCTCATAGGGCTACACTACATGAATAGCAATCCCGTTTTCACTTGATAGGCTACATGTTGGAAAAGAGCAGGGATTAGCCCCAATCTAATGACTGAGTGAACGAACACGTGTGTGTGTGTGTGTGTTCTTTAGCCATGTTAAAACAAGGTGTGTTTTGCGAGCTCGAGAGGTTGGCAGGTGTGCATAGTATGATTATGGCTGCTCTCCGGGGACGCCCATTGTTTTAGAGCAGCAGAAGTCCACTACAGCTCGCTCTCTCATCACAATGACACACTACTGTACTCCCAACATGCTAACGGCGGTACACAAACCTGTACAGGGAAATGGGGAAGGAGTGAAAGAGTTTTGGTCGTGGTCGGTGGGTGTATGATGAGGGGGCAAACGTGGGAGAAGCGTATAGGTGGGCACAAATTTAAGGTGTGTTTGCGGCCACCTGGACCCTCTTGTTAAATAATGAAATATGTGTTGGTGGGTTTTAATAATAACTTTATAAACATGCTACAATTGATTGAGTGAGATATACAATAATATACCAAAGAGGTCTATTTCAATGAAGCTATGCTCCAATCTGATGTGGCTCTGCAAAGGAAGCATGTCCGTGATTGTGGCTGTGAGTCATTGGCGTGTGTGTTTCTGTTGGGAGCTAATCTTTATAAACATCACCACCACAACTAGGACAACAAGCTGTTCAATGTTTGTATGGTTCACCCACAACAATCCTCCAGTAAAAACAGCATCCTGGTCACATATGAACATGCAGCAGACCGTAAACCCCAAAGTTATGAACTATAGAGAGTGTGCTGGAAATAGATTAAAAAACACAAATATGTAGATGTATTCTTCTGTCTTTGGACAAATCTATTCCCATCCTCCTCAGCACCTTGTAGTAGACACGTCGACTGTCAGCTCTTTCGCTTAGCAAAGTTCACACAGGAGCACTCTAACAAGGAATATCTAGTGGAGTCTGTGTCTGTTGTAATTGGAGGACGTGAGGACGTGAAGGCTGCCTGAATGATAGGCCAGTGCCTGACATTCGATGACGACTGTTGAGATTGTAGTGATTATTTACTGAGAGGAGTACAACACTAGATGAAACGATGAGAGGTTTCGGCAATGTTGGCGCTGGGAGGACACAGAGGTTGGAGGCTGTTTCTGCATCATTATTACCCATGCTGAACGAGAACACTCTGTTTCCTTATCTCTCTATCAATCCTACTTTACAGATAACCTTAGAGAGAGATTGAAAGTGAGAGAGAGAGAGAGTGGGGGGCGCAAAGGGTTGAGACAGAGGTAGAGAAACAGAGGGATGAACTGTGGTACCGAGACAGCGAGAGGGAGAGATACAGAAAAAGAGAGAGGGAAGAGAAAGAGAGTCACAGGCTCGTGAACAGACCATTAGAGAGATGGGAGCTCAGGTCAGGCGGAGGGCACCCCAAACACCCCTGTTTCCACAATGCTGCAGCCACCATCATCTCATAACCACCACACACACACACTCACACACACACATTATAAATATATAATCTTGCCAAAGCCTTTACACATTAGAATTAGCCAACTGTCTGCGTAAGGCTACTGGTGTAATGATGAACTTTAGTTCAAATGCTTGAGGAATTGTATAATTTCGAGAATCTAGTTACCTAGTTAAGATAGTTAAGAGCTCTGACCCCTACGCGCTCATGGGCGCTAATGCACGAGCTATCCACTTTACGGATCTGGCTGTCTGTGGATCACAAATCACGCAAATACCTGTAATTCTTCCCTGATTCCAAAGGAAAATGCAGGCATGTATTTAAAATACTGCGTAGACCATACATTAGCGGTGACAGTCAGTCTTCAGTGGGTTTTTATGGCATGGGCATACATAATTATGTAGAGTCCCGTACATCTTGATTTGCATCACTGAATGTGATGTAAACACAGAACGATCATGCAGGGAGGGAAGCGACATCATGGCAGGTGCACCAGCGGCTGGATGCCTGCCGAGCCAGCATTCATTCAGCTGAAAGTCTACTCATCAGTCTGCTAAACTGAGTTCATTTGAGATGTGTGCATCAGGCACCTATTAATTATGACTGTTATGAAAAGAATCATATTCTGATTTAAATTGTCTGTACCTAAAAAAATACCTAAATTACTAACTAGAGTTAACTTTAACCTGAGTCAAAATTGTAATATAATATGCTATGTTTCAAAGAAAATGTAGAGAAAGGATTTAAAAACGTTCGCCGGAGGCACGCTTGTAGCCTAGATGGCGTGCCTCTGCTGGGCCAAACAAGGCCCAGAAACTAATCTTGATATGTTTAACAAGCAGCTCAAGGAGAAGCCTGATAAATAATAAACGACCTTTTAGTGGATCCAATTTATGAAACATTAACTGGGGGCCATAATGGAGTAATTAGTTGTATCTCACGTAGGATGTTATTGGACACTGCGCTTCTGAATGAAAACTTTTATGGCTGGCCTGATTCGAGACACAACGGAGAGCAATTTTCTGTTCCGCTGTGAGCCGTGAGGCGGGGAGAGGGTTGGTCTTGATCTCTCTCTCTCTCTGCCACCGGAGCTCGACGGGAGAAGGGGATGTCCAGATAGAACACGCTGTTTATGTAGTCCCAAAAGTGTATCAAAGCTCAGATCCACGGAAATAAAAGAAAAGTCAAACAAAACAAGCATTAGACTGCATAAAATAAAGTATGGACAGAGGAAACAGGTGAGGCTTTGTCTAGGTGGTTGAGGTAGATCGATATCTCGGCTTGCAAGCCCGGAATCTTGCCCGTTTTCCTCCAGCACTCTACAGATCATCTTACGGCCTGTAGACTGCCTGTCGCCTGCACTGCTCTGATAGACAACCTGCCTAACCCCCAAAACACGGAATAAAAGAATATGTCCTCCATTTTAACGTGAATGGAGAAAATAGTATGTGAAGCTATATAGTGAATTACGTTGTTGTAGGTTTTAGGCCAATAGGACAAATAGCAATACTACGGTCGTTGTTTAGGCATATGGGTTTAATCCCTGATATTACGCACTGTCTGTTGTGTCATTGGAGAATAATCCTCCCCACAGTATAGAATAGTTTACACGTCACACAAGGAGGGTAGACCAGTGAATAGGGTAACAAAACTATGAACGCAATGGCAGGGGAAACGAGAAATTAATACATGTCTATTGCTTCTTGTAAAGGCCTACTCGTTTTCAATTAGGCTAATTAGCAAAGATTTTTACCTGAACACAAAGTGCAAAATACATAGCCCATTTTATATGTAGATTCATATGACACATTGTTTAATTAATTTCCAACAATTCGGGGAAGTGTTTAACAAATTACATCGCGTCTTTGAACGCATTAGGCAGGAAGTGATTCAATCAGATGTATTGATTAGGTTTCAGTTCATATGGATCTCATAATAGGAGCATAGCCCTATAGAAATAGGGTCAGTCATTAAGAATGTTCATGAGTAGGCACAGGGACTACATGCCTTTAGGCTTCTGGCTCCATTAAATGTTCTAAAGTTGAGCCTAATTTAGGCAATTGCAGACGAGTTATGGCTGTTTAGACTTAGCCTGTGTCGTTTTTATGGTCATACAACTTTGGGTTGTGTATTACATAGGATAAGGGGTCAATGGATAGGTGAATATGCAGTATGAGTTATCGGAATAGAATAATCTTTGCCATCTGCCTTCTGCAGGATCTGTATGTAGGCTATAGAATATTTTTGGGTGGTGTGTGTGTGTGGGTGGGTGAGGGGAGGGGGGGCAAGAAAGTTGCTTTTGTTTACCAATACATTAATATGTTCACTACAATACAGTGACTGCAAATGCACTTACGACAGAATGATCCTCTACAGTGTTAATGTACTAAGTGGAGGTCGACCGTTGCGGTTCATTTCCAAATATCATCTTACCAGCTCGAGCTGGAGAGAGAGTGAGAGGGTTAGTTTCAGCCAGGCGACAGGCACCACACAAACAGCATATAACCTGCGAAGATTCCTTTATATTTTAAGCGTTGTATAGTTCTAGTGGTTGTGAAAGTCCGGTTTGAACATTAGTAACACAACAACAACAATAATAGTAACTAGGGCAACAATTAAAACCTATGTTATAATCATTACTTTTCTAGACTTATGGCAACATTTTACAATGCAGTGATTTAAAATAGCCTATAGTAGGCAAGCCAATAAATTGTGAACGTACATTTTGCTACATGGCTCTTATCACAGACTGTATTATAAATAGGCCTGCAATATTCATTTGTTCACAAAAAAAAGAAAAAAGGGGTTTGGAATAACTGGCAAATAACTCATATAGCCTTCACATAGGCCTAATATTATTCAAATAATAAATCGACAACATCCAGTTGGATTGTTGCTGTGTATGTTTCTGGGATGGGCTATGCCTAATTCCTCATATGTTTGTTTCGAATGAATCACAGGTTTCATCTAATGCACAGTCAGAGTTGTGAACCAGAGCCGTGGATTGATTGATGTGAACGTTGTCCCACAGTCCTACCAAAATACACACACTTAATAACAGAGAACAAATTGCTGTACGCACTTGATGTGATGTAATGGAATTTAGATAGCAGGCTTGCAAACCCGATTCATTGTAGCTTAGACTAATAACTGCGAACCTAGTAGTAACGCGACAACAATAATTCAACGCACAAACCGCATCCTCATTTTATACCCAATTCAGTGCATGCAAAACACAGTGAGGCAGATCAGGTTCCCCACAACTCCGGTGGTGGCCCCTTCTACAAACTAGTCCCCCACATTAACATGCTGGACTATAGGCATGTTGTCCGATAATGCATGGCCTGAAAATATCTGAAAATGTCTGTATGGTTTCTGTTGGATTATTAGGTCTAAACTTTCAGGGCAGCGGGAATGATATTGCTAGATGGAAAAGTGCTTGAATATACCTCGACTGTCAGAAGTAGCCTTTAAGCAAAAACTCATGCATACAGAGTCAATATTGCCTATTTAGATTTGGGTTGACAAAATTATTTTCAAACTGAGCATCAGTCAACCGTTCAATCCTCAGGTGAGCAGTGGGATCGATTAACGAACAGAACGAAAGCAGAAACTTCAAGTCCCTCCCTGACGCGGGATTGACGGAATTTTCTGATAGCGAGGGACCCCATGGCAAGTGACATAGAAGGAGGTGAAGATGTAGGCCTAAAAAATACACTTTATTGTCAAATTAACTATAAATACATTTCAGTTGGTTGGTTATCAATGATGGTGCTGGTCAAATGGTAGCCTATGTTAAAGTTTTATTAAAGCAACTGTGGGTGTGTGCATGTTGCCTTTAACCTTGTACTACAGTAACGGCCAACTGCACCTTGTAGTCAAACATAGTGCTTGCATGCAATCATTAGACAAGGTTGGCCAACAACACCACACTGCGCGGACACGTAGGCCTACACACATATTCATTAAATGTTTAAGGTAAAAAATAAAAAGACTAAGAAAAGTTGTGTGGCAGTGTAAGAATTTTTTCATCAATATCCGGGGTAATTTTTAAGATTGTCACCCTACTCCATAGCCCAAATCAATAGACATATAGGTAGCTATGACAACAGACTGGTCCCAAAAAATCACCAAGAAAAACAATGTTCATATTCTTTATTATTCACTTGAATATTTACTCAAATTATGTTCACCGTTTGTTTTGTATGCCTAGACTATTTATAATAATTAACAAAAGGACATAGCCTCTCCTTTCGCCGTTATTATTCTAGGCTATGTTTACGCGTATAGGCCTATAGGCTATACTACTGTCGTTTTTCTAATTTTAGACTGCAGTTTTGCGTTGTAAATACATTTGACTTTTTAGTCTATAGTCTATCATATTTCATCACAATTAAAATCGATAAATTTAACACGCACATGATCTCATAAGATGTTCTGGAAAAGTAAACCTGTAAGGTCAAGTGAGAATTATAGATTCATTATTAATTGATACTTTTGAAAACGCGCATCAGCATTCAAGTCCGTGCCTTTTATAATAACGCAAATAAAGATCACATTCACTTTAAGATAATATTGCAATGTCATATTAAAAGGATTTGGGCTCCTTGTTTAAGATCTGTAGTTTTTACAGGAATTGAATTGACACCACTTTGCACTTAAACAATCGGATTTCGTCATGGCTGCGGGTTGTTTGTTTAACCCGACAGCTCGGTGCAGCAAGTCGCACGCTTTACACTCATTAAAACGATTATTCACGATCTGTCGAATGTTTTCTTGTTCGTTCACACGAACCTCTTGCACAGAAATGCAGCCAGGCTACAACAAATCCTTCACCTCTTGTAGTCGGTGATGACTATGAAGCCTGTTGCTTTAAGTGAAACGTAGAATGAGTTGACCACGCAGGCTATTTGCAGAAAACTTCAACTGAGTTCAACACTTTTAATCACTATTGATGTGGTCCTAAGTCTGACATGCTTGAACAACATAATGGCGATCTGAACACTTTACAAACACACACACGCACAAACACACAGAGATAGAAGGCGGTGGTGGAATGGTTTGGAGAGAGAGAGAGAGAGAGAGAGAGAGAGAGAGAGAGAGAGAGAGAGAGAGAGAGAGAGAGAGAGAGAGAGAGATGAATTAACCACATAAAATAATAGCACAATAAGCATTTATTTAAGACAATGTGGTTTCCAAAATTATAATTAGACTTCATGTCATTGAGTTTCCGTCGAATAAGAGCCTCAGAGTTTGACCACCAGTAAAGTAGCCTACTAGATTGAAATTATTGAAATAGCTTTGTCTGCACCTTGTCCATTCAACCTCCTCATGCTCCTCCAACCATTTTCACCCGGTCGACCACGAGCAAGGAAGATAAGACTATCAAACAAGTATCAAAGCATGACATCCGAACTCCTAACTCCTTTACCTCTCTACAAGATTCTAGCGCCCCCAGTCTGTCAATTTAGGACCTACAAACAGTATACAGGACAAAGACACTATCTTGGCTGACAATCCCCACTGCAAGAAAATGAGAAGACAGCCTTTGGTGTATAGGCTACTCCCGCGTTCTTAATCAAAATATAGACTATGGCTTTTAAAATGAAGATTTTAATACGACATTAATTGTAGCTAAAACAATCTACTGTAATCATGTTTTTGTGGATGCAATAATAGGTTAACGGAAAATTATTCGCAGGCTGTTGTTTTTATTATTATTATGAGTATGTTATTATAAATTCCCTAAATTATTAAAGCCTTTGCTATTGTTGTGTTGTTATGCTTTGCTGTGGTCTTTCAGTTGTTAAAATGAAAGTCGAGTTTTGAGGTCAGATTTAGTTCTAAGGCCCGTGCTCGCGGCGCCTCGGAATTGTCAGTTTCATCACCTTTGTCGGCTAAGATCAAGTGTAGCCTACATCCTGCTCTTGCTCCGTCTTAACCGACGCTAGTAGTGTAATCTTATGAAAGTCCGTATTTGTGCGGTCTTCAAGCAACATCTTTTCTGAAGAGTAGCAACTGTAGCACAGATCTAAATGCTTAAGAGTCATACATTAAAGTCAAATTGAATTTAACTTTAGCCTGATACGTGAAGATATGAATTTATAGGACCCTTACAGGATATATTTCATGGTGAGTAATTTAAGATAGGGCCTATATAATAACAATGATCCGAATATATCTAGGCTACTATCTTAATATTACAGACTACTAGATAAGAACAAGCCGGCCGTACGTTGACAACATTGGGCATATTTTGATTATAACACATAAGCTATGAAAATGTAGGCTAACATTTTATTTCACTATAACGACACAGGCAGGCTTAGGTTTAGGTCCCTGTAGCCTCAGCCCACAGCCAGCTTGAGAACTGAACAAGGCCTATAAGGTTAGAATACCAGACAGAAGCTACAGGGTTGTTTAGAAGACATGCGTACACATGTAGCCTATCACTGGAAAGGAAATTAAATGACCGTTACTGTTTATTTGCACTGAATAAGCATCAAAACTCAAAAAAAGAGACACGCATGGGCTTGGTCACAGGTCTCCAAAGACACTATAGCTGCCGGTATGCAATCTGAGGTTACTCAGTCCTAAGGACCATAGGCACGCAATCCCTCAATTGACGCTTTGTTCTAAATGATACAGAGTACTCTTTGTGGCTCAGGTGTAGGCTATTGGTTGCTAATTGTGTCTGAAACGTAAAATACAAGCTAATAAATAGTGTCTCATTGTTGTTGTTTTTTTACTGTCTTGGTACATTTTAATTTACTGCTCTCATAGACCTACATGATTGGTTACTAAATGTCTCAATAATGGATAATAATAATAATACTAAAAATAATAATAATTTTAAAAAAAAAGTTTTAAAAACTATTAAAAATGTAATTAACAATTATTTGTGCATAATAAGAGCAATAAGAACAATAATATTCATTATCAGTATTAGTGATAGTAGTAGGCCTATTTTTGTCAAAGTAAATATTTTATATCTAAAATGGTCTAATCATTCATTTCCACTTCCTTAAGAAAAGGTGTTTGCTTGATTAAAACATTCAAATATTGAAATTTTCATCTTAACACAAGGCACTCTAATTAATAAAATGAATTAGATTGCAAAATATTTTTCTTTCTTAGAACAAATAATAGTTGACCAATGTTATTGTTTTTTTAGCATAGCGAGTTAGCCTCCAAATCTTCTGTTAACATATTGGATAAAATAAACTTCAAATTGACAAATGAAGTAACATTAAAGTATGGGAAGATATGTCCCTTGTACATTTAACCCAAGCCCTTTAGTCATTGTCTTTTGAATGGTCACCCCATTTAACATTTGAACGATAGCATCTTGCGAGGGAGATATTGAGTTCCACCGGCCCATTGTGAAAAGCAGTGAGGTTATTGCATTACAGTTGGACTCATTTAACACGATGCCTCTTTAGGAAATGAACAAATTGTTGGCTGCATAGAGCTGAGAGTTGAGCTTTGTTGTGTTTTATTGTAGATACAAGCCTGACCACCATGTCTATTCTATTTCTGATGAACACAACAAATTGTCAGCAGAAAGGGAAAGGCTACAGATCAGAAAAGGCCTACTTGTTCAAAGTCAATGTAAACGTGCATCTCTTTTCCATAAACATCATAAGGTAAGACAATAAATTTCCCTCAAACAAAAGGCGGACAATGGTTTACAAACCTCTCTAAAAAATTATTTCTCTCATAGTGTCTAACGCTCTCTTTCTCACTATGGTGGAACAATTAATACACAACAGCCAAACCATCAAAAGCCTCCAATATAGGATGTTAAGAGGGAGTAAGAACAAGCACAAAAACTCTCTCAAATACCGGTCTCATGTGTATGTTCTCAAAGCATCACATACTGAAACAGAATATGAACCAGCCTTCACGTGCCCTGACGCACAGCAGCATAGCAGAGCATTTTTCGTAAAACTGTACAGCGCATGCATGTAACTTCAATTAAATTGATCATAGACTACTAGTCGCGTGGATCTACCATGGATTATTTCATTTACACATAAATAGACGTAGGCCAAATGAGAAATGAGCATGTGATATAGTTTAGTGACAGTTTCCTCTGAAAGACGGACTGTGTATAGAAAAGCCCCCTCGTACAAGGCCTAAGTCACAGCCGCCCAGCCTGTCGCCCATACAGTCCACGCTCAAAGACATGCAAAAGAGAAGCCAAACGTTTCTCTATCATACAGGAATGTTAAAAAAGACAAAGGTTGGATAAGAACGTAACCTATTCTTTTATTTTTGATCGATTAACAGTTTAAGCGACAAACACGGGAATAAAGACCACAATATCACAACCATGAAATTTAAAGAGACGACATAAACAATCACTCCATATTTTTATGAGGCATTTGCTCAACACGGGTTACACGTTCGCAAAGTTAACCTATAATTACAATAGGTATTGACATGTCACTAATTACAAAAAGAATGCGATCGGGTGGTGATCACATACAGTAAAATATGCACAACACAGGCCAGAGGCATTCATTCATTTTGTCCCCTTCCTATCTGCCCTGTCTTATGCTGCTGCTGAAATACTGAACTCTCGAGTATCATCTAAACCGATTCTTTGGTCTAAAAAGTAACAGTATCGTGTAGAAAATATAAATGATTGTATCAAGTACTAATTGTTCCTAATGGGAGAGAGGACAAAATAATAAGAGCCATAGGTTGGTATGGGCATTCTGCATTTTTTAAAAACACATTTATTTGAAAATGAAAACAAAAATTAGTCTTTAATTTTTCACAAATCATATTTCCACCACCAGTGCACGCATGATATACGTGATAATACTGCAAACATGGCCACTGGTGGCTGATGTGATGGTATTAGATATTTTTAATATTAAAAAATTAGGCAAATCTGCAGACACTATTTAAATACACATTCTAAAGGTAATGCCTCTTCAAAAACCTATACGTTTTTCTCTTTTTTTTTCATCACATTGCACGTTGCTGACAGCGGAACCATAAACACCTCCCCGACACTTGACATATATACACAGAAATAAATGCAGAATATCAATAAAAAATACCTGGACTTCGGGCTGCTTTCGTTTTGTTTTCTCTTTGTTCTTAAGTCTCTCTTTTATAGGATATTTTACAAGGTAAATGGGTGTAAAATGTTCACTTACAGTCTGCTCCATGTGGATGTTTTGTTAGTGTATAAGTGGATTTGAAGATGAACCTTGATTTTGATGTGTAAAGTAGTCAGACAGGCCTCCGGACAGTCCTGAAGAGAAGCTGGGAAGGGAAGGCCGTAAGGAATCGCAGGACAGGGACGAGGGAGCCTGCGGGGAGGAGGAGGAGGTGGCCCGAGCAGTCATCGTGGTGCTACTCTGAGACGTCATGGACGGATGGGGGACGTGGGGGAAAAAGTAACTTGTCTGTCCAGCTAGTAGGTTAACGGAACATGGGTTTAAGGAGTATGTCCCGGAGCAGGGCACAGATAGACCACATGGCACGGAGGCTGCCAGCGCCGCTGCTGTGAGGTGATGAGTGGCGTAAGGGATGTCTCCATTTACCAGTCTGTCAACACTCAGTCCGTTGGAGGAAGGGAAAGAATGGTTGTTCCCCAAACTGTTCTGAGTCAACATTGTACTGTAGGACATGGGGTGACTAGGATAGGCTGATGATGTGCCGTTGTAGCTCAGGGCACTGCTGGCCCTGGGGTGGTGAAGAGACAGAAACGGGGACATAGGCCAGTATAAAGACCCTGCCCGGTCCATAAAAGTGAGGCCAGAGGTTAGGCGAGCGCCCCGCTTAAATGCCAGCTTGGCCCTAGATGTTGTGGATCTCCTGCGAAGTTTTCCCGTCGTCCCACCGATGAAGACATCATCACTTGAGGGGTCAAGCATCCAGTAGTTCCCCTTGCCCGGGTCATCGTAGTGCCGCGGGACTTTAACGAAACATTTGTTCAGACTGAGGTTATGCCTGATGGAATTCTGCCAGCCTTGCTTGTTCTCTCGGTAGTAGGGGAAGTTTTTCATGATAAACTCGTAAATACCGTTCAGCGTTAGACGTT
Source organism: Osmerus mordax (assembly GCF_038355195.1). Lineage (NCBI taxonomy): Eukaryota > Metazoa > Chordata > Actinopteri > Osmeriformes > Osmeridae > Osmerus > Osmerus mordax. The sequence goes on along the minus strand of NC_090058.1, from coordinate 3,965,492 downwards.
TTTCCGGGCTCTGTCGGATTGCCATCATAATAAGAGCGTTATAACTAAAAGGCGGCTTCTCATACTTGCCGTTTTTCTTTTCTCCGTCTTTACCACTTTCCCCGTCTTTGCAATCCTTCTTCTCATCCGTTTTTTCCTTCTCGTCGTTGCAAGTCGATTCCTGGTTGGAATTGTTGTCACTTTTAGTGCAAGTGTTCTCCGACTTAGTGTCCTGTAGTGCAGGCTGAGACATCTTCTCTTCCTCGGGGACTGGTCGGTGGTTGTCATTTAGGACGGCTTCAGGCACCAGGCTGTTTATACTGAACGACGATTTAGGAATCATTTTCACTTCTTTCCGTTCTCCCATATCCAACATCACACGCAAGGTATAATGGCAGTAACCAGCAGCACAGTTGGGTCTCAATCTCTATCGCCGGCAACTCTGCAAATAAAAAACAACTATTTCATGGTCTTAAAAAACACATCGATAGGAGACAGATAGCTACAATTAATTACGGAGCCACAGACACTAAGCTGTAAAAAAATTGGTTGAACCTTTACAGTGCGCAGCCAACCACAGCACCATAAGTATTAACGCGTCCTCCTAGGTTTCAACCAATCGTGGAGCAGTTCTTAGCAGTTGCCCAAGTGCGCAAGGATACACACACACAACCTCCATTGCAATGTAGAACGCACTCACCCCCATCAACAAAGGCATATCCTCTACCTCTGACCAAAAGCATACCAAGAAAATAGATCACACCACCTAAATCCATTTCACTGCTTCTGATATTTCTAGATTGCTTACCCAACATTTCTTAGCGTCTCAAAAGCGTGTTACAGACCGTTGGGGATAAACACAAGAGAAAAACTGTAAAGTAACCGCCGAAAAGAGGAACTACTTTATGTCTCAAACAAAACTATAACAATTTGTTAGCCTATAGCAGATTTATTTTGCTTATATTAATGTGGGCCTGGTCTATATTTTCACGTCTTGTATGCCACAAATAAATGTGTATCATGCCATGATTATGAGTACTGTTAACAAAGTGCACTATACATTTAAAGGAAAATATTTCACGTATTATGTGTTGGCCTACACGTTTCCTTGCCCCCCGCCCTTTTTCTGAATGGAAGCTTCTCCATTCAGACGCCTTTAAGTCCTTCTATTTGTACCAAAAGATTTAGTTGAAACATAGGCCTACAGAAGTCCTTACTAATGTTGTTCACATTTAGATATTAATCCAGTAAAATAACATCAATACAACGAATTTTCCAAAGATATGAATAGAGATGAATCAGAAAGTAAAGCATGAATATAAATGCAATGTAGGAAAGAGCAACTGTAACAAATGCTACAAGTTAATAATGCATTAATAATGCATCTCTTTTATGGATCATCATCTAAATACTGACTGGTAACAAGATCCCAGAGACAAATTTGTCTACAATTGTGTGAACTGTAAAATAGCTTAAGCTGAACATATGTTGTGCAACCAATAAGTGCCCCCAGGGTGGTGTCTTGACAATAAGAGATATGACTCCTGCGAATTTAAACCTTCGAAAATCATCGCATTCCATTCCTCCTTATTCTCGCATAATAAATTAGGCTATAGGTTTAAAATCCAAATGATTTCTGTATATAATACTAGGCCTCAGAGTTGATACCCATTGTGGGTTCAAAGCATGTTACATAAAATCGCAGAAACCAATATTTCCAGTAGTCTAAAGGTCAATCTAGGCAAGTGTTGCATAGTTTTTTTCCCGTCTGTTTAGGTAAATTAATATGTGTGTTTAATAGGATGTGCCACAGACTCACAAACACACAAACACAAGCACTTACGCATAGACACGTTTCCCAAAACAGTTGGAGCGCGGGCGCACGAGAAAGAGAGAGAGAGACAGAGAGAGACAGAGTGAGAGAGAGAAAGAGAGAGCGAGAGTTGAGGGGGGGGGATGTGTATGAGAGAGACCTACAGCCGTTATAGATTCCCACACGGCTACTTTTCTGGCGTGGACATATTGTTTATGCACTTTTCATATAGATATCAATGTCATGGTAAATGTCAAGCTAACATCCTGTATTTTAATTCATATAGTAATTAGGACATTGTTATTATGCTTGCTGGCTACAAGGCCCAGTGATTGTTTCAACTCAACCGAGAGTTGACCGTCTTTCCTAAATGTATCCTTTTCTGGTATAGCGTTTTTGTCTTAAGAATAGTTACTAACAATGGGCCAATTACAGCATGTGATCAAGTGTAATGAGAAGATTTTCTTTACTCAAATAAAAAAATATTTGAATCTTCAAATAGTAGCATTAGTAACATAATTGATATAAGACATTACAGTGTGATTAATAATGTAGTTGGCTGAATGCCAGACCATTAGGCTTATCTCGTTATGATTTTTTTAAAATAATGATAATGCTAATGATAGATACTGCAAGGCATACCAGGCTACTTTTACTATCGACACCTACAAAAGTAATAACACATTGATAAATTAGTAACAACAACATGTAACAACATTTAAGAATATATTGGACACTTAGCCTACACATAATTTTACTAAACTACAAATACTTTTTAAATGCAGTTATGGCTATGGAAGAAGGAATTGCCTGTTTGCCATCCTATTTGTAGGCCTGTTAAACTCGCCAGAAATATATGAAAATGTAACTTTATGAATAGCTTACAATTTGACAATATATGTTTTTCCAGGTACGCAGTACACAGAGTGGAGGAGCCAAGTTGGAAAGGCAGAAACGCTTTTCTATTGTTTTCTCATGTTGTAGGCTACGTCCATCTTTTCCAGGGAGGGAGAATGTGATTTTGGAAGGCACCAGCGGGATCGCATCACTTAGTAAGAAAGGCCGCTTGTCAACGCTATCCTTCAGCACAGCAAACCTGCATAAGAAAACAAATAAAGCAGTGGACGTGTGTTTTTCTACGTTTGAGGTAACAATCTAGAGAATAAAAAAACACATCCATCTACCATCAAATTTATCAATTAGCTTTCAAACCTTACACACAAATCTCAAGTATTTTCGTTACATTTAAGAAATGACTAAGGCAACAAAAGAAAAGTTTATAAAAAGCGACGCAAGTGATGTGTAGTCTACATGTGTATGATTGAACTCAGGTTTACAATAATTAGAATAAATCAAGCCCTCCCACCTCTTTCTCTACCTCTCTCTGTTCGAACCAAATTGGGTGCAGAAAAATCTGATTTAATTACGATGAATAAAAACAGAACATAAAAAGGTGATGATGGCTAGTAAGACATGGTTATGAATGCAACACTTCAAATTGGTAAGAATTTGAATGCCCATGTCACACAATTTTGAATTCCTAACTAATGTTACATCACTATAACTTTCAATAGGAAGCCTACATTTAGTTTCCCAAAGCTACGCTATACAGATATGATTATATTATTGTAGACGTTATTATCGAACATCCTTCATCTGATACATGAACATCTTTCAGTGATTCTCAAACAAATGAAAGACGCATGGCGTCAAAGGAATACTGAAAAGGGATTCATTGCTCAACAAGTCTGTCGTAGGCCTAATTCCTAATATAAAAATCAAGAGTTTACAAATTAAATCTCTCAAACACACATTTTACCTGTTGGAAATGGCTCAAGCTGGCCTTAAATAACCCAACTAAACAGTTTAGTTGTAAATATATTTTAATACAATGACGAGGCCACTCAACAAGCACTGCACAATATTTATAAACATGGTGTTCATGTAAACACGGTTATTATACACTTCGGGGCATAAATAATGTCGTGAGGAAATAAGACACTGGAAAACAGAGGCAGACACGGCTCCCGTTATTCCGAGGCATGGTTTTGGCCATGTATAGGGCTACATAGCCCTCTATCGGTAGACAAGAGAGAAAGCATGCTTTTAGATACTAGCCTAGGTGGACTGCACAGTCTCTGAATTAACGGGATACAAGGCATACAATTTGATCAATTCTATTTCAAGGAATAAAGAATTAGACCTACTTGTGACATAGAATAAAGCGGAGTTTATGAATTAAACAATTGAGTTATAGGCCTAGTGTCCTTTGTCATATTAATATTCATTACCAGACAGTGTCCGATCATCCATGCACGTTTTTGCAGATCGATGTCGATACCTGTCTTCAAGCTATTATATTCGGCATTGTTTTAATAATAGGCAAATGTCCTATTCATCTAAATGAAAATGTGAAGTGAACGTGAATTTGAATTTATATGGCTATGCATCAGGCATATAGCTGTAGAAATAATGTAGAAATACTGTAGAAATAATGCATATTTCCAATAACTACACATCTTTTCTATTACATTATTCTGTTTATTATAGATATTATTATCGCCAGGTTTGTTGTCTGAATGGTAGTCTACCAGTGGGCTGCACCGTGTAGCGTCAATAGTCTTGTAAAGCCTGAGAAACAGTAAACATGCAAAAGCTCCCCACGGTCTTTCCTGAATTGTAGGATAGCCTACATTGAATTGCAAATTCTCGGATTGAAACATGTTAGCCAGTTTGATATATTAAAGAACTACGTTGTTGGGAATAGGTTGGGCTATGCTTAACTGAACAGGAGCTATATAGGGCCTACATTTGAAATGGAACAAACTATACACAAACATGGACAGATCAACAGAAACTTAGTATTTTTTTTTGTTTGCCATAGGCGATAGGCTATAGGCCGCAAATGATTCAAAGATCAAATCTGGGAAACAGATAAGACTGTCATTAGGCTTTAGAATTTCAGGAGAGCTGTAGACCTGAAAAATAAAATAAAATTAGGGTCCAACATTATTAATAAATTGTGTGAGCGTGATGGCTGCCCCGGGGAATATGTATTTCCGGATAATTCAATTTGTTCCGTGCTACTAAAGGCGTTTGTAGCGCAACAGTGGGGATACAAACATAATTCCACTGGCTCCTTTCAGCAGTGGGATTCGTTGAATGCAGCTTTTGTGAGCCGTGATCGGAATTACAGATATTGAATGATAACGCAGGCGGCTAACCAAAATCTGCTTTGTTATATAGGTTACTATCGAAATCTTTCCAGAATTAACGAAAATGTACAGGCCATTGTAACCATAAGTATGATAATCTGAAAAGAATACAGAAACGTAGCCTATGTCAGTGCCTAGTATAATGCATAGGTTGCATCTATAACACTATAACACCAGTAATAATGACATTATATGAGAATACATAAACTTGATCCGTCTAATATTAATTATTAGACAATATCCTTTCATTCTATTGTGTATTGTTTATTAATCAGCTCCTAAACGTTTAATTTATGAGAATGCTCTGTAGGCTAGGCTACATCCGTGTTATTAATCAAATGTATTATTGAACTATATGGTTAGGAAGCACGTCTCTGCACATTTGGAAATGTCTTAACGTCCTAAGGCTCCTAAATGATCATGAGTCGCAGAGTTCCCGAAAACAAGATTTCAAGAAGCAGTACTTGAAATCTTTATAATAATAATAATGGGGGGGGGGGGGGGGGGGGAAGAGTGGTCGTTAAGGACCAAAAAACATTTAGATGGGCCTAGTTGCCATCTTTAGAGTCTAAATAGTAACGTAACGTATCGACATAAGCTTATTCCTCGACTACAGGAGAAATCGCAAAACACTCGAGACTTGAGTACCATGGGGATAATATTCAGCAACTGATAGATAGCCTATATCTTACAGGACAGTCACAGATGGTTAACCCTGGAATGAACTTTTGAACTGCAAACTCAATGTTTAATCCAAAGAAAGGTCGAAGATTGGCTCATTGCTTTGTACCTGCCGCCATCTTGCGGTTAAAGTCTTAACCGCAGTTAAGTTTGAACTTCATCCAAAAACACATAACATCATATAAAACTAGAGAGGGTACAATTTCTGGGGAAATTGTAGTGTGTGCTTGCTTGCGTCGGTTGCACAGGGGTCCGTTTTTGAATGAAATTTTTAAAACTTATATTTCTGTATATGTTATATAAAAATGCATACTTATTATTTATAAAGATTACATAGATTTAAAAGCATTTTTTTGTTGCTGCTCATTTACAACTGAAAATACGAGTGAAGTGTAGAATGAAATAGATCTTCTCATTTCCCCTGCAAAAGGCATCCTCATCGTTGAATCAAAACGAATAAATTTGGCAGACCGGTGTAAAAATTGACCTAATCTCTATGACGTAAACGTCCTTTTAAGTTTTTCCCTTCTCGTGATATTTTCATGCATTTAGCCTACACATTGCATTCATTCATGAATAAAGAACCCTTGCCGAAGGCAAAGCACACCCAATTATAATTTATTAATTTGGAAAATTCTTACTACAAAGTTATTGCAATGTATAACCAATCAACATTCTCCTACTTGCTTAGTTCATCAGATCAAAGGATCTTGAAGTGGAAATATTATCAATCATATTCCTTGTTTTATCTTTGGTGTAATCTCAGTGTGAAGACATTCAAAGTTAAGTATCTCATGTATTTTTTTGTCAAGCTAAATAATCCCAGATACAAATGATGATAACAGCTTGATTAAAACATGCATGTATATAGAAATGTTGTCGTAAAGTCTGATGTACTGTAGACATATGTGTAAATTATTACAAAAGTAATTTCAAGAATAAATATATTCACGGAACAAAAATGTTGGAAAGGCACATGCATGATCCCATGAGAGACAATCAGATAGATTGTTATCGTGAATGTATTTATGATGTTTTGATTTTGTACTGCTTAGATGATACATACACAATGAAATGTTGCTATACTACAGCAAGCCTAGTTTAGGCTCGACTAGATAAAAGATCAAAATAAGCATGAATGTGAAATTATTTAGTTCTGATAACAGTCCCTCTCTGGCTCAGAGTTCTCAGAGGCCTTTGGTCACTTCTTGAAGAGCTTCTGGAAGACATTCTTCCTGGGTTTGTCTGTGAACCCCGTCACATCCTGGGCTTGGGGAGGAGGGGGAGGGGGATCTGAGGGGGGCTGGCTCCTTTCCAGGCTCCTGTAGCTTTTTAAGGTCACACTCCCTGAAACGAGAGGACAAGACTTAGGTATATATTTTTTATTTTATTTTTAAGCTTTGAAATTTGTAAATAGTTTCTGTCTCAACATATAGTACTGAGTACAGTGCGTAAAAGTCTTAGGCACCCCCAAGATCTTTTACATTTATATTGTTTTGAATTATTGTTTGTTGGTCTTTTGTATTTTTGCAGCAGTATAAAAGTGGAATGTTGAGAAAAGTTTTGTTTAGTCTTTTGCCTTCCTTATTTTTTAAGCATTTGTGCTTGACTTTTTTGTATTTATATTTGTATTTTTAAAATGTGTTCCTAAGACTGCACAGTACTGTATATCCTGAAACAAATACATCTGATGTAAGGCTGAAGACAACAGATGATACCCCACAACGGCCCCCAACCCCAACACGTATACCTTGCTCTCTACTTTCCCCTTCTTCTGGATAGTGGTGTCTGTTGTAGTAGGTGTGGGGGGGCTTGGGTGGAGGCTCCCTCTCCTGAGAAGGCTCCATGTCACGGCCGTAGAAGCTGTCCTGTCCTCTGGAGGTCTGCCTCTCTGCTCCTTCAGTCACCAAGCCGGACCTGAGGTCGACAGCTTCCGACCTACTGAACACAGTACACATCAACGTGGATGAGAGACAGTGCACGGAACGTTTAAAGGGTTGATCTAAGCAAATTTGACTCTTTCGTCCAAGCAAATGGGTTTCAATAAATGACACTCCACAAAATCAAGCCTTGCAAGCCCTTGGGTTCAGAGGGAGAACCCTGTCTGTGTCTTAGCGGTCTTACCCAGAATCCTCTGAGGAGCTGCCCGACTTGGTGCTGCTCTGCAGAGTCTCCACCCATCTCAGCTGCACCTCGCGGCTCGTCGCTGCAAACAGGTACTGACTCCCATCCTCCAGTCTGTAAGGACCATGTACACATCACAGTCACCCTCCAATATTTATCCTCATGGTCTCTGTCAGATTCATCTGTCTTCTAATTCAATTACGAAGCATCATTCATAGACCATGTTTGTTTATTTGACCATCCTTGTATATTTTATTTCCTGACCAAGCGTCACTGGCCAGGGCCTTAAGGCCCACTAAGAATGTTACACAGAAGTGCTGATAGGGCACTCTTACATGAGCTTGAAGGTGTGGTCCTTCCTGCGGTAGAAGTTGTTCTCCTTACACACAGCTCCCGCCAGGAGGATAGGCGGCCAGCGTGACGTCCTCTGCAACAGAAACAAGAGGTTCACATCACGGACTCTCTGAGGTAATAGAGTCTCGAGGAGTAGTCATGGACATACCTCTACAGCTGCTTCTCTGTCTTTGAACAGGTTGAGTGAGTCTCCCTCAATGGCTGCATACACGGACTCCCAGTGGTCCAGTCCCTAGGTGCACACACACACACAGAAATAATACCAAATTGATTAAATTATTACATTGTCAATGGGAAAAGGCTTGAATTCACAATTTATTTTTCGAGAGCAAATCATTATTGTTCGATTAAGATTGAATCCATCTCTTACTTTCTGTTTCAGCTTGATCTCTAACATGCCATCCAGTTTGACAGGTGCTCCATCACTTTCATCAGACGTGGAGTGAGAGAGGGTGATGGATTCTTCAGGCAGATCCTCCAGTCTAATGGACCAGGGGGAAGAGAGGGGCAGCTCTCTGGTGGAGACAGACGGGTCTGATAGGGCAGTAGATTGCTCTCTGATTGGACTGGGCGGGGAGTCTGGGGACGAAGGCGGCTTCCTGGTTAGCAGAGAGGGGGAGTCAGGGGGTGTAGGCATTTCCCTGATTGGTGTCGGTGGGGAGTCAGCAGCATCCAACTTCCTGATGCTTGGAGGAGAGTCTGCAGTGTCGTTCTCTAGCCGTCCGGGAGGTGAGGTGGCTATGCACACAGGTGGGGCAGGGGCAGGTTCAGAGGGAGGTACAAACTTCCTGTCTTTGAAGGAACCCCTGGGTTTGGGGGCAATAGAGGGTTTGGCTGGGCGCTGTTCTTCATGGGCCAGGCTGAGGGTGGTGGGGGGAGCACCTTGGGGGTGGAGAGGGGGTTCAGGGACTGTGGCGGGGGGTTCGAATGAGGTGAGGGGGGCCGGGCTGTGGTTGGTCCAGGTCCTAGGAGCAGGGGTGGGGCTGGGGCTGAACATTGGTCCACTGGAGATGGTGACTGGTTCCTCCTCTAGTCTCTCTCCTCTCTCTCCTCTCTCTGGACTCTCTCTTCTGTCTGACGTCTCTCTCTTCCCTCTCTCTGGTCGTTCTCCCAGGCCTGGCCTCTCTGGTGTTGTGCCACTGCCGGTCATGTTGACTGGGGCTTTAGAGAAAGTAACACAAGGGTTTTTAGGGTCGGACGGTTTCCTCTTCAAGGAGGACACTCTCATCGGCTTCTTTCTAGAATCCTCCTCATCGCCTTGGAGACCTAGCAGCCTCTGTTCACGCTGAAACAAAAGATAACTGGGTTAGAACTCGGGCCGTGTACTGGCTGCATGGAATTAGGGGCTTGTGAAAGATAGCCTATCTGGGTTACATTTAGTAATTTATCAGGCACTCTTATCCAGAGCGACTTACAGTAAGTACGTGGACATTTCCCCATGGCAAGTAGGGTGAAGTGCCTTGCCCAAGGACACAATGTCACGGCCAGGAATCGAACCAGCAAACTTCGGATTACTGGCGCAATTCCCTAACCGCTCAGCCACCTGACTCCTCAGGTTACAGGCTAGGTAGTGGTAGCCTACCTTTGTCCTCTTTCTCTGCAGGGCTGTGAAGCGATCACTCTGGGCCTGCATCATAGCCTCCAGATCCTCCTGTTTCTTCATGAGTTCCACGACATCGGACACCGAATCCTGTCAAAGAGGAGAGGCTTCTGCTCAGCGACTGGAGAGAGGGTGTGTGTCCATACCTATGTCTGGGTACTACCACATTTTCACGTTTTCTACTCGTGTTAGGCCCACTAAAATATGTCAGTTTAAGATTAGACATTTAATAAAAAAGTTATGGTTAAAATATGATTTAAAGGACAGGGTTATGGTTGTAAAAAAAAAACAGAACAGAAGAGTTGCTGTCTTGTTTGACGTTCATCCATGCGTCGTACCCCGTAGTCCTTTGCCTTGAGGGTCGCCTCGTAGGTGGAGAGCCAGTGTTCCGCCTGCTCCATCTCTCTCTGGAGCTGCAGGACCTCCAGCTCCTCCTGGTACATCACCCTGCGCTCCTCCCACACCTCCACAACCTGGGCCTGCAAGTCCTGCAGCTCCCACACACGCTCCTCCAACTGCACACGCACAGGACGCTCGCATCATTATACATTATTCATTCTGCTTGGAACCAGAGAGACGTACAACTAGTGAATATGGAATGCACAGCAGAAGATCAATGATCAGAAGTGCATAGTGATCTACTGTGGGGGTTTGCAATTATTATTATTATTATGATTTTTTGTATTATTATTATTTATAGTATAATTATTATTGTGTTTTTTTCTTTTTCTTTTTTTTTCCTTTTGTACATTCATCATACTAGTTCAGGGTATCGTTGGATGATGTCATTGTTGTTGTTTGATTGTCAACAAAAAACATGGAGATTGTACCATTAATGCTTCCCATTCTACTCTGTATACCACCAATTTCCATCAATAAATAAATATGTAAAAAAAAAAAAGAAGTGTATAGTTCTAACAGTGTTTCAGTGGTCAGAGTCAAGGAACGTCCACGTCCCAAAGTAACTTCATCTCATCTGCTCGGCAGGAGAACAATAATATACGTATGAACGAGTGGATGGATGGTTGAATGAATGAAAGAATGGAGGTATGGATGGAAAGATGGTTGTGTTTCGTACCTCTTGGCACATAAAGCTGCCGTCCTCTGCCAGTCGTTTGCCTCTGTCTTTCATAGCCTGTGATTGGTTAAACTGCCTGTCAATCTGGATGTGGTATTCCTCGTGCTTCTTGATTAGTTGCTCCAGGTCTGCTCTCTCCCCTCCAAGCCCCTCCCCTCTGACCAGGGAAAGGGTCTCTTTCAGCCATGCCCTGGAAGACAAATGGAACACACCTCTTTTTTCTAACCGTCTTCTTTCTAGAAAGCTTGTAAGATCACTGAGGTATGAAATCGATTTTATTTCTTCAAGACAAACCAGACGTAAGTAACGATACCAAGCATTGCATACATCTTGTTTCTCTTGGGTAAAAAAAGTACACCTCAGTGACCTTTTTAGTTCACCAAAGTGGTTAAAAGAACCACCTACATGAGTTCTGTCCAGTCAGTGAGGTATCTCTGGACGGCCTCAGCCTGACCCAGCCTGGTCCTGCGCTGACTGGCCTTGGCCTGAAGGCTGGCCCAGCGAGCCTCCACTTCCTCAAGCCTCTCCCTCAGACTAGCCCCCACCTGGGGGTGTCGCCTGGCCAGAGCCCTGCCCTCCTCCTGGGTCCTGGATACTTTCCCCTCCATCACCTCCAGGTCCCTCTGAGGAGCCACATGGATATTTGTTGATACTTGATACAATGTGTTGATTTAATGTATTCGTTCGTTTATTTTATTTTATTCATGAATTATAACAACTCATTCCTTAAATTATTTTTCCATGCATACTTCCTCACAACTGTTAAAGGCCTGCTTCAGGCCACAAATAATCATAAGCTACCCTTCCCCTTTTCAAGACTTTTATTTTGAAAGCAAACCATTGGGGTCCATTCCTTACCTCCAGCCCCTCATGTTGTCGTATGAGCGCCTGGATTCCCAGCAGGTCGTGTTCGTGATCTTCCGAGTTCAGCACCACCTCTTTCTCACTCATCCAGCCCCTCAGCTCATCCACATCATGGTCAAACTGGTGCACCTCCCTCGCTCCCTGCAGGTTCTGTTTGACACAGAAGAGAAAGCAGGTCAACATGGCTGTTCTGGCAACATCATAACTCAAAGATCATCTGTTAAAGTCGACTACCTGATCTCTCATCTTGATGGTGTGGTTGAGGTCATCCCACAGTCTGCTCAGGACTGCCTCTCTCCTCTGTCCTTCTGCAGACTTGACCTCTCGGCCAAGTTGCTGCACCGAGCCCAGTTTGCTGTGGCCCAAGGTGTTCACCTCCACCACAAAGTCCTCAAACTTCTTCTGAAGCACCTGGAGGATGTTGCCAAGAGTGAGATAGTTAACGAATGAGTGAGTGAGTGAGTGAGTGAGAAAGAGTGAGCAAGCGAGAGAGCGAGAGCGAGAGAGAGCCAGTGAATGAGCAAGTGAATAATCGAGATAGCAAATGAGTGAGTGAGTGTGAGTGAGTGTGAGTGAGTGAGAGTGAGTGAGTGTGAGTCAGTGAGTGTGAGTCAGTGAGTCAGTGAGTGAGTGGGTGAGCTCACAGCATCCTTCCTACCTCCACATCCTCCAAGTCCTGTCCATAGTCCTCAGACTGGGCGACAGACTGGCGGGAGCTGAGCCAGGTCTGCAGCTCCCCGGCTTCTCTCTCAAACACATACAGGCTTAGCTGGTCCTCCAAAGCTGAGCGCCGCGAGGCAGACAGCCGAAGAACACTATCGTACTGGTTCATCATGTCTGGCAGGCTCTTACTCACCAGATGGCTGGAAGGATACAGGGAGAAGTGTAATACTGTTCAGTCACAGAAAGACTGAATAAGACCAGATGTGTGTGTGTGTTCGTCTGTGTGTGTGTGTGTGTATGTGTGTGTGTGTGTGTGTTCGTGTGTGTGTATGTGTGTGTGTGTGTGTGAGCAAGTGAGTCAAATCTGGGTTAAGTACTATTTGTAAATACTGTCAAATACTTGGGTGCATCGGATTTGTTTCACCCACTGAAATTAAGTCAGTGGATCAGCAACGTGACAGCTGTGAGACACATTTCAGCACATACCTGCATGTCACTAATCCCAGTGGTCAACCCAGGGATGTTACTGTGTGTGTGTGTGTGTGTGTGTGTCTACCTCATGGGGTGTCCACAGTGCTCCAGCTTGGCCCCAATCTCCTGAAGGGCGTCCACAGTCTCCCTCTGGTGGTCCAGATCAAGGTCTACAGAGTCCAGCTTCTTCAGGTTGATCTCCGTGGCCTCCTCACTCTTCCCATAGTCTCTGGACTCCAGCACGGGCTTCTGCTCATCCATCCACAGCTCCAGCTCTGACACCTGCACGGGGATGAAGCACGGAGCAAAAGGAGCAAAAGGAGAAGATGGTGAGTTTTGTGGTTGTAGAAATATGTTTGGTAGATTGTTGCCATTCTTGTTTGTTCCTATACCAGGGATACTTTGTGGAATAACTGACAGTAGTTTTATTTATGACGTTTATACGTCAGTTTAGGCCTGGACTCAAAGCACAACGGCTACCTCAGATAAGAAGGTTTGTATCTTCAAGGCGTCCTGCAAGAGACGACCCTTGTTTTCCGACTCTCTCTTCAGGTCCTCGAAGATCCTTTTCAGTTCAGCCAAGCGCTCGCTGATCTCATGGGAGGCAAAATGGCGGCCGCGAACCAGGTTCTGCCCTGCCTCCTGCACCGCCTGGACCAATGGGGTGCGACTTGTGATTTCCTGCATCACGACCTGTTGAAAAGAGGATGAATCAACACACCTGTTACCGTCTCATGAAAAACAGACCGATGTACCTCTTTCACTCTCCCAAGAAACAGGCGATGAGAACAAATCCGCCAGCTGATTTTGACCGCAGCCTTGGGAATGTTAAAGCAGGCCTGCTGCTGGTTCATTACATTTACATTTAGTCATTTAGCAGACGCTCTTATCCAGAGCGATTTACAGTAAGTACGGGGACATTCCCCCCGAGACAAGTAGGGTGAAGTGCCTTGCCCAAGGACACAACGTCATTTTTCACAGCCGGAATCGAACCAGCAACCTTCGGATTACTTGCCCAATTCCTCCAACCTTCAGATTACTAGCCCAATTCCTCCAACCTTCGGATTACTAGCCCAATTCCTTAACCGTCAGCCCCCTGACTCCCATCACTCATGCTGACCTGGTGTTTCTTGACAATGGCCTGTGTGCTGGACAGAGTGGAACCCCAGTCTCTGGCAAAGGAATAGGGCAGCTTGTCCTGCACCCACAACAGCTCATCTTCCATGTCTTTATAGAACTGGAACAGCAGCTGCCAGGACTCCAGGGTCTCCCTGCGACTCTGCAGGGGCTCCGCCAGCCCGTTGTATCTGTTGAGAAGAGGAGGGAATGAGACGGCTGTTACTCACGAAGAAAGGACCGACACACCTCTTCGCTCTCTCGAGAGGCTGGGGACATGCACCGAAATAGCATTCAGTCTCGGGAGAAGGGAAGCAGATGTTGAACAGAAGTCTTGGAGGTTCTGAATGAGACAACACGTAGACCAGAATGTGAGACTCTCGTGATAGAGGATGTGTCTGCTGTCACCTGTTGACGATCTCTCTGACTCGGGGCTGGATCTCCTCTGCCAGAAAGTTCCCCTGAGAGCTGAAGTCCTTGGCTGTAGCCATGAGGCCCTGGATGAGAATAATTGTATAATTAGAGCGGATATTCAGATCTCAAGCCTTCTTGACCTCCTTTTGTCACCTTTCACCACTTCCTCCTACCTGTATTCTCTCCTGGTGCCCATCCACAACCTCTTCCAATCCCTGCAGAGACTTCAGCAGATGACTAACAGACTGCAGGTCAGTTCCACAGTCCTGAACGGTCAACTCCTTCTCTACCGACCCCACCCACTGCTCCATATCCTCCAGGGAGCGCTGGAACTGTAACGCCTGGGCAGCAGAAACAACTTTCAGCTCGTGTAGGACTGTGCATGTGTATTCTTCAATGTGTGTGGGTGAGTTTGTGCAAACATCTGTTCCTTACGGTAACTTTATATTTTATATTTTATTGTATATTTTATTTAAATTCTAAATCCACTTAGTATTGCTAGTTTACGTACCCTTAGTATATTTAGACCTCATATTTACATTTTTAAGATTCCTTTATGTTTAATTTATTCACCTTCCTGCCAAAGCAAATTCCTTGTCTGTGCAAACTTTCATGGTGATTAAAACCCATTCGGATTCGGATTCAGATTTTCTGTGTACCTGGTAGGCTTGCTGCAGACGTGCTTTCTTCTCTTTGCAGTTGTTTAGGAGCTGTTCCCATGTGTCTCTGAGGTCTTTCAGCCAGGGTTTGATTTTGCCTGGGGCGTAGTGGCCTGCCGAGATCATCCTCTCACCCTCCTGCAGAACCGTCACAGGGGTCAGTTCCATAACATCGCATCAATTTAACCATGAATACCGAAGCATTGTGCTTTGATCTGAAAGATAAGTATGGAACCAATCGCAAGCCACCTGACCTAGAAGCCAGTCTAAACTGGTTGAAATAAAGATCTAATTAGAAAACGACCTTGGTGAGAACATCCACTCTGTTGTGATTAGCCAGGATCTCAGCCTCGAAGCTGTGGTGCTTGAGGTGCTTCGCCTGCAGGTTAAAGGGTTCCCTCCAGCTCTCATCCAGGGCGACCGCGTTACGTTCATTCAACCATGAGCACACCTTCAGAGAGCAGGTAGTCATTTTTAGTTATTACATTGAATTCATTCAGCAGACGCTTTTATCCAAGGTGGTACACATACGTAGTTTTCATTCAGAAGAGACGGAGCAAAGAGATCCGAAGAAGAAGAGGAACGAAGTATAAACGAAAGGAACATAAACACCTGAGCCGAACTTTGAACAGATCCAGATCTATGTGAAATCAGTTGGCTTCTGTACCTCGTATGTGTTGGCCAGGAACTTCTGGAGCTGCCGCGATTCCTCCAGAACCTTCCGCCGCCTCCTACTCATCTCTAACAGCTTGTCCTTTCTGAAGAGACAGAAAACATGGAACTACACGCAACACCACACATAATATTAGTATATCACCACACATAGTTGTGTGGTGATATATTCATGTATATATATATATATATATATGTAGTTGTGTTGTGATATGAAATATGTCAACTTTTTCACAGGCCACACATACAAATCTGAACATTTTCATCACAATTATCAGCAACCAAGTAAACATTAAGATAGTTGTGCATTATAATCCCTGTGTTGTTGTCATCCATAGTCCACCTATCAGCGTCCTCCTGCTCTTCAATGTTCTGCTACCTCTACAGCCTTGTCACCTGGTGAGGACCGCCCTGCTCTACAGCCTTGTCACCTGGTGAGGACCGCCCTGCTCTACAGCCTTGTCACCTGGTGAGGACCGCCCTGCTCTACAGCCTTGTCACCTGGTGAGGACCGCCCTGCTCTACAGCCTTGTCACCTGGTGTGGACCGCCCTGCTCTACAGCCTTGTCACCTGGTGAGGACCGCCCTGCTCTACAGCCTTGTCACCTGGTGAGGACCGCCCTGCTCTACAGCCTTGTCACCTGGTGTGGACCGCCCTGCTCTACAGCCTTGTCACCTGGTGAGGACCGCCCTGCTCTACAGCCTTGTCACCTGGTGAGGACCGCCCTGCTCTACAGCCTTGTCACCTGGTGAGGACCGCCCTGCTCTACAGCCTTGTCACCTGGTGAGGACCGCCCTGCTCTACAGCCTTGTCACCTGGTGTGGACCGCCCTGCTCTACAGCCTTGTCACCTGGTGAGGACCGCCCTGCTCTACAGCCTTGTCACCTGGTGTGGACCGCCCTGCTCTACAGCCTTGTCACCTGGTGAGGACCGCCCTGCTCTACAGCCTTGTCACCTGGTGTGGACCGCCCTGCTTTACAGCCTTGTCACCTGGTGTGGACCGCCCTGCTCTACAGCCTTGTCACCTGGTGTGGACCGCCCTGCTCTACAGCCTTGTCACCTGGTGAAGACGGCCCTGCTCTACAGCCTTGTCACCTGGTGAGGACCGCCCTGCTTTACAGCCTTGTCACCTGGTGTGGACCGCCCTGCTCTACAGCCTTGTCACCTGGTGTGGACCGCCCTGCTCTACAGCCTTGTCACCTGGTGTGGACCGCCCTGCTCTACAGCCTTGTCACCTGGTGAGGACCGCCCTGCTCTACAGCCTTGTCACCTGGTGTGGACCGCCCTGCTCTACAGCCTTGTCACCTGGTGAAGACGGCCCTGCTCTACAGCCTTGTCACCTGGTGAGGACCGCCCTGCTTTACAGCCTTGTCACCTGGTGTGGACCGCCCTGCTCTACAGCCTTGTCACCTGGTGAGGACCGCCCTGCTCTACAGCCTTGTCACCTGGTGAGGACCGCCCTGCTCTACAGCCTTGTCACCTGGTGAGGACCGCCCTGCTCTACAGCCTTGTCACCTGGTGTGGACCGCCCTGCTCTACAGCCTTGTCACCTGGTGAGGACCGCCCTGCTCTACAGCCTTGTCACCTGGTGTGGACCGCCCTGCTCTACAGCCTTGTCACCTGGTGTGGACCGCCCTGCTCTACAGCCTTGTCACCTGGTGAGGACCGCCCTGCTCTACAGCCTTGTCACCTGGTGTGGACCGCCCTGCTCTACAGCCTTGTCACCTGGTGAGGACCGCCCTGCTCTACAGCCTTGTCACCTGGTGTGGACCGCCCTGCTCTACAGCCTTGTCACCTGGTGTGGACCGCCCTGCTCTACAGCCTTGTCACCTGGTGTGGACCGCCCTGCTCTACAGCCTTGTCACCTGGTGTGGACCGCCCTGCTCTACAGCCTTGTCACCTGGTGAGGACCGCCCTGCTCTACAGCCTTGTCACCTGGTGAGGACCGCCCTGCTCTACAGCCTTGTCACCTGGTGTGGACCGCCCTGCTCTACAGCCTTGTCACCTGGTGAGGACCGCCCTGCTCTACAGCCTTGTCACCTGGTGAGGACCGCCCTGCTCTACAGCCTTGTCACCTGGTGTGGACCGCCCTGCTCTACAGCCTTGTCACCTGGTGTGGACGGCCCTGCTCTTGCTGTTGATGTTGTCAGCGTCGTAGTGTCTTTGTTGGGTCAGCTGCTGAGCCTGCCTCTCCACCTCCTCCACCTGCTCCAGCTGGGCATCTAGCGTGGTCTCAAACAGCGCCTGCTTCCTCTGCAGGCTCTCCACATCCGACAAGGAACTCTACACGTGCAAGCACACACATTCGCACAGGCACGCACACAGGGCACCGTGTCAAAAGTCTCTATACACAGGTCAGCCAAACAATTAGGCCAGACAGTCAGACAGGAAATGACACAGCAGCCAGTTTAAGGGACTCAGAGTTCCTACCCCCAGGTCCTCGTTAGCCAGGAAGGCCTCCTTGCTGCTAAGCCAGCTCTCACTCTGCTCCACGTAGCCCAAGAACAACTGGGGACAGAGTGATTCAGCAAAGCAGACAGACAGTTGGCACATGTTTAGCAATTCTACAGTCAATCAAGTGCAAACACAACACAGGCTTTGTGTGTGTGTGTGTTGTTTGTCATACCTGCAGTCTCAGGGCTTGGTCCAGGATTGTATTCCTTTTCTGCCAAGCCTGGTTCAGTCCAACCTTGGCCTCCTCAAGCTTGCTGAGAGACTTCTTGATGTCTGCGGAGCAGCTGTGTCCAGACCTCACCAGACTCTGGCCAAAGTCCCTGACCGCGTCGATGCGCTCCGCACGCGCATCGATCTCCGTCTAGGAATACACATACACACTCCATCACTGTCTAATGCTTTCATTTGCTGGCTGTAAACTCACAGGACCGAATCATACATGAGGTTGTTCTAAATGTAACTGTATCTGGTGTATAGCTGAGGGTGATTGGAGTCAGGTGGCTGAGCGGTTAGGGAATCGGGCTAGTAATCAGAAGGTTGCCGGTTTGATTATATGTGCCAAGTCTGTGCCAAATGATGTTGTGTCCTTGGGCAAGGCACTTCACCCTACTTGCCTCGGGGAGAATGTCCCTGTACTTACTGTAAGTCGCTCTGGATAAGAGCGTCTGCTAAATGACTAAATGTAAATGTAAATGATAGCCCCCTGGGATTGTTAGCTGGCTTGGACAGGAGACAGGAGACTGGGGACTGGTCTACTTTATACCTTCCAGTCCTGGTGCTCCACTATGAGTCTCTCTGCCTCAGCCTTGCTTTTGGGAAGCCCCTTCTCTCCCATCTCTGCACTCTGTTTGACGTTCCAGTCCAGCAGGAGGCGCTGGTTAGCCTTGAACAGCTGCAGCTGGTGAGCCTCCTGCAGCTTCTCCTTCCTGAAAGGACATCAGTTCCTTAATGACATCATTTCCTGTCAGCCTTACAATGTTGTTTTTTTGGCCAATAATGACCTTCTCCCATCCACATCTTAACCCAGAATGGCAAATAAAAGACCAGTATGTAAAGGCATCTTTGCCTTGAGCGACTCTCATAGAATAACTTGTAATAACTTGTGCCTTAGAAGCTAATAGTTGCCAGGTGAGGACTCCGCTGACCTGAGTTTGACCTCCTTCTCCAATGTCACCAGAGTCGTTTTGACCTCTCTCTGCTTTTTACTCAGTTTGTCAGCCAACACAGACTTGCCCTTCAGACTGTCTGATGACTCTTTATCCAAGACCTAATGGAACAACAGTTTAACAGTGTTGCAATATAATTGAATACACCGATTAATTTCAGTTATAATAGCAATATAATAATATGTATAATAAAACTTGTGTAAGAATGGTTTTTATAGGAGTTCACAAGTGATTAGATGTAGACAGATTTACTGTTCACCGCAGTTTGAGGGTCCGTGCTTGGATGGTTTAGTGAAAAACATAATTGTATGTAAAGCAAGCTCATCTGAACACTTCCATTACTGCCATGAACAGCAACTGCCACCGTAGTTCCGCTGGAGCAGCCCCGTGATGTGCAGGACAGGTGTTCCTCCTCACCTTCCCCCTCTCCTGAATGACTCCAGCTTCCCTCCCTGTCTCCTCGTGGCGTCTGATCAGGTTCTCAACACTCTCCACATCCCAGCCACAGTCCTGGCCATGCAGCAGGTGCATCTGAAGAACACACCACCACCAGAGGGAGTGAACACGCATGCACTGGAGTATTCTGTCGTTTGTCCTTCATTCCTGGAAGCTGAGATGCGGTTACTTTGAGATATGGCCGATGAATACAGATTGTACCTTGCCTGACCCCCAAAACACCGTAGAACTTTGCCTTATGCTAATGTTTGATCTTATCCTGCATTTTGCTCTGGATAAAAGCATCAGCTAAATTAATACGATGTCATGTAAAAATTTAACAACCATGTACATGTGTTGTAATGATGAAGGCAGCCTTGGTCAAGGCACATCGCTGTGGTCTACCAGCGTTTAAACCATCGTTCAGAACAGATGAAGCCTTCCAGGCACCAGACCTTCTCATTGGCTCGCTCCCTGACTTCATCCAGCTCTCTGATGAGGGAGTGGATCTCCAGCGCCCCTTCCAGCTTCTTCTTGTAGCTGCTCAGGTTCACATGGAACTTGCTCCACCTGATGGAGGTGAAGTGGCAGGTGGGAAAGAAACAAGATGAGGGAGTCTGAGGCTGTGTTTGGTGGCAGTCCCTCTATCGTTGACCGTCTACAATGTCTACCTGTCGCTGACAAAGACTTGTACTGTCCCTATACTGTAAAAAATAGCATTGTGGGTATATGGTGTATCTACCTGTCGTTGAGCCCTTTCCTCCTCTGTTTGACGGTGTCCAGGTCGTCACTGTTCTGTCTCTCCAGCCGAGCAGCCAGACTGTTGATGGCCTTAATGTGAGCATCGTCAACGGTAACATCCTGAAGACAGACAGCAGGAGATGAACTCCAGTCAAGCTCAGCACCTGCATCGCATGCAGAGCATGGACAGAACAACGATAACATACATTGCCTCCATACTTACCCTGGACCCTGACCCTCTGAACTCATTGAGTTTTTTCAGCAGCTGGAGTCCATGTTCGTAGTCCTCGCCAACGTCTCCTACGTTGATCATCACCTCCTGGCAACAGCAAACACAACAGGAGTCAGCTCCCATCCAACAACATACAGAATCTACTCCTTTATTTCTCCTGTACCTCCTCCATACCTTCTGCCTGATCCAGACTTCCACCTGCTCCACCTTCTGAAGGAACTCCAGGAAGTCTCTGTTGTCTTCTAGGACTTTCCCCCTGGCCACCACGGCCATCTTCAGCTCCTCCCAGTGGTGATTCAGAGCCACCATGCTTGCACGGACTTCTTTCGACCTGGGGTGACGCAGCGACAGCAACTCCTCGCCAGCCTATCCCAGCCAGGAGTGTGATGATCAGCTACTGATTGGCCAATACAGTCATGACTTTATACATATATCCTAGTTGACCAGTACCTACCTGCTGCACTGAGTCAATGATCCTTCCGTGGGCCAGGATCTCAACCTCAAACACCTGGTGTTTCTGCAGCATCTTCATCTTGGTCTGCAGGTTACTCAGGTCCATCTTGGAGTTCTCCTGCATCTTCTGCATGCGTTCAGACACCCATTCCTCTGCCTGCATGGACACGGTGGACAAGTCAGGTGACAAGCCTTTTTAAGCAAGACAGAAGTTTTTTTTTTTTTTATAAATCTCGAAAAGGGGAATGAAAATACAGTACCAGTCAAAAGTTTGGACACGTGACAAACTTTTGACTGGTACTGTATGTCCAATTAATGAACCAGGATGGGGTATTGCATAAATGAGTGTTAGCTAGCATCGCTGTGAGAATTAGTAGTGTCACACATCTGCTAGGAACGCTGTGGTCGACCCATCTACCTCAGCAGCGTTGCGGTTGAAGATACAAAGCAGCCTGGAGATGGCCAGTTCCTCCTTGCGTTTGATTGACAGCTGCTTGATCCTATCCCGTCTCTCCAGGAGGCCCTTGAGTTTGCTGTGAATCCGACCAGATTTTTCTCTACTCAAGTCTTCCTGTCTCAGCTTTTCAGCAAGTTCCTTCAGAGACACAATCTGAAGGACAGGGAGTGTATTGGGGTCAGACAGGCTGAAAATAGGCTCAAACAAAGTGCACTGCCAAACCACCCTCAAAGCCTTCTAATTACAGCCTCCACAAGAGTGTGTTTGGCAGAGGAATACAATACTGAAGTCAGCCCTACCTTGTCTTCCTGGGTGCTCAGCAGTTTCTCGAAGGCCTCGTGGCGTTTGAACAGCCTCTCCACCTCGTCCACTGTCGTCCCCAGGTCACTGTTCTTCAGCAGGATCTGACAACACAAAGCAGAGGAGTCAAGTAAAGTCAACTTTAACAGATAAGGGTGACAGTCAGTCAAGGCGTAGGTTTGGCAATGTTCCTTCCGACCTCCTGCGAGTTGTTGATGTTCTCCATGCTCTCCATGTCCCTGTAGAAGACCTGCTCCAGGTGTGTGACTTCCAGGCTCCTCTGCTTCCTGTCCCAGTGGCCGTGCAGCTTGTCCTTCTCTTCCTGCAGTGACAACAGTTTTTCCTTCACCTGGGAGGGAAGAGAAGAGGAATCAAGGAGAGAAGCCTGTCCATACAAGTGATCCTTTCCTCTCGTTTGATCTCCTCTCTTCTCCTCTCTTTTCCTCTTCGGAAACCCTCACCTCTCTGGTGTTTGTTCCATCTTGCTCCACCAGCTGTTGGCCTAAGGCCAACGCCTGGTCATAGGTCTCCTGACGAGCCAGCATCTCCGCCCACAGCTGTTGGTGCTGGGAGAGCTGGAGGTCACATGTCACCAAATCTCTAATGCTTTCCTCTGCTGACATGCCACTAAGCACCTGGCCACACCACAGGAAGTAATCCTGCACCTGAATACACCCACGCAGATGGAAATCAGTGATTAGCATAAGTGAAATACACACAGAAACTACTTTTCACACAAGTGGCTGTCAATTTTTATTCAATACAAATTGCAGAAAATATAAGTCTGACTAACAAAGTGAATCTGAGTCTAGTGTTGTTTTCAGTTTACCGTGTTGAGAAAGAGGTAGCGCTGGCGTGTCAGTTTCAGCTCCGCCTCCCTCTGGTCTATGTGGAGGCGGAGTCTCTCCCAGTTCCCCACCACTTCCTGCTGCTGGTCTTGAAGGCGGAGTCTCATGTCAGGGGTGCACAGCTCCAGGGTGGAATCAGTCGCATCCAGCAGTTCCTGGAGCTGGGAGACAGGGACGAGGGAAGATGGAAACGAGAGAGAGAGACGACATACAAAGAACAAAGATAGAAAAAGTATATCGTATCTGAAGAGTTTTGGGTTGATGTTAGTTGAGATACAGTGGGTTTCTTCAGTCTTGTTTCAGATATCTGCCGCAATCTACTGTGTATTTTGTTAATAGTCTTGTTTGAGGTACCTGAAGTTGTGTACAGTGTATTCTGGTACAGTAGTGGTCTCATGACATGTTCACTTTACCTGTTGTTCAGTGCCTGCCAGCTCGTGGACCAGTTCTTCATGTTTACGTAGTTGTGACATCACACCTCGCAGGTCTCTGGCAACGTCATCAGTGATGCTCATATGCCGCTCCTGAGGAGGGGTGGAAAGGAGAGATAGAGAGAGAGGCAGAGAGAGAGAGAGAGAGAGAGAGAGAGAGAGAGAGAGAGAGAGAGAGAGAGAAAGAGAGAGAGAAAGGACAGGAGAGAGAGACAGAGAGAGAGAGAGAGAGAGAGAGAGAGAGAGAGTGGCAGAGAGAGAGAAGCAGAGAGAGAGAGAGAGAGAGAATGAAAGGACAGGAGAGAGAGGCAGAGAGATAAAGTGGCAGAGAGAGAGAGAGAGAGAGAGAGAGAGAGAGAAGGAAAGGAAAGGACAGGAGAGAGAGAGAGAGAGAGAGAGAGAGAGAGAGAGAGAGAGAGAGAGATAGAGTGGCAGAGAGAGAGAGAGAAGCAGAGAGAGAGAGAAGGAAAGGACAGGAGAGAGAGAGAGAGAGAGAGAGAGAGAGAGAGAGAGAGAGAGAGAGAGAGAGAGAGAGAGAGAGAGAGAGAGAGCAGAGAGAGAGAGAGAGAGAGAGAGAGAGAGAGAGAGAGAGAGAGAGAGAGGAAAGGACAGGAGAGGCAGAGAGATAGAATGGTAGAGAGAGAGAGAGAGAGAGAGAGAGAGAGAGAGAGAGAGAGAGAGAGAGAAGGAAAGGACAGGAGAGAGAGAGAGAGAGAGAGAGAGAGAGAGAGAGAGAGAGAGAGAGAGAGAGAGAGAGAGAGAGTGAAGGAGGCAGGGATGAATCACATTACCTCAGCAATTGTTAAACCACAGGCATTCCCTTCACACTGTGACTTCCTACTCATTCTTTACTTTAATTCCTCCTCCCGTCTAATGTATTATTAATGTAGTATTTCCTCAGTGAGCATAGAGCAGCATGGCTACTTACTCTGGTATTTAACGAGTCCCAGTCCATTACAGTGAAACAGCAAGCAGAATTACAAATCACATCAAAACAGAGATGGAGAGGTTGGCCTCTAGTTGAACCCAGAGCAGCGTAGCGCCACTGGTGAGTCACTGAGCTGTGTCTGTTACACACCTTCATCTGCATGACTTCCCAATTCACTCAAGGCTGTGTCTGGCTTCCTGTTTGGGCTGTTCCTTTTTTCCAAGCAATTGCTCCCTCACTCCATAAACACAGTCTGACATATAAAATAGTCATTCTAGTCAGACAAAGGAACATGTCTGTTGTACCTCAATGTGTCCCAGAGCCTCAGTCAGGTCTCTGTAGACCTTGTGACAATCCTCTGCCTTCAGCAGACAAGCCTGACGCTCTCTGGACAGGTCTTGAAGCTCCTTCCATGATGTTCTGGAGGCAGAAACATCAACAGAAGATAGATGGACTTACGGTTGGATGGATAGATGGATTTATGGATGGATGGATGAAACAAAGACATAGTTTCGATATACCTGAGCTGATGCAGAATCTCTCTGATGGTGGAGGACTGGGGATGTTTGTTTTGTATAAGGGCGTCAGCCAGTTCCTTGCAGCTCTGCATCCTTTCTAACCCCATTTCCAGGCGCTTCAGGAAGGCCTCAAAGTTCCCACGCAGCAGCTGGGTCCACAGGGGGAAAATATACAAGTTAAACATTTTTATGAGATAAATAATCTTCCAAAGCTTTCCATAACTTTGTAGACTGACAGTTCCAACAACCTGGACAATGTAATTTTTTTTAAAGCATGTGAGAAATGTGCTTGAGGCCAGTGGGTTCAGCTAGTGGTCTGAGGTGTGTCTTACCATCACATGTTCATAGTCGTTACCATAGTCCTCAGAGCAGGCAGTCAGTCTCTGCTGGGAGATCCAGTCCTCCAACTCAGAGGACTCCCTTGTGAACTCATGTAAGTGTAACACCTCCTTCAGCTTCTGGGCCCTGGTTGAAAGTTATAAACACGGGTTAATTGTACTGTACTTGATGGGCATGGTCAACCACTGTAAACTATAAAAGGCCAACAAACTGTGAACATTTGTTTAGAAGTCACTGGATACCTGAGAGCAGCACTGTGCTGTAATTGTGTGTTCTGGGTGCTAATTCGCATGTAAGGTCTGTTGAGTTCCTCCAGGTGCCAGTCATGGATGGCCTCCTCCACCTGCTCCCCTAACTCCTCCACCTGATTCTCCACCACCTCCAGCTGCCCCTCCAGCACCTGAAGAAGAGAGGAGAGTTCATCTTCTGCACTGAGTGTATCAACATCGAACTGAGCCAAGGATCAGCTCTACCTACCTGGTGTTGTTTGATGAGGCTCTGCGTGGCCAGTTCATTCTTGCCGTACTCGTCTGTGCTGACCAGAGCCAGGATCTCAGACAGACGGCTCTCCAGCTCTGCACAGTCCAGCAGGATCTAGGAGAGGACGACAGCGCAGCCCAGCATGAGCAGGGATCACATGGGAGCACAGATACACAGTCTAAATGAGGATGCGTTAGGATGTGGATGTTGGAATGTGAGAGCATACAGTCTGTTTTATGCAGCTAAAAGTCCAGAATAAAGCTGTATATTCACATTAGGGTTAGAGAGAGGGATTCTTTTACCAAACCTGGGTCAAGTGTTCTTGATTTATATGCCCCAGTACCAAAACGCCAAATAAATAAATATTTTTATTTGGATTCCCCAGTGGCAAAAGTGCAAACTCAATTTAAGTAAAATCAAGGCAATTCAGTGTGGCTGCACCTGTTCTCTGGTGACAGCCTTGCTCAGGTGGGCCGCTCTCTTCTCGCACGCCCCCTCCAGATCCTCCCACTCTGCGTTCAGGTGGCCACACCTCTTCACCACTTCCTCGCCTTCGTATTGGCTGGACTTCCCCAGGCCACGCCCCTTCTCCAGGACACGTGTCAGGTGTTTACAGTGGGCATTCACCTCCGCCTGCAGCTCCTGAAGACAGATTGTGGGACAAACTTTTTCAGGTGGACTTCCTCCACACCTCTCCTAATCAAGCATCTAATTGGAAGGTGTCTTTTGCAATGCCTGGGCACCAGAGAGGCGTTTCTCCAAGATTCTCCTATACCTTGTGTTTCTGCAGCAGGACGATGGCCCCTGCCAGGGACTTGTCATAGTTAGTGGACCCAGCTGATGGATAATGTTCTGTGATCCAATTTAGCTCTAAATCCACATCGTGGTAGAACCCGTACAGAACCACGGAAGCTTCCAGCTGGGCTCTGCGCCGGTCCAGGGGCTTCTGGAGGGACTTGAACCTGCGAGGAAAACAAAAACGATCCATAGCTAAGAGAATTCCACTCCTGCGCTGCTTTCAACTCCCCTAAACAGCAAACGCACGGACTCACATCTTGAGGTAGAGGTCCGTCTCCTGAAGGATCCTCTGGGAGTCAAAGTGGTGGGTGGCGAGGTGTTTGGCACGGGTCACGATGGCGTTGATCTTGTCGGCCAGCTCCTGCGCCTCCTGCTCCAGCTGCTGGTGCTCCTTCAGCAGCTGCCGGCTGGAGCGCAGGTCGTGACCTTTGGCGGCGTTCTGAAGCATCCGTTGGATAGCCTCGATCTTCACCTTAGCATCCTGCGCCGAAGGGAGTACACAGTCAACCATCTGAGCTCCTTTCAAAACCCCAAATCAAGCGTGAGGAGTCGTTTTCTCGCCCCCATCCATACCTGCAGCAGCTCCATCAACTGCTCCTGCTGCCCCGCCTGCCTCAGTTTGTCTCCCCGCTCGGCCATCTTGGTCTGGAGGCGAGCCCAGCGGCTGGTCACCCCCGAGGATTTCCTCCGGATGCTCTGGCTGTTGTAGTGTTCCTCTGCCAGCATCTCCTCTCCCAGCTGAGGCCAGAGACACACAGCCGGACAGGTCAGGTCAAAGCACAGGTTAGGGTGTGTTGGGAACAACAAGGCTCAGTGTGGGGGTACCAAGGACAGGGTTACAGTTTGGTCAGTGGATGTGACTGAGACATTCAAGGTTGTAGTTTTTTTTGTTAGGCTCAAGACTAACATTCATCAGCCAATGAACTACAAAGCTTTTTTCTTGCCTGAGTGAGTCTGTCCAGCCACACTTGGTTGGCCTGCATCTCCTTCTCTGCCGCCTCATGTCTCTTCAGCTTGCGGAGGACGTTGGTGGGGTCTCGGTAAGACTCGTCCTCCGCTATCTTGACCTTCTCCTCCATCCACAGCTGCATCTCCTCAGCCTCTCGCAGGAACTCCTGCAGGTTGTAACATACATAGACTTGCTCAGTCACACAGTCATGTGTATTGCATGTCAGATTTTCTATTTCATAAAGAATATAAATAAATCTCACTAAGCAATGTGTAACTAAACAAACTAATATCAATTTGTAAGACTTTTTATGGTATGTTCGATACCTGGTACTTCCTGGAGGCTAACAGGAGATTTCTTCTATGTCGGCAGCTCTCTCCAAGCTTCCTGTTTCGCTCCTCAATACCCTGCAGTCTCTCCTGGATCCTAGGAAGGAGATGGGTGCATGAAACTTATTTTACAGGAAAATTTTTATGTATACACAGTTTTGATGCTTATCTAGTCATAGGATATGTGAAATATGACATTGGATGACAAAAGGATGAAGGTCGTACTGTTTGGATGCAAAGTGTCTTTTGCTGATGAGTTGGTGGCTCCTGTCCTGGAAGAGGCTGATCTGATGGTCCAGGGCCTTCAGTAGATCCTCCAGCTCCTCCTGTCTACCCAGAAGACTGTGGACACTGTCCACTGAGTCCTAGACACACACACCCACAGACAGGTTCAGGCTTAGGGTTAGGGTTAGTCTCAGTGGGCTATCCTCTTTCTGTGCCCATGAACAGGTTGACTTTGGGTAAAGGAAGCACAGACCAGGCCTACCCAGTGTCATCCTACACATGCTATCTTATCTGGAGGATTATCAACATAGGGCTGTGGAAAACTTAAGTACTGATCCTGACCTAAAGCAGCTGTCAGCAGAATACAGAATTACACTAAACACAGACAGCGAGGCTTTGAATGCGTTTCATATCACTGGTAGCCTATTTACTCACCAGAGTGAAGACATACAGTCGCTTCCAATTAAAATGTGCAGTATATTTTTGAGAATTAATCTTTATTTTCCTTTCCTCACCCCCAGATCTTGAATTCTCAGTCTGGCTTCGTGTCCAGATAGAGATGCATCTATCCTGTCTGCTTCCTTGTTCAGCTTCTGTAGCTCCAGACCCTGCTCCAGACGGCGGTTCCCACTGGCCCACAGGCTGTCCAGCTTGGTCCACTCAGAGTGCAGCTTGTCCAGGGTCCGATGGATCTCTGCTCCACCTCTCGCCCCGGTGCTCCTCTCCAGGGACTTGCCCAGTTTGTCCATCCGTTTTAGCCTGGGGGAGGGACACATATTTAGGTATCAAGGCACAACCTTTATTCTCTCTCATATATATTAATTGGGTGTGATTGTCTCTCATATTTATTTATTTATTTGTATTATTATTATAATTTCCCCACCCTAACTAGTCCCTCAATTTTTGCACTACACAGACTATGTGTAATGATCTAGATGGCGCTTTTTGCATAGAGAAACGGCAAGGTCGGAAAATGAAATTGCCTCTTCTAATGATCGGTGCACAGTTCCTTTTAATGTAGTCTACCACCCATTAACAATCTTGTCTTTCTCCAAATGTTTGGATGTTTGATATTAGTTTAAACAGTAGGTTTGGAGGTGATACAGTATCTAAAGTATTTAAAAATAAACAATAATGCCCAAGCTGCAACGTATGCAAGCACACCTCACAATTTCCCCAGAAATTGTACCCTCTCTAGTTTGTCTCCCCCAAAAAACTTGGTACAGGCGTTGGTGCGTAGGTTTGCAACTACCAGTGTGCATGTGTGTATGTCCCTGCGTTCACCTGTCTCTCTGCTCCTCTATCTCCAACCTCAGGTCCTGGTGGTCTTTGAGCAGGGCCAGGGCCGACGCTACGTCTGTGCCTGACTCGTCCTCCAGGAGGCGCTCCTGAGTCGCCCCGGCCCAGAGGACCAGGTCTCTGGTCTGCAGCTGGAAATCCTGCAGCCTCTTGGCCTCATCCAGCTGCTGCTGTCTCTCTGCCGCCTGCTGCTTCACCTGCAGCAGCAACGCCTCCAGACCACGCACCTCCTCCAAGATGGCCGCACTTTCTGCCGGGCTGCAGTCCTGCTTCCTGTGGCAGAGGATGACACACTCAATCAAAAGAAATGTCTTCCTTGTGTACACAACTGTAGGTGTTTGAAAGCAAATCACATTTCATGTAATTTCAACTCCTTCTCGCCGCGTCACTTATCCGCTTTCGCAGATATTATCTAAACCGTACACTCGAACCAGAACAAACAGCAGATGATTACAAACCAACACAACACACGTACGCCACCAACACCACACGCCTCACATTTTGGCCACGCTCTTCAGGTAAGCGATCTTCCTCTCCAGGGTGTGGATGTCCCTGAGAGCCTGGGTCTGGGTCCTCTCCTCGGCCTGCAGGGTGCCGGGGCTGCAGCCTGGATCCAGGGGCTCCAGCAGTACCAGCTGGTCCTGGAGCTGAACCCGAGCCTCCTCACAGCTCTGCAGGAAGGAGCGCACATCGGCCCCGCTCAGCAGCTCCTGGCCCTTCTCATCCTTCAGGCGCTGGATGTGCTCCCACCTAGTGGTCGGGAGGACCCACGGACGGGACGGTCACTCGCACTCGTCAGTGGATTACATTTACATTTAGTCATTTAGCAGACGCTCTTATCCAGAGCGACTTACAGTAAGTACAGGGACATTCCCCCCGAGGCAAGTAGGGTGAAGTGCCTTGCCCAAGGACACGTCATTTTTGCACATCTATGTGAACTTACCTGCGTGAAACCTGTCTTTGTCTGGCTTTAATGTCCTGCTGTTTGCTGTGTCTGCTTCTCACCAGCTCCTCTCCCAGGCTGGTGATGTCATCCAGCTGACCCCTCCCACTTGCTAGCTCAGTGAGGAAGTTCTGAAGCACAAAGGGGGGTTTGAAGGATGACAATCACGGTAACGAATGGAGACGTGTTTTCTTCCAGTTAGGATAAAGGTGCAGAGAGTCAGGAGGAGGGCAGATCAGTTGAACAGTTGGTGCAGAAAGTGCAGAACATCTAAAGAGATAGGTGTTCCTTGGCCTACGCGACTTGAGAAAGGTAGCTAGTTAAACTCCTACGCGACTTGAGAAAGATAGCTAGTTAAACTCCTACGCGACTTGAGAAAGATAGCTAGTTAAACTACTACTCGACTTGAGAAAGATAGCTAGTTAAACTCCTACGCGACTTGAGAAAGGTAGCTAGTTAAACTCCTACGCGACTTGAGAAAGATAGCTAGTTAAACTCTTACCTCGTACTTGGCCTGTACGACTCCCATGTTTTCTGCAGAGGAGCTGAACGTGTTCAGGACTTTCTCCTTGTCCTCCATCCAGGATTCAAACTCCTGGCAGGTGTTGTAGAAGCGATGGAGACGCACCGTCTCTTCCAGGGTCGTCCTCCGAGACTGGGGGACAACGCGCACACACACTTCATCACAAACCTCACACACTTTAAAACTAATAGTGCCAGCAGAATAAGTCATGTAGCTTACAGAGAGGCTGTGGACACAGACTTAGAGCTTCAGAGGGTGAACCCTGAAGAAGGCTTACGGCCCAAAATGTCAGATTTTCAGTCAGTCCTATTCACACTTCGGTCACACTTTAGTAAGATTGTAGAGCGTTTCTTCAACACCCGGCCTGTCAAACTGCACCTCGTACCTTGGCCAGGTTGTAGAGCGAGTTGTAGTCCTCATCTAGGCTGCTCTGGGTGCTCTGGATGGTGTTCCTCTGGTAGTGAGGGTCTGGGATCCAGGCAGTCTGGATCTCCGCCGTGCCGCGACGCATTGACCGGCTTCGCCGAGGACGACTGGTCAGCTTCCCACTTTCTGGCTTAGACACCCCATTGGTGGGTGGAGTAGAGGGTGTAACCTAACCAGAGAAAATATTGACATGCAGTCAGGTTTTTTTTTTTCAGATGGATTCCAAACACCTTTTAAAAATACAATCTTATTTCTTAGAATGCGAACAGGGTATGAAAGTCTTACTGTGGCTGAGAGCTCGTTGAGATAGGTCTTTGGAACCAACTGTTCATTTCCTTTAGTGTCCCTGGCCAGGACCTTCTCACCATGGTCTCTGCTGAGGATGGTCACCACCTCACCACGGTCCCAGCTCGCCTGTACACCTGCTCGTCAGACCAGCCCAGCAGACACACCACGTCACCAGAAGCACCAGCTAACATCACACACTGCGCAACATGCGAAACAGCTACTGTAGAACATTGTTTACTATTCACTATTCTCAGTGACCGCAAAGGTTGGTCTATTCAAGGAATGGCCGGAGGTCATCCAGGAGAGAAGAGAGAGTGAGCACCTTTGTATCTGTATCTGATCTTGGCTTTGGCCTCCTCTCTACTCTGTGTCTGGATGGAGGTTGGGCCTGGCTTCCCTCCTCGAGGTGATGTCACGGCTCCTGGCCCCTCCTCCTCCCCAGAGGAGTCACTGTATTGGACCATCTTGCTCTGCTGAGGCTCCGCCTACACTCACAAGCATTAAAGGTCAAAGGTGAACAAGACGGCTGACATTGGTTCAGTCATTTCAACTAATATCATGCAATGAGACGGCTAAAGAATGTGCTCTTGTGGGTGCAAACTGTCGTTTTCAGGATTCACTCCGACGGCTGGTGGAGTTGTTAGATGTTACTGATCTGATGATGAACTCACAGTGAGAGGAGACATCTGTGCAGCGTTCTTGGCCTGCTCCCCCAGCCTCTTCACCTCGGTGGAGTACGCGCCCATCTCCTTCATCAGACGTAGGTGGCGCTGTAACAGTGCACCGGTGCTGGATTCATCCTTGCCGTAGTCTTCACTGGTCAACAGCGGCTTCCTGTCGCCCAGCCACGAGTTGGCTTCTGTGACATCAGCGAAGTACTGAGGAAAGTAGAGTTGAAGAGAGTTGACATGCAACACACATGGCGCACATTGACCAAACAGTCCAAGCAGTGCTATAGTGGTGAGGAATCTCTTAAAAATGGCATCGAAGCGGGTATACTGTCTGTCCATAACAAAGACTGTGGTCCATCCATTGGCGTAGATTTAGGGGGGGACGCTAGGTACTAGTCCCCACCAATATTTTAAGATGACAAAATTGTCCCCACCAATATTTTAGCGAACTCCTTTGTTCTGTAATTTGGATCGATTCCGAAAAAATATTTTGCTCAATATATTTGCAAAACTCATTAGTATTATTGTTGTTCGTAGCCCAGAAAAGTGAAAAATACATTTTCAAGTTATCCAATGCACCCTCGAGCCTGCGAGACAAGATGATGTAATTTAATTGGCTGAAGTGGCTGTCAGGAACACTTCGTGAATCTTGACTTGCAGAAAGAGAGCTGTCAGTAGTCTGACACGGTAAACTAAATACGCCAGGAAATAATAAAGCCTCATATTAGTATTTCGTTTGGTCTCGGCATTGATATTTTTGACCCTTTTGTGCTTTGTAGATAGGAAAATGTCACCCAAAAAGAAAAGATGTATCAGAAGTTTTTTCACCACCCAGAGAGTAAGTCGCTAGCAAGGTCGTTGTTAGTTAGCTAGTAGGAAAACTACCCACATAGTGCAAACCTGCTAGTTTACATCGCCACCCATTCCCAAAACATGTTTCCCTAATGGAAACATGTTTTGAAAGTTGTTAGTGTAGTAGAGCATGTCACTTTTGCTTGTATTAAATCCATCCCTAGCGTCTGCAATCTTTCGACCAGTGTGTTGTCTTGTTGAAGCCAGAATGATAAAGCTAACCTACCCACATAATGGGATCGTGCTAGTTTAGCATAGTACCAGCAGGCTAGCAACTTAAAAGTGATATTAACTGGTAATAGGCCTATATAATCCCTTGGATAGTAATATGGCTATCCCTGTAATCTCGACCAATGTCGGCTGTCAACTAAGCATGGTTCCTGTCTGTATTAAATTGATGAATTACTGTGCAGGAAAAACAGCACTCTGAAGCTACAGATGTAGAGCAGGTTGGTGATGAATCAGCATCAGGGGTTCAGGTGAGAAGTTGAATGTGTCCATTTTGGTAAAGATTGCATTAAATTGCTGTTTTTAAGGGATGTTTAGACAATGTTACCCATTAATGTTATCATTCACACTTATACTTGTAGGTAGTAAAAAGGTGCTATAAATTGGGATGCCCAAATATAAATCATTATTTAATTGCTCAGAAGTCCAGTACAGATTATGTAGGCCTAGTACAGCTCCATAAAACCTAAACCAATTACCTACATATATATTATTTTTTTATTGGGGGAGGGGGGGGGGGGGGCGTTCAGTGTCCCTACCAAAGCTGAGACCAAACCTACGCCCTTGGGTTCATCTCTGCGTACCTCCCTTAACCGTGCATGACTGGCGTCCTCTGCCTACCTGTTTGATGACTGTGGCGGCATGCAGCCGGTTCTTGTGGCTGGCCACCTCATCCTTCAGGTGGTTCCACTGCTTCTTCAGGGTTCTGACCCACTTCTGGATGGCCTGCTCGCTGGGGGGACGTCGGCTACACAGCTCCTGCCCCCGACCTACGACCCCAGAGCACCAAGACTCGTGAGACTGCACCTCGGCTTCCAGCACCTGGGGAGACGACATGGAAAGATGGATGGAGGTGAACGGCTTGGGTCGGTGTGTGTGTGCGTGTGTGTGTGCGTGTGTGTGTTGCGCATGTCTCCAGTCACACCTTGTGTTTCTGAATGGCCAGCTGGATCTGGCTGAGGTCACGGCCCAGGCCGGCGGTCTGGAGGCGGAGCCACCTCTCGTATATCCACGCCTCCACCTCGTCGCAGTCGTGGAAGAACTCAAACAGTCTCAGCTGGCCTTCCAGCTGCTTCCTCCTGCAGAGACACCAGGTGAAAGTTATGCTCACTTAGAAGAGACTTGTATACAAAGCAGAGCTTTGCAGCTTGGAGTAAGACTTTTATAGCACAGGAGGGTGTTTGAATCTGTGAACTCTTAATCTGCAGTCAAAAGCTCTAACCACCGAGCTCCACCCTAGATAAAACATCAAATATACTTTCAGATAACAGACCATTATTCTTTTATATCCAAGGCTCTACTGCTTCAGAAACAGACACCAGCCCACAACTGGAGCAGCACCCTAGCCCACCTGTTCTTGCTGAGGGCCTCCAGAGAGCTGTACTGGGCGTTGAGAGCCTTGATCCTGGTCTGGACCTGGGGAGCGTCTCTGTGGCGCCCCCGGCTGATAGCGGCTAGCGCCTCACCCTGGGAGGAGATCTGGCTCTCCAGCAGGTCCTGCTGCTGCAGCAGAGACACCACTTCAGCCAGCTGCTTCCCCAGCTCAGCTGACCCTGCCAGGGCCTGGAGCAGGAGGGAGGGAGGGGGAAAGGGAGAGAGAGAGAGATGGAGAGAGGGAGAGGGAGAGGGGAGAAAAAAAAAGAGAGAGAGAGAGAGCATGAGGCTTCAACAAAAGCAAGGTAATGAGAATGTACTAGACCATTGTGGTTTAAACACAGAACGTCAGGACAAATCTTTAGGATCCTGCACCTGTAGTTCTTTCAGCTCCTGGGAGACCAGCTCTATGTCTCGAAGCACATTCAGTGTGTGGACTACATTTCCCAGCATCCCCCTCTGCTGCTCCAGCTGCTGCAGCAAATCCCTCCAGCGCCGTGTGATGCTCTCTTCCCTGGAGCAGATAGAGGATAAGAGCAAACAAGAGGAGATTCAAAATTAATTTCCTTTTTCCTATAAGTCCTCGTGAGAAAACCCTATCTCCAGTAGAAAAAGGTAAGCCATGTAAACAAAGATGGCAAGTTTTGAATCCCAGTTCCCTACCTCCGGGTGACCTGCTCTTTGCTGTGGTAGTCTCCTCTCTCTATGAGGGCAGCCATGTCCCTCAGGGCCCTGAAGCGGGGCTCCCTGGCCAGGGCGTCCGTCTCCAGGGCCTCCAGACGGCGAGCTGCAGCCAGGGCCTCCTCCAGATTGGCCAGCCCCCTCACGTCCTGCCTCCTCACCAGACCCTGGGTGTCCTCCAGGTAGTTCTCCCTCAGAGCCGCCTGGGGAATGGAGGTGGAAGGGTGGGGGGTAGGTACGGGTTAGCTATTTAATATTGTTTAAATGCTTTTCGATAGTTTTGGATGTTATTTTCAGGTGAACAGTGATGGTGACCCCTTTATTGTATTCATCTGAAGTCACTCATCAGTTGTGTCATCGTATTATAACTTTACAGGCTTTAACTGCAATAATCCCAATATCATGTTGTAATGTAGAATTTACTGTGAAATCAATGTAGACACAGTAAGTTACTGTAAAAGAAACAATACCGGGATTTCACAGCACTTTGTTGGGTTATTTCACAGTAAAATACTCTTTTCAAATCATCCTGTAAAACTTGAACTGCTCTGCATTGTGAGATCAAGAAGACACAGGTGGATACAGCACACGATAGAAGAGCTCAAAGGTACACTCACAGAAATGGCATAGTTTATTACATCTATTTGATTTTATTTAAAGTCATTTTCTCAAAATGTATTCATTAAAATTCCTTAGAATGAGCATAAGTCTATTAATTCTTAAATATATTAAACATAATCAATTAAAATATACTATAATGTTTTAAATATGGCTAGCTGTGAAACAAGCAAGATTCAAAACTCGTCTGAGATTGGTTTAGATGCAATTTTCAGGAAGTGAAATAGTTTTGAGTTGGAAATGACGTCATTTTTCGCGCTTTCCCAACCGTTTCTCTTTTCCACCATTTCACCTCGGCGCTGCCTGCCAGGATCGTGACTTTTGCTCTGTAACGGTAAACTATCTGCAGTCATCCAATTTAGCTGCTAGTAATCTCTGTGCGTACTTATGTTTTACTTGTGCAGTTAATATCGTACTTCACTGATTTGAATAATCAAATCCAGTAAATCCGTCATGATTGCAAACATTTTCGTGTAGTTTCATGGCCAGCTAAGTCTCATGGTCGATGCTTCAGCTAGGGTGGCTAATTTGCGGCTGGCGTCAGTGAAATAGGAACATCGAGTATGTTGCCTCAGATTCGTAGCAAGTACTGTTCAAATTATAGCTACATACAAATTTGTAGGTTTTTGCCAGCTCCAAATTTAGGATGAACTATTAGCTAACTCTGCTGTGGGTCAGCGCGAATGCTATTTTTATAGCTAAGTATTAACATTGGAGTGAACTAGTGTTGCACAGTAAACCTGTACTAAAAAGAGACACTCTTACATAGCTTCAGTGTCCCTGTGCATACATAGGAGACAATCACTGCAAAAGAGCTGCAGTTCCGGTGCAGACAGGAGAACCTAGCAGAACGCCATCTCTGTAGCACTCCATCCAGTCCAGAACCCGGGGTCCTGAAGTCTCGACTCTTACGATACTCAAACGATGCGATGTTAATATACCTCTCTGATCTAACGAATCTGGCTAACTGTCGTGACCTCTCAGGTGGGCAATGGCTGCGATGGAGAGCTGGAGAGATGGTTGTTCTGCTAGGTTCTCCTGTCTCTGCACAGGAACTGCAGATCTTTTGCAGTGATCTTTAATGAGCCTAATGACGAATCATGGTCAGAATTATGATGGCCCATGCTACACCCCCTACAATGGAAGCCAATTCCAGGTTGATCTGAAACAATATAAAACAGTACACGGGAAGTCCGAAAGTTAAATTGTTGAATTTAATAGTGAATTTAATACTTGTTATCATTATTAAAAAGTTAAAATGAGTTTTGTCTCTGTTGTCTTTGTTCTTGCTTTGACTTTCAATTTAGAAAATCCAAAGCAAGTTTGTGTGGTAAAATCACAGTTAACAAGTCAAATTTGCAGTATTTTGCAGTGTTATTTAAATTGTAAATGTACAGTAAATTACTGGCTACTAGTTGCATTACTTTTACAGTAAAAAACATAGAAATACAGACAATCACTGTAATTTATATACAGCAAGACGATGTAATTCCACAGCTACATACTGCTATATCACAGTAATCCAATGGCATGACAACTGTGAAGTTACAATATACCGCTGTAGTTGCATTGCATTTTACTGTGAAATGTTTACAGTTCATTATTGTGAAACATGTGCAATACATTACTGTGAAATATTTATAATAAATTACTGTAAAATTACTGTGAAAGTAATGCAACTAGTAGCCAGTAATTAACTGTAAAGTTACAGTGAAATATTTTACAGTGCAGTGTTGTATTTTAGGATGTTACAATTTCATGAAATCATGTTGGACTACAACATATTCTCACCTTCCTGTGGAAATTCTTCGCCAGCTGTTCCAGCTGCTCCAGCCTCATCAGCGCCCCCTGTAGGGCACCCTCCCTCTCGTGCTCCGCTCGTTCCAGCTGTGCCCAGCCCCGCTCCACGTCCCCCAGGGTCCGCCCCTCTGGGGGCACGTACGCCCACTGATTGTTGGCCATCAGCTGGGTCCGGAGGCTGAACAGGTGGGCTTCGATCGCTCCACGCTCCTGGAGAGTAGGGGAAGGAATTCATAAAGGTGGATAGGAAAAGAAAGTATGGCGATGAAGCACAATTACAATATGTCATTGATGATGACGCAGAAACCGAATGAATTAGAAGGTTGGTGGACAGATGCCTGAATTAACAGTTTTTGTATAACTTCCGAGGTCTGACAAAGTACCTGGTACTTGGGCGGTTTCTCCACGGTGCGGTAGGTCTTGAAGGCGCTGACCAGGACCTGCATCTCTCTGAGGGAGTTGGGGAAGGAGCGATCGTTCAGCTGCACCACCTTGGCTCTGATCCAGAGGAGCAGGTCTGACACCAGGCTCTCATAGAGAACCTTCTGGTCGTCGAGCTCCTTCAGTAGACCCACGATCTGAAGATGTGCAGAGGGGAGGGGAAGGAAGGGAAGGGTAGAGGTGTGCACCCATGAACCTCACAACCAACAGACACACAGCCATAAACCTAAAGACACTTACCGAAATCTACCTACACACACTTCCTAGGCACACACCACCTTCTAGAAACCTACAATCCTAGAAGACACACCACCAGATACAGCTCCACCTGCAGGCTGCAGCCCAGAGAGCAGGCAGACACCCACCTTGCTGAGTGTCAGCATGACTCTGACGGCATCTGAAGAGAGTCTCCTGTGTTGCCTACGCAACCACTGCTGGCTGAGATGCCCCCCCAGGGACATGACATCACCGTCGTCACCTCCACCGGGGCGTCACCATCCTGCCGCACTGCCCTGTCCACCGATTCTGGCCAGCCTGGGAAGCCATTCTCCCTGGTCCTTGAAAATCTGCCCTCAACTGTCTGGTCTTGGACTCCTGTCAGTTATGTTCAGGATGCACCTGAGTGCACATACATCCTGTCCCTCGCTGCTGGCTCAGCACATGCACATAAAGCTGACTGTGTACATACGTGTTCACAGTGGATGTGTCATCCTGCTAAGGCTTCAACCCACACACAGACACACTGTATCTGTGTTAGCTCTGGGAAGCTAATGCTAACGCTAGTTTGTCCAACAATATAATACTCCTAA
The DNA here is from genome assembly GCF_038355195.1 of Osmerus mordax. Taxonomy (NCBI): domain Eukaryota; kingdom Metazoa; phylum Chordata; class Actinopteri; order Osmeriformes; family Osmeridae; genus Osmerus; species Osmerus mordax. Next base: position 3,926,752 of record NC_090058.1, on the reverse strand, counting down.
TCCCAGGAAGGCTTTCTCCCTACCTGAAACCCCATTTTACCAATGGCTATTTAAGAAATAGTTAAATCCTTTAACACTGTATTGGGGAGTAACTAGTAGCTCCAATGTTCTTCTTCAATGTTGTCTCACTCGTGGCTACTGTTTGTCTCAGTGTGTTTGTGTGTGTGCTTGTCGGCACGTGCGTGTGTGTGAGTGTTAATGTCAGTCTGCGTTATGGGATCAGTGTCTGGGCTGATCTGATTAGTGTCACAGGTACCACGCATCCTCCCAGGGCTGCTCCAATTGCTTTTTCCTTCCACCTCTCCTGACTTCCCTCCCTCCTCCCTCTATCTCCTTCCTCCTTCTACCTCCTTTTCTTTACTCCCTCCATTCCCTCCTTCCTACGCTGTCACTTTACTCAGTTCCCTAAGACCAGACCAGCAGACTCTGCCCTGGTTTAGAGACGCCCATAAGCACTGGTCTAAGATCAGCTTCTATACTCTTCTTTTCTGCTCTACTCTTAGAATAGAAACATACAAAACTGTATCCCAGTACACGAATGCAGAGCTTCAGTATAAAAATCCAGGATGTAATTCACACAAATGCCTGTAGAGGGTGCCTCAACTCCATTTGGGAAGATTCACGGTTGAATATTGTGTGTCTGCAACTGTACGTCCTTTAGAACGGGCGCAGGGCACACACTGACACGGTAACCTTCACTCCCCCTGCGCTTGCCGTACCTTTGCGAGTCTCTTCTGGATGGTCTGTCCCTGCTTCATCTTGGAGAAGTAGTGGTAGTAGAGCGACACGTAGGTCATGATGGACTTCTCGTCGGGGTGAGGAACCACCATGTCCTCCACGTCCAGCAGCTGCATGATGCCCAGGTCCTGCTCCGCCACCGCAAAGGCATGCGCGAGATTCCGCTTGGGCTCATCCTCTCCGAGACGATGGTAGTCAAACAGGTCGGGCCTGGAATGGGGGGTGGGAGGTTTGGCAGGGGTGGAGGGGGGGTTGGAGGGTTAGTAAGGTTGGTAGGGATGGTTGGGGGGGGGGGGGGGGGTTCCTTAATAGCTGTTGAGCCGCAAGCTTCAATTCAGTTCACACATTACATTTAGATGCTACTGTTGCCCCTGCACGAAAGTGTGGTGTGTGTGTATGTAAACACTACCTGTGCGCGTGTATCAGGGCGTTAAATGCCAGGCCGTCCCTCCAGCTACCAGAGAAGTTCTCCACGTTGACGTTGGCATAGCCGGCAGTCTTGTGCTGGCACCAGATCAGCAGGGCCTCCTTGGCAGAGCGCCGGGCCAGGCTGCCATTTCCACTGTCTACCCCGTCCAGATTGATGGCCCCTATCTGGAAGCGTAGGATGATGATCCAGAGCAGACCCAGGATCAGGGTGCGGTCTCCATCCACCACGTTCTCTGGACCAATCAGATCCACACGAATCTGAGAACAAGACAGGGATTGGTCGGAAACAATTAGGCCTACATAAGGACAAAAATACCAGTCACATGTTCTGATCATGTCTCCCCTCCCTTGGATGTGTGAGGCACCCATGATACCTTGGTCTTGAGGAACTTGATGGCGATGCTGTTGTTTTCCAGGCAGTGGACACGGAGTCTGGGACGGCTTGTCGAAGGCAGCTTATCCCCGGAGATCAGCTCCAACAGGCGCACCAGGTGGATGCCTGTCTTCAGCTCCGTGTAGACATCACTCAGACTCACTTCCTCCTGCACACACATGCACATGCACGTACACACAGACATGCACACACATACAGATACACACAAACACACTTGTGTTAACTGTATGGCTGCATGCAAATGTACATACACAGTCCCACCCGGAAATCACATGATTCAAAACATTCAAAACCTTCCTGGAATATTTGTATAAGGTTGACTGTTTATGTGATCCCATTTCTACTCTAAACATTATCTATCTATAGCAATGTCAGCTATCTGAGTCATATCCCTGACTGATTGGAGCACATGACAGCACATGTCCTTACTTCAGCAGAATTCCGTTTTTTTCTTGGATGGTGTCTCCTTTCACAAGTTTGTCTAGTTCAGTGAAATTGGGCTGGGAGGGGTAAGAAACACTAGCTGTGTGTGTTCGTGTGTGTGTGTGTGCACGTGATAGCATGGGTGTGTGTGTGTGTGTCTGGCCTGCTGCCGCCGGGGTCTATAACAGAATGACTCAGACACCCCACCCTCTGACATGGGGCTTGTTTAAGATGATGGAGAAGGAGAAGGAATATGAAACAGTAAAGACTAGACACTGATCCACTGTAGTCATTATCCTGTGAACCCTCTTTAGCCTCTCTGAGCACAGCCCAGGCTTCACTGTAAGAGCAGAGGACCACACCCTAAAACACAGACTTTGACAGTCAAGTCTCCTCTCTCCTGTTTTCCTCTCCTATCTTCTTATCTAAGAAAGGTGTAGGCACACCAGTTCCCTGTGAAAACACATTGAGTGTGGGACCAGGATATATAGTCTTATACTAGTCCATTACTCAAACACAGGCTCGCATGTAGTGGGAGAATCTGCAATATGTGCTGAATATGATTGATTTTGTTGCAGTGTACGAACACACTCCAAACACACACTGTACACCGGGAGTCAGGTGGCTGAGCGGTTAGGGAAGCGGGCTTGTAATCAGAAGGTTGCCAGTTCGATTCCCGGCCGTGCCAGATGACGTTGTGTCCTTGGGCAAGGCACTTCACCCTACTTGCCTCGGGGGGAATGTCCCTGTACTTACTGTAAGTCGCTCTGGATAAGAGCGTCTGCTAAATGACTAAATGTAAATGTACACACACACCCACACATATTCTACAGCTACAGGATTCTGCCGATACTGGCTGATGTTTACACTATGAGAGCCCTTCCAGGATGCTGTGTCGTCAGCATGTGTGCTGTGGCACTGTGAATTCCAGCTTACCGGAGGACGTTCACATGTTTATCTACAGGCTCCAGAACCTTTCCTCCTATGACACTCCACAGGTTGCTAATGTATGATTGATGTTGAACAGCACCCATGAGAGACGGACGGAGAAAGAGAGAGAGAGAGTGCGAGGAAAGGGAAAGGGAAGAGAGGGAGGAAAGGGAAGCATTTAAGACACTTGAGGTGTTGTATGTTTCTTACACACGGGAATATAACAGAGAAGAAAATTCTAGAATATACTAGAATAGAAAGGAATACATTTACATATTTAGCAGACGCTCTTATCCAGAGCGACTTACAGTAAGTACAGGGACATTCTCCCCGAGGCAAGTAGAGGTGAAGTGCCTTGCCCAAGGACACAAGGTAATTTGGCACAGAATAGAACGTGTCGCATTTCTATTCACATTTCTGAAGCCCCATGTGTCAGATTATTTTGAAGATCCATTCTGTTCTATTCTCTTTTACATTGTTCACTTGTGTTTCCTCCATGTTTCTCCCTGGGACCTGATGATATCTGTAACAATGTTATCTCCCTGGGAGACGGAACATTAAACAAAGGTAATTCTATAAAAAGATGCTTAGTCCTCTCTCTCCTTCCTGTGTGTCTGATTGGTGCTGAGGCAATGCCAAACTCACTCTGTCTCCCCCGCCCATCTGTCTTTCTATCTCTCCCTCTCTCTCTCTCTCTCTCTCTCTCTCTCTCTCTCTCTCCCCCTCCCTCCCTCCCTCCCTCCCTCTCTCTCTATGTTTGTCCTTCACTCTCTGTTAAGGCTGAGTGAGTCAGTTACATATTGACCCGCCGTCAGCAGGCTGTGTCCCAGGCTTCCTGCTCCCTCTACTGTGTGAGAAGACAGTGAGACCAAGCAAGCTCCTCCGCAACTATACACCTACCACATAGGGAGTCAGGTGGCTGAGCGGTGAGGGAATCGGGCTAGTAATCCGAAGGTTACCAGTTCGATTCCCGGTCATGCCAACTGACGTTGTGTCCTTGGGCAAGGCACTTCACCCTACTTACCTCGGGGGAATGTCCCTGTACTTACTGTAAGTCGCTCTGGATAAGAGCGTCTGCTAAATGACTAAATGTAAATGTACCACATGGCCATAACAAACGACAGTACAACGAATCCTGATCCTACTGCAAGACAGAGATTGGGAAGTAACGAAGTACAAATACTTTGTTACTGTACTTATGGGAAACAAAGGTTTAACGAAAGGTAAAAAAATAAAAAATAATTATGAAAAACGTTTCAAAAGGTTATTAAAAAAAAGTTCCATGCATAACACAGCACCACTCAGGAGAGGCACTGTATGTGATGTTTGACCTGCGCATGAATGATGGACCTTGCCTAAGACAAGACACACAGCAGGTAGGCTGGCATCCCACCTCCCAGATATGTCTGGTCAGCAGCGGAAAGAGGATATGGCTCATATACACTGTAAAATAGGTTAAGGATAGGGTAAGTTTACTCTACCTTGTGAATTGTCTAGAGGCATTTGAGTTCAAGAGCCGGATCAATTATTCAAACTGCACTCCAAATTAATCCAGTTCTTCAACTTATATGGCTCTTGGCAATTCATTTAATCAAACAGTTTAAGTAAACAACTTCAGGTTTTGCTGTGTACAGGGAGGGATTGTGGAGATCACATACAGACATGTATGCCTTCCCCTTCCAAACTAAGCACACACAGTCCAGAATATATACCTGGGTTTCCAGTAATGTAAAAAGAACATTCCAGACACCTTTCCAGGCACATCCATCCTTGTTTTCTACCCCTATTGTACCCCTTTGTGTGTGAGTGTGTGTATGTGTGTCTGTGGGGGGGTGTCTGAGTGAGTGAGTGTGTTGATTCCTCCAGCTCAAAGTGCACGATCATACTTCAATCTCAGAAGAATGCCTGGAATGGAAGCACATCTGCAGTAAGTTCCAAACATACGTTCATCTTGCTGTACACATTCCTCTAATAACTCTGCTGGGCTGTGTGTTTGTCTTTGTTGCTTAATAACCTCTTGGCCTCTCCGTCACTCCTTCTGAGCTCACTGGAGCTCTGCTGATAACGCTCCAGGCTGATAGGGAGAATGGTAGAGCGCTGAGGCAGTTAAAGGTTGTCAGTGAAGGTGGCCGATGGTGCCAGGAGAGAGACAGGGGGAGGTGATGAATGGAGGTGTTTAGTGTGCAGCCATGGGTCACTTTGTGGAGGAGGTAAAGCCTGTCGGTGCCTTCAGAGAGAGAGAGCGAGGTAAGGGTGTTGGTGAGGGGAGTGAGGGGAGTGAGGGGAGGGGTAATACATTTGCTGTGAGGCTCCATGAAGGTAAGAACTGACTCTTGACTCTGTGAGTGACTGAAGCTAGTTAGCGAACAGGTTATCTGACATACAGTACGTGCGTAGGAATAACTCTGATAAGGCCTGTCAGATAGATGACATCACTGTAGGGAGGTGTATGTGATGACAAAGCAAAAAGGTTTCCACAACAGCTCAATGATAGCAGAGCGATGCTCACACCACCTCCAGCCCCGGGTTCTGTGTCAACTGTAAACAGTGAACACCAAAAGGTACATACACTATTTTAACATAAACATTAAAGCCTCCTGCTTTCTAAAGCTCTCAGCCGGAACAGTTTTAATCAGTCAGAACTCATGGAAAGACATGCAGGGGACAATTAAAAGCTAGTGTCTCTTCTCAGCTGTACCGTGTGTGAATTTAGTTTAAGAGAAGAAGAATGTCCTGTCCTCGTAGATATCCATCTCCACAGACTGACCAGAGTGAGCGCATGATTCTGGATGTTGTCCAGCGCTCAGGATACACACGAACATACTGGGGGGCCTAACATAAATATCTCTGACACTTGCGGGGGTGTCCACTTTGATAAATGACTTGAAAATGATGTGTGTGTGTGTGGAGGGGGTGGGGGGTCAGGCTTACAATATTTTCAGGGGGGCCCTTGGGACCCCACAGAAATGAACCCTCCGTGTGAAGCTTTGAGGAACCCTTCAGAAGGGAAGAAAGGTGAGGAGAGGTCACCCTCCAACCATATTTCGGCCAAACAGGAGGACAGCAGAGAGGGTCATGGGAGGGGAAGAAGAGGGGGAGGGCTGCACAGAAAGAACCGGAGTGGGCAGGGAGTTGAACCTCGGTCTCTCTGTGTATGTGTGTTCCAGAGAGCCTCCTGGTGTGACCCTGGTGTCTACAAGTCTGTAGGCATGTTACAGGCTTGGCCTGGTGTGGCCCTGGTCTCTATGGGTCTGTATGTGTGTTCCAGAGTGCCCAATGGGCCTTTCTCACCCCATTCTTGGAGAAGACGCTGTTCATCCACTTGGTGTAGGTCTTCTTCTGCACGGCCATGCGCTGCTCCTGCAGCTCCCGGATGCGACCAGTCTCAAACTCGTCCCCGTCCATCCTGACAGACAGACTGCTTCCCTGAAGACAGACAGACCACTCCCCTGAGGACAGACAGACAGACAGGCAGATGGATGGACCAACAGATAGATGGACAGACAGATCTATCTCAGTCACATTTACATTTACATTACATTTAGATTTATGCATTTAGCAGACACTTTTATCCAAAGCGACTTCCAAAAGAGACTTTTACAAAAGTGCATAGGTCACTGATCATAACAACGAGATAGCCCCAAACATTGCGGGTAGCCAAAACATGAAGCATACATTGTGAAAACTAAATAAGTCCCAAAGGGAAGAACCACAAGAGCATGTGATATTTAGACATTTAGACTCATTCAGTTTCATTTCAGCAAAAGCGTTCTCAGAATCTTTAATATTATGATGTCTGCTGCTGATAGTATCTTTTACATTTTTATTCTCCCATTTACAGGCCTTTATAACAGCACTATAAAAATACCTCACATTTTGTTTGCAGATAGGTTAACCATGAAAATCCCTTGTGAGGTCACTCAACTCTAACGGGAGTTCTACTTGGTGATGATACTACAGGAATATTCTAGTGTGAAAACACAGGTACCACACAACTCTTGCAGAACCTCAAATTAACCCGAATATGAAAAGTATATCTTGTCAACTGTGGTGGAAAAGAAACACCAGCACACGCATACACACACACACTACACACACTGAATCCACATGAAACACAACCACTGACCTTCTGTCTCCTCCGTATGTGTTTAGATCAGATGTGGACACACTCCTTCAGAACCGTAGGCAGGCTACCTCAGCTAGCCAGGAAGGTAAGCTCAGCCTCACGGGAACCCTCATGCACACCTCAGACTGACTGCTTATTCTGACAGAAATGTGAAGATGAACTTTGAAGCCATCTGAAGTCATGCATTTACAGCCCAGTGAAGACTCACCTGACGGTGTTAGCTAAATTATCAAACAAGGGGCAAAGGTAAGCTGGTTAAATCTTTTAGCACAAACACAAATACATTTATCAGAAATACTTCTCGTCAGGATTGTTGAAATACATCCATATTTACTACACACCTTTTAGAGAAGTCACTGATCTGACCTGCTTATCACCAATATTTTTATACAAAAATAAGTTTAAATCAAGGATAACCTGAAGGGTGGGTGGAGGTATTTGAAACAGGCACCTGGAGTGCTGAATTAGCAGCTTATAGACAGTACATTAATGAAGTATTGGACCATGGGGAACGAATAAGGATCATCAAGCAAACTGTAATGTGATATGGATTAGATATAGTACTGCAGGTCTTGCAACTACAGAATGTAAGAATGAAACTCTGGAGATGGATACAGGATGGATTTTCATTGATTCTTACTAATCTGTCTTGTTGAAGAATGAGGAAATGGGATCAAAGGTTATTCTTCTGATCTGTGCAACACGTCCAGTTTATGACACACGGCCATTCTTCCAAAAGCTTCTAATACATGTTTTAGAAGACATCAAACAATTATTTTGTTATTTTTACTTGTTTAATTTCATCATGAACTCTCCATTCACTGGTCAAGTACAGTGAGATTGTTTAATCAGTATTCACAAACAGCAATTTACAAGGGTAAAATATTACAATGTTGAAGCTGTACAAGATAAAGGACTGAGATCCATGAATTACCATGTATCAAGCCGTATTCCAGGGGCACTGGAAAATATCTGAGAGGATCAGTTTAGCCTGGACAGTTCAAAACATCATATCAAAGACCAAAATGCGCCATATCACTACTACCTCCAACTGCCAAACCATAGAAATAAGCCTTTAATATTACACTTATCAGTCAAACTGATGATCTTTTAACAAAGGAGCAGCTGTTCTCAGATAGAGAGAGCAGTTCTCGGATAGAAAAAGATCTGGTTTGAGTGCAAGTTCATCTGACTTCCCCCTCCACCCCTTCTTTCATGGAGATGAAGACATTACACAACTCTTGTGGAGGTTTCTCCACACCCGTGACAGCCTGGAAGTGATGCAACCGGAACCACCAGCATCCGTTTATTTTGCCAGGATACTGGCAGGCAGTGAACTATCAGTCTATGCTATGCTGCTATGCAGTACAGCATGCTAACATGCTGTGCAGTATAGCATGCTGACATGCTATACTGCACAGCATGTTAGCATGCTATGCAGTATAGCATGCTAACATGCTGTCAGGATCCTACCTCAGAGTAATTGAGCTAACGCCCAATCAAGGGGTTGGGGAGATCATAGACACTGAGCCAAGAAAACTCTAATCCTATTCAAAATACAGTTAGTTCCTATCAGTACACAAGTTAATGTGATCCTATACTTAAATCTTCAGACGAGGAGAGGTTAGATGTTAGGGTCAGGTGCAGAAAGGCCCTTCACACATTTACTGGTTTTAATTACGATCACGTTCAAAATCACGAACATGGACTCTTGAATCATTGATAGACATTGAAATCATGGACACAGATGCACAAATAAACAGACACAATAATGTTACCGGGTAACCAATGGTCATTTGTCTGCCTCTAATAAAGGAATATTACACTTAGTGTGTGAGGATGACTAAGAACATTTAAACTAAACAAAAACATAAAAATTAAGGATTACCAAAGAAACATTATTTAATACATTATAAAATGTAACATGTTCCAAAAATAAAATTATTTTAATATTCTCATAATTAATTGCTTCATCTTCATCCAAATCTGCTACAGGCATATCTGGCCAACTGAAAAACAGGTTACAGACCTGACATTTCTGCTTAGGCACATGGCTTTAAGGCAAGCTTTGTGTGTGACTTGTGTCCTCAAGGATATAACTCCCATCATAGGTTTAGATATAATAATGTTCATTTGTTACTTAAAAACAATGCACAATTTGGATGAAGGCCTACAGAAATATTTTACAGTGATAGCAGTAAAGTGATGTGAAGAGAGACAGAATGTATTTTCTCTCTGGGTGTACTCTATGTTCAGGTAGTTAATAGCCTGTTCCTCTGTTGTCTGCTGTTAAAACAGGAGGACATGCTCTCTAACCCTGCAACAGTCCATCACACCAACTTCCTGTTTCTGAGTGTTAGACAGGAAGTTACTCGAGGGATGTTAAATAAACATACGTGTTGGGGAGCGATTTCTTTGGAACTGATTTTCTGACAGTTGATTACACATATAAGACAATTAAAAACATAAATCCACTTTGACATTGACGTTTGAATCCTAGATATGTTAAACTAATCTCTGGATGCAGTAAATGTCAAAAAGTGAGCAAAGACAATCAGTAACAAAGTAAGGCTTTGGTTCCATGTTCACAGTCACTGCATGTGTATGTGGCAGTTAGTTGGTTGTGTACTCCTCATCAGGGAGTCAATTAAGGGAAGGCTTTTATTGTGAAAATCCTGCTCTTATTCTTAAATCCCAACACATGAATGACATTCTAACCAAACCTGTGCACTCTCCCGACATGAGTTTGTTAATAAGAAGGTGAATCAGCGTGTTGACTAATCCTCCTCGTGGTTGTAGAGGGTGTCTGCTGTGGGGTTCTTGCGGTGTGAAGGGGGCACCAGGTGTAATGGCAGCTCTGCTGGCAGCTCATACCCCTCCAGCTTCACCTTGATGAGGTGCTGTGCCAGGGCGAACTCCTCATCGTCCAGCATCCCGTCCTTGTCGCAGTCCGCCAGCTTCCAGATCTTTCCCAGAACCGTGTTGGGCAGGTGAGAGTTCATCATCTCCTTCTTGGCGTTGACGCCTGCGATCTTCCCGTTGACGGGCATGAGCATGTAGAAGATCTCGTCGTACTTGTGTTTATCCCGGCTCACGATCCAGTCCTCGGTGTCGGCGCCGGCGCTGATGCCCTCACCGTAGCCGTGGCCGAACGGGCCGTCCTGCGTGTCCTCGAACGCCCCGCCCGACACCATCGGGGGCGGAGCCTTGCTCTCCTCGTCACGGATCATGGTCATCAGGCCTGAAATCTTGTTGGCCAGCATTCTGTCGACGGACTCGATCAGTTTGATCTTGAGGGAGGGGAACTTGCTGAAGTCGTAGTGCTGGAGCTGCTCCTGTAGGGGACAAAGGGAGGGAGGACGGATGTTTAAAGTCTGGTTCATATTAAGACATGGAGTTTCAATAATGGAAACTGGCAGCTTTGGAATCCACCTTTATATTGATAATGAATGTCTGCTTTAGTTGGCCGAGAAACACAAGAGAAGAACCTAGATTCAAGAAGTCTGCAGGATGGGATGATGAGAACATTATGTTTCAGTAAACACGTATGATCAAGACCAGAGGCATTTTAGCTGGACCACAACGAACGGTCATTGGGTCCGACATGGGAGGACAAAACAGCAGATACACATCAGCTCTGGGGAGCCAGATAACCCCGGCATTGTGAGCCATGTTCTCTCCACCAGCTGTACTGCTGCGGCGTGGTGTACAGTTATGGTGTGTCTGGCTCCCTGTAGTCATGTCTATCCCCTGTCCAGTTCTCGTATGCTCAGACGAGGGACCCCAGTCTCCAGCAGCTGCACGGCTCCACGTCCAACAACATTCAACAGGTTCTGTATTCTTCTCTCCATTGCAAGGTCTCCGGAGAGTTCTGTAGACCAGGACAAGCTCTCCAGCCACCTCTGGCAGACCCTTTCCTGTGAAACATGAACGTGGCACCAGTATTTCCACCTCCCTTCCTCTTTGGTGTCTATTTGGAGCACTTCCACCGTATTTCTGACAACAGTTCGTTCATTTAAATCCCATGAGGGGTGTTGAATGAAGGCTGACTTTAAGAAAATGGGTGGCAGAGACGAGAAAATCCCTACAGCAGCTGTTTTTTGCTTCCTTTCTGGAAAATGTGTATCAAACATAAGTGTTTGTATCGCCCAATCCCCTCATTCATGGTTGTTCAATCTTTCATCTCTACATGTATGCCTCCCTTGCCCCCATCCCCACCAGACCTGCATCTTGCCAACGTTGGGGAAGTCTCCAGGGGAGATGTGGTGCTCTCTCTGCAGCAGCGTGTAGATCTCAGGGAGCCTCATGATCAGTTCCTCCTTCTTCTTCTCCTTCCCAAACAGAGACGGCATCTCCTTCTTCAGGTAGCTGATGATGTAGGCATGCACCTGGTTGGGGGGAAAGGAAAGGAAAGGGAGAAAGAATGTTAATAAAGTCAGTGAGAATAATCAGACCTAGGAGATGGAGAGTAGAACAGATTATGGTTGAGCCGTCTACTAAATTAATGAAAATCTCAGAATATGCTTCTTGTTGTTTGGAGTGAATCTTAACAAAAACCATCAGGCTCTATATTATTATATAGGCCTTGCAGCTGTTGGTGGATCTTAGTACTAGGCCCTCCTTGCCAAATTTGATATCCAGTTTGACCCTGAGAATATTGGCCTAAGACGTTGTCCTGGTAGTAAGGGATAAGTAGCACAAGAGAAGGTCGAAATACTATGGTGCCTCTACAACTACTGTGTCCGTCAGCTCCAGCCTTGCCAGATGCTTATCTCTGATTGGCTAGTCCTGCGGACAGCCCCACCTTGACCCTGTCCCTGTCCCTGACAGAGCAGGGGTGTGTTCGACAACACCGCTGTTTATGCATCTACTTCCTCAATAAAGCGTTGTGAGCGCTGCAGTTGTGAGTGCTGCAGGATGTCGGCTGCGGGAGGCTGAGTTCCAGGAGGAAAAGGTCTGAATGTTTATTCCTCCTGGAAGCAAGGGCTTCTGGGAAGGCGGGAGAAAGGGAAGAGCGGTGTAAATATGATGTCAGAGAGAGGATGGGGGAGGGTTTGAAAGGCATTTCGAGGACCGTGGGTGTGGGAGGAAGGGAGAGCGAGGGAGTGGAGATGGGTGAAGGTGCAGAGCCAGATAGAGACCACGGTTTATACGTCATGCCTTTCTTCAACTGAGGAGACGGGTAACAACCCCCCCTCCCCCACACACTCCATCCCACAGTCTCACAGGCAGCCACATGGCAAGGAGTGAGGTGGGAAGGAATGCCGGACTGATGGTGCTGGATTCCTGTCTGGCCCCAGGGAACAACGCAGCGGAAAAGAGATAAGGGCATTCTCCATCCCACTCTCAGTCCTGCCATGTTTGAGCTCTTTAATAGCCATTTAATCGCAAAACCGTTCCATGGAACTGGGCTGCATCTCAATCCTGAATAGTTCTTCCCTTTCCAACCATTTGGTAATCACTAAGGTCTTTAGACCAACACATTACCTCATCCAAAAGGTCAACACACAAATCTGTCAACTAGACTTGACGCAACACTCGCGAGGAGACACCTCAGCCTAATTTCCTGTCTTATTACATCTGCGCAGGGAAGGAAGCGAGGACTCTGTAGAGGGAGCAGCATGTTGGAATGGGACGCAGCCCTGCAGTGAATGGAGCCCTGGGTTGGAGGAAGCTCAGAGGAAGTGGTGACACAACAATAGCAGGCGTAAAACAACACTAGTTTCATTGGTCAAAAGAAACACAACACAGTCATCAGGTGGTTCAAGGTGCAGTCATCACCTTGAACCACCATGAGTTATACATCCCACATATAGGAGCTGTGGTCTAGAGTGTGTTACTACCCAACTACAGCATCTTGTCCAGATGGGTTTGATTTAGACATAGAACATGGTAATAAAGTCCTGTTTGTATGGAGTGAAATCACGCCTCCTTGTGTCTGACGCGGTTACCTTAGCAAGGCGGGCTCGCTTTATTAGGTCGTTGAGCTTGCGCAAGGCGGCGTTCCTCGGCAAACTCTGGATGTCTCGGAACAGGTCTTGGGTCTCGGCCTCGAACAGACGGCGGTTTTCGGAGTTCTGGAGCGGCTTGGCCCAGAAAGATCCCAGGTAGACCCGGGCCACCTCCGGCGTGTTGATCACCTTGCCCAGCGACCACATGAGGGCGCCGTAGACACGCATCAGCTGCTGGGAGTCCACCTGGTCGGCCTTGTTGAGGACCACGCGGATCTTGTCATCCTGCCCGCGGAACGCCTTGATGGCCTCAGAGAACTCGTCGGAGATGTCCAGCTTGTGGGCGTCGAACAGGAGGATGATGCGGTCCACGCGCTCGCCGAACCAGCGCAGAACCTCGGAGAAGTCGTAACCTGAAGGGACAGGACAATGGAGAAACAGTGTTTAACATGTACGGTAGCGGGCCGAGGAAATGAAGAGCAATGCTCCAATCACAGACTAGACAGTAGAATTAGGGTATGATTTCACACAGTTTCACATTCGACACCAGAGGAGAAGAACAAGCCTGCATTCCTGCTGTGCTGCATCTGCCTGCATGTTTATTACTGCCGTACAGATGATTCTCATTGATATAAATGTCATGTTCATAGTCGATTAGAATATGACTACCTTACTTTGTACTCTGACCTCAGCTGTACAACCAGCCCTCCAACCAGCCTTCCACCCAGCCCTCCACCCAGCCCTCCACCCAGCCCTCCAACCAGCCCTCCACCCAGCCCTCCAACCAGCCCTCCACCCAGCCCTCCACCCAGCCCTCCACCCAGCCCTCCACCCAGCCCTCCACCCAGCCCTCCAACCAGCCTTCCACCCAGCCCTCCAACCAGCCCTCCACCCAGCCCTCCACCCAGCCCTCCAACCAGCCCTCCAACCAGCCCTCCAACCAGCCCTCCACCCAGCTCTCCAACCAGCCCTCCACCCAGCTCTCCAACCAGCCCTCCAACCAGCCCTCCAACCAGCTCTCCAACCAGCCCTCCAACCAGCTCTCCAACCAGCCCTCCAACCAGCTCTCCAAACCAGCCCATCACCAGCTCTACTATACCTCCAGCCTTTGTTTTAGGATCATATCCAGAGTTTACACAAAACACAGTAAACACACACCCGCAAACATTACCTGGCACAGAGGCAAGTTGACTGTAGGCCACCTGCATGTGGACATCCTTGCATAAATAAACCAGGTTGTGAATGTTCTGCCACACAAAGCCAGGCCTGGATCAGGTTACACCAGGCGTATCAAGTGTTGGCACCGTGACAACAACTTTAAGGAGGGTGTCGACTATATGTAACACAATCAAACAGGAACGAACCTCCGAGACAAACACAACTGGCTGATGGGCCAATCTTTGTGCCCTATTGTCAGTAGAGCTTTGATGGCGTGAGGGCCAGTGCATGGTTTATAATTTCCAGAGGGGAAGCAGGTACATTTACATTTAGTCATTTAGCAGACGCTCTTATCCAGAGCGACTTACAGTAAGTACAGGGACATTCCCCCTGAGGCAAGTAGGGTGAAGTGCCTTGCCCAAGGACACAACGTCATTGGCACGGCTGGGAATCGATCCTGCAACCTTCTGATTAATAGCCCAATTCCCTAACCGCTCAGCCATCTGACTTCATCTGGTAGGTGGTGGGGGGGGGGGAGGAAACACTACAATGAGACCACCATCTTACTATGCAAAACTGAACAGGAGAGAGAGAGGGAAGGAGAATGAGAGATTACAGGGGTGAGAGAGCAGGCGAGGGAGGTGCTGCCTAAGAAGTGTGGGAAAGATGATGATGTCATCATGAAGGGGGGAGGGGGGCGTGGAAATGTCTTTGAAAGACGACATGTCCAAAGCAGGCTGAAGGGCATTTATGGGCTTTATCTATTTATAAATCTGTACATTAACAAGAAGCATGCAAAGGAAATAATTAGCAATGTTTCGTGTTAAAAATAAACAACCATGTGATGATAGCATGTTGCTCGTTATTTAGAATTTTACTTCTCATTTAAGAACTGGTCAGCTGGGAACTCAACAATGATATCATTAACCTTTTACTCCTTGATTCATACCTTATCTAGGGTATTGCATCATCCAGCAGTTCTGATGCTCTTTTCACATACAGACAATAGAAAAGGACTTGAGCATTCAGCTACAAACCTCCACTGATGTAATGACCGAATGTTGAGTCACCAAAAAGAATTTAAATGGCCAGTGCTTGAGGAATACAACTCAGCTGAGACAGCAAAACAGTTCCAGATGCAGGAACGCCCTTCCACCCCTCCCTCCATACCACCCTTCACCCTCCCTTCCATCCATCCATCTCTCTGCTCCACAATACAGGCCTCTCTCTCTCTCTCTCTCTCTCTCTCTCTCTCTCTCTCTCTCTCTCTCTCTCTCTCTCTCTCTCTCTCTCTCTCTCTCTCTCTCTCTCTCTCTCTCTCTCTCTCTCTCTCTCTCTCCTCTCTCTCTCTCTCTCTCTCTCTCTCTCTCTCTCTCTCTCTCTCTCTCTCTCTCTCTCTCTCTCTCTCTCTCTCTCTCTCTCTCTCCTCTCTCTCTCTCTCTCTCCTCTCTCTCTCTCTCTCTCTCTCTCTCTCTCTCTCTCTCTCTCTCTCTCTCTCTCTCTCTCTCTCTCTCTCTCTCTCTCTCTCTCTCTCTCTCTCTCTCTCTCTCTCTCTCTCAAAGGCTGTCCCACCCTCCCACTACAGCGCTGCGTTACAGACACAGCTTCTCTCTCCTGGAGGACAGAACTCAACCAATCTTCTGAACATAATCTGTGGTGACTCCAAAGCTGCTCTCTGCTGCGAGGGAGGGCCCATTCCCTTCGACCTTTTTTCATCACAAAACATTAGAGGTAGTATGGACATAGGTCCTAAATAAACAACACCTGGCAACGCTATGGTTTCAGAGCTGATGAGAATTCTGCTCAAGTGTAAATATAGAATTTTTTCAAGTCAAGGTTCTATTGAGGGATCTTTCTTCAGAATAGAAACCTAGCGATGCAGTTGCATCAGATTAACCAATCTCACCGAAGAGGAACCGAAAGAGGGAACTAGTTGGCCAGCAGGTGTTTAAACCTAACTAACCCAAAGGTCTTTGTATTGTATTAGTTCTCTGCATGGAAAGAGATGATGTTGCTAGCCTTGTGCTACCAACATCTCCTCTGTAGCTAGCCTGCTAGCATCTACCTAATATGGGGCAGTTAGCATGAAGCTAGTCTGATGTTAGCCTGGGGACGCCTTGGTCTCTGACCTCTGCTGATGCGTTGCTTCTCTCCAGACAGGATGCCCGGAGTGTCGATGATGCTGATACTCTGTAGCACTTGGTTAGGCATCTGGGAACAAATAAACCTTGAGGGTAACAAGGAGACAGAGACAGAGAGAAAAGAGAGAGAGAGATACTTATGTTTATTTTGGGAAAACAGACAATCAATTTTCCGATATTCAGACACCTTGTCCACTTCCCCTTTCTTAATAATGAATGTGCGTTGGAGGCACAACCTACGTTATCCAAACATTTACAGTAGATGTCCCGTTTTGATATCAGGTAGGCTAATGATATCCCAGTACAGTATCTAACTAAGAACAGTACACAGACCTCAGGCTATTGTTGTTGACAGGAAGGACTATGAGAAGGTATGCAGACATGGCTGCCATCTTAAAACTATAAATTCATTGGTGTAGAACAACAGAGTCGGGCAGGCGGGAAAACACTCCGAGTGACACGCGGTGACGCACACAGACTTCCCTGGGGAAACAATGAGTATTGTGGATGGTTCCTCTGTTGTGCAGGAGATCCTCCCTGGTAGGAATGTCTTTGACCTCACCTTGGTCAACTGTCACTCAGGCTTTTATCCACTTCCTCTCAAGCACAGAAATATCCAGGCTGAGGAAATACGCCTCGTCGGCCCGATGTTTAAAATTAAAACCCAGTTCTTGTGGTGCCTGCCAGCCAGAGAGGCTGCTGAAGGTAGGATCAATGGAAGGGTGACCGAGCCGTTTCCTGTTCTCTGGGTGTTTGTGGAACAGAATGACAGAGATGTCAGAAGGCAAAGGCCGGGACAGGAAGCAATGGGACAGAACTACCAAAACAGGCCTTACACCTCGGCTGGACAAACCCGTCTGGGTCTGGGTCCGGTCCACTCTCTAGGGAACGAACAGGAGCAGCATTCAATCAAGGACACAACTGTGTGTCAGTTTCCATTTTACTCACGTGAACGGATTTTGTCTAATTTATTGAGAAAACATAAAAATATATTTACTGTGTCAGTTTGAACTTTGCTTACACAAACTGTCTCTTTCAGTGAGAAAACAGGATAGTAAAACTACAGTACACCCTGTTCCCATGTTGCTTGATCAGGTTCAGGCCCCCAGTGATGTGTGTACAGCACAGCAAAACAGGTTTTGATAGTTACTGGAAGACGTTTATTAGACTTCGGAGGAACATTCTTCCAATTACACTGTACACCAACATCTTCAAGGGACGTCTTCACAAGCACCAGAAACCCCTCGAGAGCAGAACACAAACTGCTGCCTCAGCATCGTCACCAGAATCAGTCACAACACAACGCTGCAGTACGCTGATAACAATCTATGGACTATTTTTTTACCTTAACATCTCGCTATAAACCTCTGTAGAGCGATATCCACAACCAATCGTCTCTCTCACCTGTTGAGGAAGGAGTTTCCAAAGGCATTGAGTTTACGGAAGGGTTTCTTGGGGTCGACGACCAGGGCGTTTCCAGGGACGACGCCCTCGGTGTCCCCGTGCATGACGGCGATGAATCCATCGGTGGTGGGCTCTGGTCCGATCCGCATCCCTGGGAAATCCTGCTCCAGCAGGTACCTGCAACACACACACACACCTGCTAGTTACACACACAAAGTACAGGCACACACACACACACCTGCTAGTTACACACACAAAGTACAGGCACACACACACACAAACTGCTATTTGTTAAACAGTAGAAACAGACACCGACAAGCGTCAGGTCAGACACACTAGTTACACAATGTGTAACACAAAGTATA
Organism: Osmerus mordax; assembly: GCF_038355195.1. Lineage (NCBI taxonomy): Eukaryota > Metazoa > Chordata > Actinopteri > Osmeriformes > Osmeridae > Osmerus > Osmerus mordax. The sequence goes on along the minus strand of NC_090058.1, from coordinate 3,908,693 downwards.
TGCGGTATTATACAGTTACTGATGATCACACTATCTTCTAACTGTTGGATCAACCACAGCTGTCCAGACACAGTGGAATTTGCAAAAGGCCTACTTCTCCATGCAAATGAATGTGAGTACCAGATCATGATGAACCACGTCATTGTGTTTAGGTAGAGTTCAGGGAGGATTTTTTTCCTCGATCCTTACACATGCAGCAACATCAATCCATGTTGGACTGATGTTGCACAGATGACTGATTTAACTAAAAACCAACTGAAGTCAAAAGTACAAAACAAACTGAGTGCATCACTTTTATCAGTATTCCAAAACTCCTATCTCTTTCTCAGTGAGAGATCCAGGGTAAGGTCCAGGTCTGACTGGAAGCTCTGGTCTCCCCCTGTGCCAACCAGCAGACATCAAAGCTGGCTGCTGGGTTGATATATGTCCCTTAGACTAACAGAAAACAGACAGGCTCATGGTGTTGTTCTTCCTGCCCTGTGTGACCATGCTGGGGGATCCTCTCCGCTTCCTGAGGGAGGATAGACCATGTCAGAGGTCCGAACACAGACCTGGGGCTGGGGACAGAGGTGGGGAGGAAGGCATAGGGCATGGGAGGAGAAAAGGAAGGAGGGAGGCAAGAATTGGGGGACTGGGAGAACGAGAGAGACAGAGAGGAGGGAGGGGAGGGAAGGGATATGGGGCAGAGAGAAGGATGTTAAGGTGGAAAGAAGGGATAGAGGGATGGTGGGGGTGGAACAGTGTAATGCCATCCACTTCCATGCAGAGGACATAAATGTGTCATTACTGGCCTGAGCTCCCATGATTCACAGCATTCCTCTCAGGGTGGGGCCACGGGTCTTTGGGTAACTGCTCTGAACTACAGAACCGAAGCAGTGGTTTCTGGGTAACTGTTTAGGACTACACTACTGAAGCACTGGTTAACTTGAGATTGAGAAGTTGAGTGCAGAGTAATACTCGGGAGAAGCGCAACGTTTCAAAACGCTGTCGATGGGAACTGAATCCTGGCACTCAAGCCCAAAAAATTCCGGCGGAAAAGGTGACAGTAGTATAAGTGTGCAGCAGTCTCACAGTCAGCACATCTATTATGCTGGTAACCTTACTCTGAGTCCTATAGGCTGGCTCAGCTAACTCCAAACCAGCCCAGTCCGGATTATCTATGAAGCAATCGTTTTCTATGCCATTTTCCTGTCTGTACATGATCTGCAAGGTTATCCCCTTGGTGATCCCCCGGAGACACACAGAGGTGTGTTACTGACCTCATTCTCAGTGTTGTGTCAGTTACTATCTCCTCTCTGCAGCTGCCTGCACGCGTAGCTTCTCTCTCTGCAGACAGTCAGCCTGCATGTCTTATCATGCTGTCATCAAACTGACACAGTTGCTCCTGGCTAGTCCGGATAGAGAACATGCTTGAAATTGCCATTAAGTAGAAACATTCCTGGCAGCTTTCTTCTTCTGTGGTTGACCTCTTGCAGGGTCAACCACAGAAGGTTTCCTAATGCTTCCCTGGACTAAGATTGGCCTGGTGCCTAGTTCTCCCTGATACCAGTACGGATCACCCCCCCCAGGAGACGAACGTGGGGATTATATCATGTCAGCCCAGAGAGACAAAAGGGTTAATTATCAGCTTGTAACTCGTGATATGAAACCTCTGGCAAAGTAGCCCAGATCTAGGCTTGAACCCGCCACAGCTGACCTGGGGGGAGGAGTGCGGTCTCACCCTCTGAATCAGGCTTCACTGGCTCAGACGCTGAAACAGAGACTAGCCAACATGGCCTACACACAACTGTGAGATAGCTTGGAATTAAATTAAATGGAATTGAGATGTGTAGGTCAGAGGCGCGCGACTTTGTGCTTTGTTCAACAGGTGTCTCTAACTGCGAGGGAGAAAAGGAGGAAGGTGTCTGACATAATAATTACACAGTGAACATGATTGTTGGTTACACTTCACAATTGATTCATGGGGATTCCGGACGATGTTATCAAAAAAGTGATTTCGTAAGAGATTTGATCAAAGTTGTTTTGTGTAGGCCTATCTGTTATTGACATCATCTTTACCTGATGAACGTTGTTTTCCCAGTGGAGTACTGGCCGACAAGGAGTACCATAGGCTTGCTCTGGAAATCTGCTGCCTCCAAAGCCGGAGAATGGAAATCATGAAAAAGGTACGTTTCCTCCAATGGTAATAATTTCTTTGAATAAAGAGCTTGAAGTCCCTCCGTTACTGTTTGATACATCTCGCCCTCCTTGTTTCTCCCTCCTTGTTCCTTATTCACCCAACTGAACATGACGGTGGAGATGCTCCGCTTTAACTTCCCAAAAACAGAAGTAACGATCAGGTTTCGTTGTATTCTCGGAGCTATCAAGTTTAGAGGAACAATTGTCACTCTTGCATTCAATTATCAACAGTTCTCGCGCCCTGGTACTTTTTTTTCAAGTCGTTCTTTGTCGACTAACGAACGTGGCAGCTGCTCTCCTGCTGTATTCTCTCCAACGCTACGCACAGTGACTCCTCTGTGCGTCGCCTTCACACACTGGCGCACTTACCTGAACACCGCCATCGCCCTTCCCATCTGACGTAGCGGCGGGCAGGGACTCGATATTCATGAGGGAAAACTACTGTAATATTTCATAGAATTAATCATTCATTCAACACTTATGAAGGACAACATGAATGAATTCCTCCTACAAAAGCAGCAGAGCCGTGTCCTGATAAAGGGATAATAACTTATTCAAAATATCCTTTTAGTAGGGCCATTAAGATCATAACCATTTTATCATTTAATGCATATGTAATGCATTTTATGCAACCAACATTTTTCTGTATTTTGATATACATGCACGCTTGAATACAAGGCAGTTCGGTATGGTTGACTGCTTAGTATGCAAATATTATATATATATAATATTTAATAATTGGTATCATGTGGTTGTCTTTACATTTTGGTTGAGCAGGATCAGTGATTTTCCAAATGAAGGGAGGGCTGAATAGTTAAGAGTTGTAGCTATGTTACCCTGACACCTAGTGGAGAGAGACAAAGAGAGAGAAAGAGAGAGGACTGCATCCTCCACAAACTACAAAGTCAACGTGACAAATCCCATTTGTTGAATACCTTTTTAATATTACACATTCAAACATAACTTGTGCAAATAACAATCTTCTCCACCATGAAAAACAAGCTGACTGTCTCAGTTCCGTTGCAGCTGTAGGGGTTTGAGTTCTATTGAGGCATTTTCTTCCCAACAGTGTAAAAAAACTAAATCCATAGGATGCACAGCATCTGTTTTCAACATTACAAAACAATGTATATAAAGATACAAAAAGGCATAACAGTCCTTTATCTGTGGTCTTCTTCATCTCGAGTATAGAGTTGTAGTCAGACTGACAGGACTGCAGCAACATCGCTGTATCAGTATCCGTGCCGTTACCTTACGTGGGGTCTCCCACTTCAGATACAGAACGGAGGTTCTGCCTGTGTAATAACATTCAAAGTGTTAATTTAACACCAGTAGTGTTTATATAGGTCTATTCTCTGTTCAGAAGTTTGGGGTCCCTTACAAATGAACTTGTTTTTTGGAAAGAAACGCAACTGTGGGTATGACTTTGATTACACTCAAAATGGCCCGAAGCAAAGAACATTCTTTTAAACCTCACCAGTATACTCTTGTTCTAAGATATGATTTATTATATGCACCTTCCTGCCACAGTAAATTCCTTGTTTGTGTAAACTTACTTGGCGAATAAAGCTGATTCTGAAAGCTATTCCATGTGAGAAATTGCAGAGAAACTGAAGTGTCCTACTCCCTTCACAGAAAAGCCCCAGCTGGCTCCAACCAGAACAGAAAGAGGAGTGGAACTGAACAATAAGACACAGCAGTGTCTAGTTTGTTAAACAGAAGCCTCCCAGGTCCTCAACTGGCCACTTCATTAAACAGCACCTGCAAAACACCAGTCTCAACATCAACAGTGAAGAGGAAACTCTGTGATGCTGGCCTTTACTGGTTGCAAAGCAAAATTCATATCTCAGACTGGCCAATAAATAGATCAAAAAGTTTGCAGATGACAATTTTTATTACTATTTCTAACCGTGTCAATATTTTGTATTCATTTTGTTATATTTCCCATTCTAACTCACTGTGTGCATGTTTTCATGAAAAACCAGGACATTTCTGAGTGACCTCCGTCTTTTGAACAGTAGTGTAGGTCCATCTCATGACAGTGGATCACAAACACTCGACGAGTAAAATGAACACTCCTGGTGTTAAAGGAACAGTCTGAAATGTACTGTGTCGACAAACACCAACATTCTGCTAATTGGAAAGGATGTTAGCAAATGAATCAACAACATTCCAAACACCAACACAACATGGACACACACGGTTCCATTCTGTACTTGTCAACGCTGTCATATAGTGACCAACACTTTACCGGCAATGCAAACACAACAACATACAGGACCACTAACATTGAACCTCGGTACCCATTAGATGTGGGCTTGTCTTTGAGGCTAAAGATAAGTCAGTCTTAGCTCTCCAAAGAGGAAGATATATCATATCTAATATTAATAATAATAATATTACATCTATCATCAGCATTCTATCGGAGCTATGGTTTTGGTAGACTGCTATAATATACATACACACTGCAGCTGTAGTTTGATGATGGACAGATAGCCCATCAAGTCAGCCAGGCCTGGGGGTCCCAGTCTCTCTTAACCAGCTCGGATCCCCTCAGAGTCATGGAGACATCCTGGAGGGCCAGACCATCACCATGGTTACAGCCTGTCGTCTCTGTGAAGCTCTGGCTGCTCTCTGTTGACTGGGGCGGAGGGAACACATACTATCTCCGTCCCCCCCACCCTCCCCCCCTTCTCTCTCTCTCTCTCTTGCTCTCTGTCCCTCTCCATTTCACAAACAATCTTTCTCTCCCTCTCTCCCCCCAGACCCCTCCCCCGCAGCCAAGGACCGACAGGTCCAGGAACCCCTCCCCCTCTCCCATTCTTCCCCTCTCAACCCTTCCCTCTGTCTCTCCCTCAAGAGACCCTGAACAAGCTGCTAGACCTTCTGGACATCCCGACTAGACTGTACACCTCACCACCACAATCTAGCAGCACACCATGCGTCAATCTTTCCTTCCTGTCATCCATCTATCCCTCAACACTTACAAAGCCTTGCTAGTTCATAAATGCTTTCCTTGAACTCAGATTTCTTGATTTCTGCCCATTTTCCCAAAACATCTCTTTTTCTTCTTATTCTTAAACTCTATCAATGTCCCTCTCTCTCTCTTTTATTCATCCATCGGTGTCCATCTGTCCATCCGTCCATCTGCGCAGCCCTCTGCTTGATCTGACACATCAGCTGATCTCAGACCAGCCGTTCCAGGGTCAAGGGTCAGGGGTCGGGCAGGTCAGAGGTATCCACGGTCACCTTGATAAAGATGGTGTCGTCCTTAATGTACGTCCCGTTGTCCAGCAGGGTCTGGGTGACGAACAGCGGGCAGCCCGACGCTATGTTCATTTCTGCCACCGGCCGTCTGAAGCTGCTGGAGTTGGAGTCGGGCTTGAAGGCGTCGCCCAGGTGTTTGCGGGCGGGGCCCTGGTCCATGAGCATCAGGGTGACCTTCTGCTTGAAGGGCCAGGGCAGGAGGGCGTCGTATTCGCCGCGCATCACCACGAAGAACAGCGACAGGTGGGTGCCCTTCCCCATGCCGTCCCCGTTCAGGTAGACCCGGGCGCACATCTTGTAGCCGAAGTAGCCCGTGTAGAAGGGCTGGCTGTACAGAGACAGGGTCTTGGCGGCCACGGCCTCCTGCTTCCTGCGCTTGTAGTCGCGGATCTTCCAGATGAGCGTGCCGTTGAACGAGGCTGTCTCTAGGACCTGGAAGCGCAGGTCGATGTCGGCCAGCCTGATCTCGTGCACGCTCAGCATGTCGTCGTGGCGAGAGAGCTGGGACTCTGTTTGGGGTTGAACAAGACAGACCAATCAGGTTGGAGTCCTGCATTCAGTACTCTTGAGACCCTAGAACTACAGTGACCAGGGCTTTAAATATAAATAATGGGCCGGGTGTAGATCAGTGGTTAGAGCGCTTGACTGCAAATCAAGAGAACTTCCCCCGTGTTGTACGTGGATAAAAGCATCTACTAGATGAAATAGATGACATTACAGTAATGGGCAGAGCAGGTTCAGATGGTAGAATCTACGCACACATAGATTCTGATAACTGTTGGTCATTGGTCAATTATTAGTCGTGGCGCGTGCCACAAAAGCACCTTTGCTGCAGCAACTGAATACAATCAGAATGTAGTCTTTCACTGTTTTCTTTTAAAGAACACAGAAAGAAGCCGTAGGTAGAACTTCCTACCTACAACTGGACCACACCGGAAGAAATCTAACTGAATTACATCGCATTAAATCGTTTAAATTGAACTCACTTGACATTCTGTTCTCATTCTAGTCCAATTTTTATCAAGTCAACCAGTCACACTATATAAGGAGCTGCAAATGTAATATTTACTGACACAGCTACAGTACTAGCTTTAGACTTTGAACAGATCACCCTGGCTGGCACAACTAAGTGCTACTCCAACACCGTGTCACTTTACTTTACCCTGTCAGACGCTGAGTGTGTTTGTTCCTAACTGACCCAGAGGAGAGACCCAGAGCTGGTTCCAGTAAGCTAGTGTGTATGTGTGGGTGTGTCCATTTGTGGCTGAGAGGGTGTGTGTGTGTGTGTCTAACAGGCGGTGTATGCGCGTGTCTGTACCTAACTGACCCAGAGCCAGAGTCCCAGAGCTGGTGCCGGCACGTCCTCCGTCCAGCAGGGAGAGCCGGGTGCGGATGCTCTCCACGGAGTTCCTCAGAGCCTCCACCTCCTCCCGCACCCCCCTCAGGGTCCTCAGCTCCAGCTCCACCTCCAGCAGCTTCTCAGAGTGGGAGCTCATCAGCTTCTACACAGGACACAGCAACACAGGGGTCAGACGGCTCTGGGCTGCGAGGACGAGCTGGGGGTGGGGGAGGGGTCGGTGGGGGGGGTGGTGGAGGGTTGTCGGGGTGGGGTGGGGGTCAAGGTGGGGTCAAGTGCAGCTAGCTGGATTGGGTAGCTGCCCGCTACCCCCAGTAGGCCTTACTGGACATCGCTTTGGTTCAAAGAATCTGCTAGGAGTTTAGATGTATTCTAATGACCTGCATGGTGACCAGTTTCTGCTCCAGCTGACGGTTCTTCTCCCTCATCTCGTCGTAGTGGGCCTCCAGCTCTGCCAGTCGGCTGCTGAGGCCTGGCAGAACCTTGTAGCGCTCCAGCAGTTCTCCCTTCACGTCCTCCACCTGCACCAAAACACCCTCCTCAGTTACTGCACTCATCCCTTTCAGTTTAGGAAGGATTTCAGCACCCAGGGGCTGCTACTGCCCCCTGCTGAATGACACTGTGTTGTGAAAAGGACACGTCTTCCATCCTCCATCCGGTATCATCATCTATCCATCCATCTATCCCTCTATGTGTGCGTCTCTCCATCCATCCGAGGGATGCATCTATCTATCTGGGATTGATTGGTCCAGCCTGGTTACCTTGGCCTCCAGGGTGCTGTTCCTAGCTGCCATGAGTCTGAGGTGGTCTGAGGCAGAACTGGACTCATGATCCCTCAGGTCCTGGTTCAGACCCTGCAGCATACACACACACACACCCAATGACTAAACCAGTAATGTAGCAACGATAGATAAAAAAAAAAAATATATATATATATATATATATATATATATATATATATATATATATGGTTAACCTAACTAAAGGTCAAACTAAGTCCAATAATAGCATATAGACAGTTCAGTTTTAGGGCATCACACAACAGTCTTAGTGAGGGTGTGCATACAGCAGCAGCAGGCTGACCTTGAAGGTGCACCCGTAGCGGATGAAGGGGCAGGCGACCTGGGCCTTGGGACAGTCGTGCTGGTGACTCGACAGCTGCAGGAGACAGGATGGAGGTTACACAATCAGCCCTGATTTCAGGGGGCAGCTGGGACAGGCGGGACAGGCAGTAGCCACAATCCCTTTCCCTCCACATCGCGCATCAAGACCTCGCTTTGATCAACAGGGATCTTAACAACACAAACAGGTCCGTCCGTGTGAGCGGAGCGGAGGGAGCAGGATGTGGACAGCGTCTGTGAGCTTGAGCCAGAGCGCTCCGTACCTCGCTCCGCAGGATGGAGGGGAAGGTGCAGTGGTTGGGACAGGACACAGGGAACGCCGGACACACCGTCTCCTTGTGTTTCTGGGGAAGAAGGGACAGCACAGTGGTCAGAATCAAACAGCACCAGAGAGCTGCCCGGCCGCCTATAGGAACTGATAGTTTCAGTTCTGTTAACGGCTGACATATAAATACTGTCATTGTGCACGTATATTACACGGTATGCACCAGAGGGGAAATATGTTTACATTTACGACACAATATGTCTGCATCCCAACCCACTCAAAACTATTTTAGGAAGCTCTGTCACACAGTCCTACATCGGCTATGAGACTAAGATTCATCTCAATGAGGTCCCTCCACCCATCCCCCCGGGGCGAGCGGGCGGGCGGGCGCATGTACCTGGAGCTCCGTCAGGGGCATCTTCTGCAGGCACAGCTCACAGGTGGCCTCCCTGTGCTTACACCTCCTGCTCAGGTGCTCAGGAATATCCTTCCTCATCATGCTCTCCTTACACTTGCCCAGGGGGCAGGGCACCTCGAAGTACAGACACACGTTCAGGTGGTCCTGGAAGAGACGAGCACACACACACACACACACACACACACACACGACAGACAGGAGACAGAGGAAAGTTAAGGGGGTTGATAAGCTATGTTAATAGCGTGATAGCAGAGCTCTGTTCGAGGGTAATCCTCCCTGTATGGGGAAAGAAACACAGTAGGAACATCAGATGAAGGAGGTGATGTTCCTCACCATGACCTGGTGCAGGCTCATCTGCTCCTTGCAACCGCTCTTCTCGCTTCGACAGAACACCTTCAGAGCCATGATCTCCCTGTGGCAGCATATATCCCGGAAGATCTACCAGAGCAGAGCACCAGACTGAGTAAACACATCTCATACATCAATCAGGGATGATGACATCGGCTTGTTTTATCAGCCAGGAATTCTGCTGTCAGTGTGGGTTCTAGAATGGTAGGTTCTAGAACGGCTGCAGGGCTTCGTATCGGCCTTACCTTGTCCTTGAACAGAGGCTCCTTGTCGGCTGGACATACTGGGCTAGGCTTGCTGGACAGAGAAGAGGATCATTAGGTCCCTGTTGTAGCTTTACGTGCAGTGTTTCAATGCAAAATTTGAGTGGGTGTTATAATAAAAACAAATGCGTCCTCTTGACAGACGTCAAGAGACTGTACCTCTGACACAGCCAAAAGAAAACATTGTCTTTCAAACCATGCATTTCCAACAATCGCATGACATCAGCCCCTGCATAGTCATGGTGAAACCGAAATCTCTAATGACAGATGAAACCCTTTCTCATCTGTTCCTCTCTCGTCTACCCCCCCCCCTCCTCCTCCTCCTCCTCGCCCTCTATCCTGTGTCTGACCTTCGAGATTGAAGCACGGCAAACAAGAATCAGGCTTTGGCGAGTGCAACATCTTCCCCTCCTCGCCTACCCCCACCCCTCCCCTCTACTTCCAACCCCACCCCCCACCTGAGCAGGTCAGTGCAACATCTTCCCCACCTCGCCTACCCCCACCCCTCCCCTCTACTTCCAACCCCACCCCACCCCTCACCTGAGCAGGTCAGTGCAACATCTTCCCCACCTCGCCTACCCCCACCCCTCCCCTCTACTTCCAACCCCACCCCTCACCTGAGCAGGTCAGTGCAACATCTTCCCCACCTCGCCTACCCCCACCCCTCCCCTCTACTTCCAACCCCACCCCACCCCTCACTTGAGCAGGTCAGTGCAACATCTTCCCCTCCTCGCCTACCCCCACCCCTCCCCTCTACTTCCAACCCCACCCCACCCCTCACCTGAGCAGGTCAGTGCAACATCTTCCCCTCCTCGCCTACCCCCACCCCTCCCCTCTACTTCCAACCCCAGCCCTCACCTGAGCAGGTCAGATATGCACGTCTCACAGAAGCGGTGTCCACACTCTGTCTGCCGGGGGTTGCAGAGCACCAGGCGGCAGGACTCGCAGCAGTACTTGGGCTCGGGGGTCAACAGGAAGTGGTCCCTGAAGCCGCCGTGGGATGGCAGGAAGCCGGTGGCGTTGGGGGGGTCGCCGGGCCAGGGCCTCTGGGCGAGAGAGAGGCCACCCAGGGAGGACACCGCCTGCTGGAGGTGAATCTGGAGCTCCCGCCCGTCACCAAGACGCCCTGCTGACATGACCTGGGGGAGAGGAGGGGAGGGGTGAGGGGTGAAAAGGGTCCAGGTCTTGGGTGTGCTGAGAGGAACACAGTCAGCCCCCAGGGCAGCACCTCTGGAGCTAGCTCGGAGTCGAGGGCGTTGCTCAGGAGCCAAGTGGCTGGATATCAACTTGTACCTATCCAAACTGACCTACTGGAATCCAGCAACTCTGGGCTTGATTGTGCAACAGTAAGATACCCTTTATTGCAACAAGTGAAGCTGCCCACTCTTACACTCTGATCCAGGATCTGCATCCTCCTTGTGAAACCTCCACTTAACCTTCAAGGGGGAACATACTTCTGACCCCAGTCCAGCACCTACAGTAGGGGTAACATTACCTTACACCATTGCAACATACAGGACAAACACACTTGATGAAAGACACTTTAATCTCATGTTACATACTTGTTTCAGATGAGGAGGCTGTGTGTGTGTGTGTGTGTCTGTGTGTGTGTGTGAATACAGTGCATTCACTGCCACATCAACAGCTCCTGACTGAGGCCTGGACTTGGGAAACCCCTCCATAACACACATAGCTAACTCAGGCTAATTTTATCTCCTCTCCGAGACGAGAGAAGCACACAGGCAGCAGGGACAGTAAGCGACTGTCTGGACACTAACTGGCTGTCTGGCTGGCAGTCTGGGGGGTTTGACTGACTAGCTAGAAAGGGGATGGAGAGGTGCAAACATCCACTGTGACCCCATACCTACACTAAGATCCCTCTGCACCATGAACTGGATCGTTTGCGTCACCGAAAACACGTCTTTCCCGTGCTCCTGACAGACTTGCCTATGGGGATGGCAGTACCTGTGAGGAGCCATGCCAGCACAAGGTTCCCCCCGCAGCCCTGCATTCCAACGACAATGAGGGAAGGGTGTCCCAGGTCTCCTTCCATGCCGGGTGAGAGGAGAGCTGGTGAGTTCCTCCTCTGGTGGTTCAGGGACTTCCTGGGATATGCTAGGGGCTTTTCCACTCGTCTGGTTCATCTATGCTACTCAGCAGCTGACTCCACACACACACCCTGACTCTCCCATCTTTGACTACACAGCATTAAATGCCATCATGACACTATCAAACCGTTCAAGATCTTGGATTAAGCACTGTGTAGGCCTAAACTTCACACGCCCCAGCTGTGTAAGACTGTTACTAAATCATGAGACTGCAATATTCTGAGTGTTCTGGTAAGTTTAGTCAAGTCTCTCTTCCTCGACGGGAAATGGTGTTTCTGTTCAACTGCAGAGCGAATGTAAAACGGGGGTATTTCCCCCTGTTAAGAACTCACTGTTTCTGTTGAACACCAAGAATGACTGGAGCGCTGAGAAAGAAATAGCTTGGTGTCTGAGTGTGGTCTTTTGGGTCTGACTGGGTTTAAGGCTGCTAAATGTGATGAGAGGAGGAAAGGAGAGAGACAGGAACAGAGAGATAGGGACGGAGAGAGAGACAGGGACCGAGAGAGAGACAGGGACCGAGAGAGAGACAGGGACCGAGAGAGAGACAGGGGCCGAGAGAGAGACAGGGGCCGAGAGAGAGACAGGGACAGAGAGAGAGACAGGGACAGAGAGAGAGACAGGGACAGAGAGAGAGACAGGGACAGAAAGAGAGACAGGGACAGAAAGAGAGATAGGGACAGAGAGAGACAGGGACACAGAGAGAGAGAGAGAGAGAGAGAGAGAGAGAGAGAGAGAGAGAGAGAGAGAGAGAGAGAGAGAGACCAAGAGAGAGGGACCAAGAGAGATATAGAGAGAGGGACCAAGAGAGAGAGAGAGGGACCAAGAGAGAGAGAGAGGGACCGAGAGAGACACAGGGACCGAGAGAGACACAGGGACCGAGAGAGACACAGGGACCGAGAGAGACACAGGGACCGAGAGAGACACAGGGACCGAGAGAGACACAGGGACCGAGAGAGACACAGGGACCGAGAGAGAGGGACAGAGAAAGATACAGGGACAGAGAGAGACGGGGACAGGGAGACAGGGACAGAGAGCCGGATAGAAAAGATCCTTCATAGGTCTCAGGCTTTCAGGTGAGGTACAAATTTCAGATGTTTTTTTTTTTAGGACTCTTTTCATCACTTTACCAGAAACTCCCTCTTTTTATAATGCACTACAGGATATTGATTTAAGGATTTGACCCTGAGTCAAAAAATGCAGGTCCAGTTGTCCTGGTTGCTCTACCATGACAGCACAAAACAAAAATGAAACAACACAACTAGGGGATTTCTGTCACTAACCTTTCATTGCACTGACTTAGTGTTACATCCATCAACTACATCTAGTCCTACAATACTGAATCAGCCCAACTGAACCAAACCTGGAGACTGATGAATCTCATGGATTGAATAAACGTCAGGCTAACATTAGATCATTATAAAATTCAAACTATATTGTTAAGACATTAAGGAGTGAGACTAAAATGCCTTAAAAGACCAATCTTTCAAATAAACTGGATTTAGTTAATGCCGCTGTCATTATGCACAGTGACAGCTGGAAATGTCATGTGTGAGCCAGGTCACAGGTGTTGCAACAGCATCATACCAATCACGGAGGCTAACGTGCATTTAGCAGAGAAAATGTGTCATTGTTTTAAAATGGCATTTGGTATGTCGAATATAGTCATATTTTCAACAGCCGTGTGAATGAAAATATCCGGATGGCAATAAACTAGAATAACACTATCGAAAAATTACAATTTTATATTTTTTACTGTGATTTGCGATGCCTGTCTGTTGAAAGCCCCACAATGGATGTTTGAAATTACCTCATCCACAGCTTGGTTTGAATATCTCTCACACACGAACACATGCTCTGGCTCTCACACGTATGGTTTCTCAACATGTTGCCACTATCTCGCTCACATAAAATAGTTCCTACACTATTAGCGTGAAATGAACATTGTAGGATTGTGTCTAGCAATAATACTTACATGAATCAGATGGTTAACGTTGGCCAATGCAACGTCGTTGTCCAGCTACAACGTTTCGAATAAAGCTTTGCGGGGTGAATGGCACGTTCAGTAGCTTACCATGGACTACACTGAAAGCGACCGAACTCCTCTCGATAGGAAACAGACATCCAAGGGCCTGTCACATATAGGTGACATCGTACCTATAATATGTTTTAGGAATATTTCTGAAATCCAAAGGGAAATGCGGGTCAAAAAGAGAAGCCACTTCTTCTCTTCGCTGTTGATGCCTAAGTGGCTGGAAAGCCCCCTTCGGTTTGCTTACTTCCTCCCTAGGAAATCCCCGTCGTGAAAAAAATGAGCAGGCCATGCGCGCAATTGTTGGCCTGATCGCTAGTCGGCACTGTTACTGACAACTACGGAAGAAACGCTCTGGGAATGCTTCATCATATGTTCTTACGAAACTCATGTTCACGCATAGCATCGACATAATCACAGCCTAGTTAGTACGTACAGAGGATGACTAATTTAAAGGGAACTTCAACTCTGACGACCTCATTTCCGGCTTCGTTTTTGTGTGGTCCAAGTATAGGCACAGAACAGAAGTTATTATATAGCTTGTGCAACCTACACTGAACACATCAAGTCATATTAGGTGTTGTATGTTGCTGACATGAACAAATGTCGTACATCTGGCACAAACCAAATGCCAGGTCAAGCAGTTAAATAATACTCATTTATCAAAGTAGAAATACTATGCATGCACTCAGTAGAAAATAGGCCAGCAGATGAAAGATAGACACATTCAGATCATGTGTGTAAACATCCCCTATAAATCCTTCAAATGTATTGTTTATTGAACTGCAAATTGGATACATAATGCTTAATGACTGCAATAAAATACACACACACACACACACACACCTGAACACGTGTGCGCACACAGACCCCCTCAGCATTGAAACCCTACCCTCAGAAACGCACACATTTCCACAAGTATAGAAAAGGCATTAAAACATTATGCTGACAGTAAGCTTGGTACCAGGACAGTAAAAACTTCTCAACGGACATGTCCCGTGTACAGGACATGACCAACAAAATTCCTACTTCTCTAAAAGGTGTTGATTTCCCAAACACAGATCCAGACTAAAGCATCTTTATTTGAAAGAACAAAGAACTTTCCAAGGACAACCTACATTGACATGAGTCTTGGGCATGGGGTTAGGCTTCATCTGTGTCTGAGAAACCAGTGTTTTTAATAAAAATGTAAAAATCTGAAGAACATCCAGTCAAATTACAATCTCTCATTCATCTATTTTAAAGGCTAAATCCTCTCACCTGAACTAGATAGGGGTCAGAGTTCAACAACTTAACGGTGTATGACCCAATTGTATATATTTTCTAGGCATTGCTAATCAAGTCTAAATTAATCTTAAATATTGCTAATCGAAGTATGTGAAGTCCACATTAAGTCAAACATGGTCAGACCCCTAGGGTTGGTTTCCTTGATTAAGATAAAGATTCATAGAGTTGCTAAACAAATCCCAATTGGTTCATTTGTATTTGTTAGTCTAGGTGTTGTTAGAACTCAATGTCATGTGACCAGGAAACCAGACCCCCAGGGCTCTATTGAACATGATGAAATCCTTGGCCTCCAATTCCCAGGTTATGTACAATTTCTTACTTCAATCATTAGGTCTGCCTCATCAGACACCAAATCACTAAACGCATCATAAATATATTCCAATACAAATAGTATAACCTTAACCATTATTCTTGAATACAATTTTACAATTTGAGCACTTAGCAGCGCCCTAAAAATGAATAACATTTCCACAATTATTTGACTCTTCTCGGCAGAAGACAAATTAAATCAGCTATTGGAACAATCTCGGGAGACAAGTTTCCATTAGCGATGAACTCTCTGAACTGAACACTCAGGTTTTCACCAAGACGCCCCGAGAAAACTGCTGCCTTTTTCGCTGGTGGTGCCAGCTTTTGTAGGAGAAACATAATATAATCAATAACCTGAATAATCGCATCTGACTGATAGGCTGTACAGTGCCGATGTCTCCAGCACTAACTGTAGGACAGGGTGGAAATGGTGGTAGTGTTTGTCACTAACTAAAGCTAGGTTTACAGTGAACTTCTGGAGAAAAGAAGAGATATAAAAAAGGTTTTGCAGTGTGACATAATAAGGACACAAATGGAGGTACAGGAAGGATGTTTGTGATGTGGATTCATTGCTGGAAGGGGACAGGGATAGGATCAGGTCGAGATGGCCGGTCTGGCCATGGTCATGGTCATGGTGGTGGGATAGTAAAGTGCTTTAGCTAACCCTGGTAGTTACTACACAGTCTCTTTGACATGTGGTCGCTGCTGCTGCTGCCCTCTCTGTATGTAGTGGTAGCTTAACATGTCCGGTTAAACGGGGTTGGGAGAAGGAGGGCTGACCATGGGGAGATAGGGGAAATAATGACCTTCTGGTGACCTTCAGGAGGTGGTAAAGTCATAGTTTGGGATGGGGGGGGGGGGGGGGGGGCGGTCAGGTCTGAACTGGGACCTGGGCAGGCTCCTCCTCGTCCCTTCACAAGCCCTCAGATCCGCAGGGAGCAGAAGTTCCAGCGCCAACACCATCCCTCCAGCGCCAACACCATCCCCAAGATGGTCGCCCGCTCAGGACGCCTGGGGCTGCTGGGTCTCTGTGGGTGACGACTCCTTGGGAGAACAGGGACAGCTGTTAGTTCCCTATACACGTCGAACGTGTTACTGTTGGTCCACTCTGCACATCTACACCACCAGATACGGAACACTTCAACAGAGGACATGGAAGACCATGCGACCGAACAAGCTGCTCGTAACACAAGGAAGGCATTGTGCGATCAAACCATGCGAATCGCGTCAAAATAAGCGTAGTATTAAGCGTGTGTAGACTAAACTCTCTCTGTCCCTCACCTCCTTGTGCTCCTCAGGGACGGCCGGCGTGCCAGCTCCTCCTCGGGCTCCCGCCTCCTCAGGGGAGTGAGACACCTCCATCTTCTCCTCCTCCGCTCCTCCCCTGGCCCCCCCCTCCACGCCGTGCTCGGCCTCCCACTCCTGCAGCACCTCGTCGAGGTTGTAACGCCGGCGGTAGTTCACGAAGAAGTTCTTCACCTGGACCACTGACTTGTTGCCGATCACGTCGGAGATGGCCTGGAAGTCTCGTCCGTACTTCCTGATGGCTGGTGAGGAGGGGAGGGATTTTAATCACGTGACCCAGATTGGCCAATCGTCTGTGTTATTTAGTATTTAAAATGCCTGATGCTTTGAAAGCATTTTCGCTGCTATTTTTGTTACCTTGTACTGCCAGCAGTTGCTCATCTGTGGTCCAGCGAGTATTGAACTTCTGGGTCACCTGAGAATACATATCCAGTTATCGATCAGTAATACTGAATATCAAGCTCATTGATCAATAACCAGCACAGCTGGGGTTTAAAACAGGAATTCAGGCACACTAACAGCATTGACCATACCTCAGGCACGCGGAAGTCATTTACTCCAGAATATAGCTTCTCCTTTAGGGCACTGTTGTTCTGTTTTATGCTCTGGATCTGGGGAGAGAAGCGTTGTAAATACCACAACCAGGGTAGGAGCAAGTAAGAGAGCAGAGCAGGGGAACAACTTGACTGTTCAGTCCTAAATCCATGGATAAACTTATAACGCCAACAGTTCCTTCACGCAGCCTCCAAGCTCGCACCTGTCTTTTGATGGTGACCAGCTCTGTGTCCAGCTGTCGCAGCACTCCCAAGGCCGCAGGGCCGCTCGTGGACATGGCCCCGACGTCCCCCTGGTGCAGGTGCATGCCCTTAGGGGGCTTCTTCTTGGCTCTGTGCAGGTTCTTCCCTGACAGTCCCTGGAGCTCCTTCTTCACATGGGCCACCTTCTCGACCACGCCAGTGGGCTGGAAGAAGATGCGGAACAGGTCAGGTGGTAGTGTTGTGGTGGAGCATTTTAGTTTTTAATTATTTGTTAAATTTGTCCATATCTCAGAACAGGAAATTGTGTGTGGCTCTTCATTTCTAGGCTCGACAAGAACTTTAATGGGATATGGAAACTGCAGAATGCAGTGAACCAGATGTTCAAAGAGACTGAAGGAGGTTATTGCTTACCTTCTGCACTACCACTGCTGCTGCTGCTACTGCTGCTGCTGGCTTGGCTTCCTGTTTGGCTTCTGATCCTGAGGCCACCTGCAACACAAAACATCTGTGTGTGTCAGCAAGCATTCGATACTAGCCTCATCCCTTAGAACCTGGTCCTCTGTCTCTGTGTGGGCCCTGCTGCACACCATGCATCTGCCTAGCAGTAACGACTGGACTGATACTGAATAAAAGTTCAAATTAGTGATATACCCACAGACCCGGACAAATACCAATATGATAGTGATGATACTGTACCTCCTTCTTGTCCTCCTTGCTGGGATCAAAGTCCACGTCGCTGGGAGGGTTGGGAGGAGTCTCCTCAGCCTCGTCTTCACTGCAGACACAGAGGAACCAGGTGATACAGAGCAATCCTGGATAACTGCCGCTCATCAATTCAAATATCTAAATGTAGCATATTGTACCTGAGAGTGTTAAGACTCATAAGTGGTGCTGCAAAGTGTGTAGGCCATGGTGTGGGGCTATAGGGTAGTTAGTCTAGAGTTTGGTTTGGGATTGGGCCAATAGGGTAGTTAGTTTAGAGTTTGGTTTGGGATTGTGTTTATAGGATAGTTAGTCTACAGGTTGGTTTGGGATTAGGCCTTCACCTCTCTTCTCGCTCCCTCTTCTGTTTGCGTGCGTGGCGATCCATGACACTGGTTTTGCTGCGAGTCTTTTTCCATGAATAATAGAACCTCACCAGGCTGGCGATAGACTTGTCAGGTAGCTGCCATGTGGTAGAAAGGGCTAGATGTTATACTAAATCCAGAACCACGAACAACGAGAGTGTGTGTGTCTGAGTATATGAGTGTGGATCTGAGTATATGGGTGTGTCTATGTGTGTGTCTGAGTACATGAGTGTGTGTGTGTGTCTGAGTACATGATTGTGTGTGTGTGTGTCTGAGTACATGATTGTGTGTGTGTGTGTGAGTACATTAGTGTGTGTGTGAGTACATGAGTGTGTATGTGTGTGTGAGTACATGAGTGTGTGTG
Organism: Osmerus mordax; assembly: GCF_038355195.1. Taxonomy (NCBI): domain Eukaryota; kingdom Metazoa; phylum Chordata; class Actinopteri; order Osmeriformes; family Osmeridae; genus Osmerus; species Osmerus mordax. The sequence goes on along the minus strand of NC_090058.1, from coordinate 3,890,249 downwards.
TGTGTGTGCTTCTTCACCATCTGCTGGATGCGGTGGAATGTCTTGCCATGGAAACTGAAGCCTTGTTCAAAGAGAACCTTGTCCTCAACCGTCCACTCATCTGGGAAAGGCGTGAAGTTAGGCAGGTCTGCCAGGGACTTCTCTATATTGTGCTTGTGCCAGAACAGCATGCCCAATGCCTGCAGTGTACATGAAGACACACAGGGACAATTATTCATAGAGTTGATTGAAGAGTAGAGGAGGGGAGGGGAAAGAAGGGAAAATAGTCACATTTTTACACATTGTAAAGACCTGTTTTAGTGGCACTTTAACACAGCAGTACGGTATTACCTGTTCCATATTATAGCCGTGCTTTTCTTTGGCGATTGAAATGTATTCATCAACTGCAAGAGGGCAAAGGAGCAATGTAAAACTGTCCTACGGTGATTTACAGTATATTTATTTATAGGCTGTATGCATTTTCCACATATGTATCCTATTGCAAATGGTGGTTCTTACGTTTGGTTTCCGCCAGGGTCTGGCTGGGTATCCACACCAACATGCCCAGGTTGTCCCTCTCCTGGGCAGCCTTGGCCACCTCTAGCAGGGGCAAGGAAGGAGGAGACATCAGGCTAGGTACTTGTTTCTTTAAAATACTCATCTTTATATATTTTTTTACCAATTTTGCTTGGTTTATTTGGAAAAAAACAGTGGATTTGAATAATTGTGGTTGGATAAAATTCCCAAAACTTTGAAAATCTTTGTAGATCAAAATGAAAGCTCATACATTGTGAAAAGTTTAATGTGAAATGCGTTACAAATGTTTTACTTATTTTGTCTGAACAAAAAAAACAGCTGTCATTGCAACTGATGTAGATGGCTAATTATTACATGTTCCTCTTAAAATAAACGGTTCTGTTCAAACTGTTTCAAATGTAGATGTTTACATTATTAAATTACGTAAACTTAAGGCAAAATCTAATCTTTGAAATAGCTTTTAAGAAAGAGTCGGAGAGATGTTACAATTCGTCCAGATAATCTGAACTCGTGGAATGGGCGATCACCAGAGTTCGAGGCTACCACATCTTAAAACCTGTTTCATCTTCAAAACTGTACCAACGCGTAAATTACTCACCAGGATCATAGTCTGGAACGATGGCTTGATATTGAGCACCTACTCGCATACCTCCGCCACCTATGCACAGATGATGAACATGTATTACAAATATTTTTGAAACATTTCAAAAACAAGAACTAGTTCGGTCTGACCGAGGCTACCACCGTCACGTTGACCTACCATGCTCATCATCACTGGAGGAGCCCGAACTTCCTTCCTCCCATGAAATGTTACTGTTTCCATTCGTAGCAAAACTTTTGTTAGGATTATTAACTGTATTTCTCCCTCTCCGCTTCCCTGATATTTCGGAACCGTTTTTCTCCAACATTGCAGGCATCTTGAAAATGAACTCAAACAAAGCTACTCTAATTTGGCAAGCTAGCTAGTGCTAGTTGCTACGGCTCGCCTGGCTGTGATGTGTCAGCAGCACCTTGCTATCGTTACTGCTAGCGGCTAGCTAGCTAGTTGTCTAGCCAGAAAACAAAGTAACGTTTGCTAGCAGGTTTGATAGCTAGCTAAGCTATTTGAGCTAGATCGCTAACGTTAGCTAAACGAGGCGATGATGGCAAACTGATGAATTGCTCAAATTAGCAACCCTATTTTGTCACAGCAAATATGTCTGTAATAAAAGTACAACGGGGAGATGGCTCCAGAAATAGCTATTACAAATAGCCAAATGGCAGTAGCCTAGTGAGTCTTGACTCTTGTCTTTGAATAACAACCACCCCAAGTAAGCCAGGGATGCTTGCAGCTACTTGGATAAAAGTTGCGGTAGCACAAGCTAGCTAGCTCAATTTATAAAATAAATAAACATCGCTACTAGACTACTTCGTTATCGATATTATACACAATCTGGCAAGTTGTCGGTCCACTTTCGGTCATTAGACGCTTTTCGAGGCAGGGTCGGTAATCTTGCCAGGTGGGTCGGGAGCTGGCTGACTCGGCACGGGGTCTTGATGTGAAGTGGATGGAACTAGCGTAGCTAACTGATGGAGCTGGTTAGGTACTTCAAGCCTCGTCCTGAAGAGGCCCCTCTCAAGCTGATTAATGGGAAAGACGCCACGTTTCTTGCACTGGAGTTTAACTGAAACAAATGCCATAACGCATTCCTTAATTAAATGCAATTGCAATTAATATAGGCTACGATTATGTCATTGCCTGGATATCAACCATGATAAACTACACTGGAAAAGTTAATACAAACTGCTATTGCAAGTTTTTTTCACAAGCTTTAAGACATATATTCGCAAGAAATAATGAAGCCCAGTTTCCCTCTGTCCAATTAGGGATACAAGAAAACAGAAGTAGTAGTATACTTTATTGATCCCCAAGGTGGAAATATGAGTAGGTTAACTCGTCAAATCAACTGATAACTGATAGAGCTGTTGGCCTGACTTCTGAGGTAATTAAGTATTTTTAGCACATTGTACTGTCCCACATTAAAACCATCACAGACCCAATCCGGACTCCTGCAGTTTGTCTACAGAGCCAATAGGTAAAAATGGCCCTCCACTTCATCCTCCTCCATACTCAGAAGTTTGAGTCTGCCAAGGTGGGACGTTGACCACCTGGTGTCCTGGTGCTGTCAAAACAACTTGCAGCTCAGTGCTCCAACGACAGTGGAGATGGTTGTGGACTTCAGAAAGAACCTGGCCCCATTGGCCCCCATCCCCATGTGTGACTCCCTAACTGACACACTGGAATCTTTCCACTTCCTTGGCACCACCGTCATCTTAACATCAGCTCCCTCACCAAGAAGGAACAGCAGAAGGGAGTCAGATGGCTGAGCGGTTAGGAATCGAATTTTGCCGTGCAAAATGATGTTGTGTACGGGCAAGGCACTTCACCCTACTTGCCTCAGGGGAATGTCCATGTAAGTCACTCTGGTTAAGAGTGTCTGCTAAATGACTAAATGTAAATGTAACAGCAGAGGATGTACTTCCTGCGGCAACTGAAGAAACACAACCTGCCAGAGCCAATGATGGACTTCTACACCACCATTAATGACTCTATCCTCATCTCCTCCATCACCATCTGGTGCGCTGCTGCCACTGACACGGGACTGTAGTATATCATTCACTCTGCTGAGAGGGCTGCAACCTGCCAGTCCTGCAAGACCTGCATGCCTCCAGGGCCCTGAGGCAGGAGGAAAGATTGTGGCTGACCCCTCCCACCCTGGACACAAATCCTTTGAACCCTCTGACAGGAGACTGCGGTCCATCAGGACCAAAACCTCACAGCACAAGAAAAGTTCCTTCCCGACTGCAGCTGGGCTCATCATCAAGGCCCTGGACCCCCACTGATACTGGCTGTTAACCTTGTTACACTTATTCTTATAATACTTTTTCATATCTTCTATTTTTATTTCGTCATTTATATTTTGTAGTTGTGTGCTTTTGTCACATTATACTTCCATTGTTGTGTATCATCAGATCAAAAACAATTCCAGTTTGTGAAAACCTAATAAACCTGTTTCAAAATGTGGTTAAGGAACTTGAGTAGTCCACAGAGACATTCTCTATCCAAATAAGAATGACACTTAACAGAGGAGCCTCTAACACTTAAGGTAATTCGCCAATAGGGTCCTTTGTCTCTTAATGGTCAGAGTTTAGGTGCAGCAGTGTAATGGATTTCTGCATTGAATTCTCAGCTAGAAGGTGAAACTACAGGGATTTTTTCTTTGTGAATTCTATTGATTGCAGCCTCTCTTACACTGAAACAAAAATACTTAGATTTACCAGAAAGATCTGGTACACAAGACCATGTGGGGAAACAAACAATAAATAAACACCATGTAAAACACATATTTATATCACTGCGTACAAATAAACAACACAACAATGCACGTCCATAAACTACTAACTGCAAACCACAAAAGTGCATGTCCTATCACGATATGATTGGAGGTCCTAGAACTATTCAACATATGAACAACAGAGGTCAGCCAAGCACAAGTAGTGCACTACACCAACATCCAAACAAACTAAGGGACTTTACACGTCCATGCTGCCCATAAAAGAGTTGATGTGCCACAGTTGGCTACCTTATACTGTCTTTTATTGTGTTTATAATGTTTTACTGACACATTTTGTCTACTTTATGTTTCACCCTACATTGTTACACTCTAACCTGTACCAAGTCACTGGTTAATACTGTTGTGTGTATGGTACTTGTCTTTTGAACTCAGGTCATTTTTATTTATTCAAAGTGTATTGATGCACTGCTGTTACATTGCAGCTTTGGTTTTAACAGGGGGTAATATACATATTTGGATGTAGTGCGTCTCAAAACTATTCTGATTCTGCATGCATAGTTGGTCTTCACATGATGTAGGCATATGAAACTTGAATAATCCAATTTTATAATCAGCCTACTGCTAGCACATTTGATTTTATATAGGATTGAACTGCTTTTCTATAATTCTTAAAATTGGCCATGTAGCTCATCAAACAAATGTTAATGATAACGTGTAATTGCAGCTGTTGGCCCAAAAGGTGGCGTAGCTGAACTGCCTAGTGCCTACTCGATCCTTAAGTTGCAGATAACCTGCTATTTAGTGTAACTGATCAAAAAATGCGATATAAACAGATTTTTATTTTCATATGGTGTCATGTGCGAGAATTATATTGTCCCTCATCGACATGTAAGGTTATGGATCAAAAGAAAATGTTATCCAAGGTATTTTAGGCCTAAGACTAGATAAGATTCATGATTAAAACATTTCGCTTTCCTTTGAATTCATGAAACCGTTTGGAGCAGTGCGTAATCTTTAATGTCATGGTTTAGGCTACGCAGTGAAGGTTTTGGCCACAGCGCAGTGCACCAGACGCTCAATTACATAACATTTGCTGGCGACCAGACCAGCAACTCAACATGCGTCCTTTACACCGGCTCGCTCTGAATGTTCTGAATGCGGGAGTCCTCTAGAGGACATTCGATAGGGCCGATAACCGCGTCGCCCAAACAAACGCTCACACGGCGCGCTTCACAAATATGGAAACGTTAAGGGCACTTTGAACCGGTGATGTCACATTTCTTCTCTCCAAAGGCACGTCATCAACCAATGACATTGTGGTGACGCAGGGAACAACCAACAAGGGCGGTCGTCAAGGGAGTTCTACAGTTTCTCCTCTTCGTTGGGGTATATAAACGTCCGATGGAGTTTGAAGAAGGGGTTTGAAGGTACAAAATCAAGACCAGCAGAGAGACCCCGGCCGTGGCTGCATGCCAAGATCCCGATAACAACCTGGGTCAAGACTCCAACTGTTGACAATTTTGTAGCCTACTATATTGTGATTCTTTCTTGAAAAACTTTTTTTTGCCGTGCGTTAAACGCAACTTTTATGCGCAGCTACTCTTCTGCGCATTGGCTACTTTTCCTATCCATATCTGCAACTGTAGCACATGTAAACACAGAGACGTTTATTGCAAGGCTCGGTTTTTATACTATAAGGATTTGCAGAATAGTGTGACAATGCCGTGGGATGTAGGTGTATTTGACAACCGGGCGGATTATAAATCCGAAAAGCAGTGCCAAAGAACCTCCTTTGCTTTTTACCAAGCAGTCCGGGACCTACTCCCCGTATGGATGATCGAGGACATGAGGACGATGGAGGTCTTTCACTGGGAGGATGACGGACGGGCGTGCGCCTTCTCTCCATCAGAGGCTCTACTGTACGCGCTTGTGCACGACCATCAACAATACGCCAGATACCTGATTAACAGATTCTCCGTCAGCGCGCTGGAAATGCCCAGCCGGAGTTTCTGTTGCTGCCAAGCATCGACTACTCCGCATCTTTCTATAGCTGTTCGTTATAACCGCGTGACTATCCTGAAAATGATCATGGACTCACTGAAGGACTTTTCAGAGAGCGAGCGCCAGAACTACCTCAACAGTCGCGGGTGCGTTCACGTAGACGGGGGCAAAGCAGCCCTGCATCTGACCTGCGATCTGGTGCGCCCAGAGTGTTTGATCCTGTTACTAGGACACGGCGCTTGTCCTTCCGTCACGGACGGGTCCGGGGACACCCCATTGGATTGCCTGCTGCATCAGATCGACCAGGGCGAACCCGACATGCGCAGAAAGCAGGTGTGCCTGGGCTACCTTCTCCTCTTCATGCCAAAGATCAGCTTCCAGATGAAGAGGCAGGTGCAGGAGAACGCAGCGGCTTGGCGGAGCCTGGTTGGGGAGCAGGCCTTCCACTGGCTCTCTGGGATCTCCCCACCATCCCTGTATGTCCAGTCCATGCAGAAACTGACCCAGTCCATCCCTTTGGAGCAGCTGGACTCCCTGCCAGACTTCCTTAAGCCCCTGGACTTCAGGCTGCATCAGTTCCAGTCCTAGACTGACTCAGGACTCCCCTCCTCTGAACAATGTAAATAAAATACTTTTTCATCAGTCGGACCGATTGACACTGTATATTGTGCATCTGTACATTAAGAAACTGTTTTTAAAAACCCCAATGCACTTTAAAACACAAATGAGTGTATTGTACAGTGTGTTCGTTGATGATGTTGTGATGTAAATAAAAAGAGGATACTTTGAAGCCTTGTCTGGTGTATAAGGTGTTCTCTAACAGTCTAACAGGACAAACTGATGAAATGGCTTAGTCACAGGGGTATGCGAACTCAATATCAACCACCATATAGAACACACACATGGATGTTACAAATCCTATCATGTCCTTACGATGTCATGTGTTTAGATGCTTGAACAATATCTGATGAGCTAAGATCCATTAAGAAGGCAACACTGCCTTAAGACCACAAACCAGACAGCCTTACAGATCTGTAAACATCTTTATTTAGGAAGTTAATGATGAGGAAAGGCATGGAGATTGTATAACAGGATTCATCAGGTAACCAGTCATCTTACAGTATGAAGGCATTCTGTCCAATATAGACATACAGGGAAAAAATACCTTCTGGACAAAAGCCCTAGATTCCCTTCAGGTCTACCCCTAGTTCCATGTCAAGTGAGGGAGCGTTTAATTTAGCGCACCTTGTCTGCAGCTGAGGATGGGATTCCATTTGTCTTCAGAACCATGACACTCATTGGTGGTATGATGGGAGTTAAATCAAACACACCCATCAATTTTAATGAGATATTAAGAGTGATCGTCTGGACACCCTGATGTCCAGTAGACAGGCAGCCTACGGGCAATGACAGAAGCAGGATATCATGGAGGCATAATGTGTCATAAACCTAGCTACTTTTCCTTACAGGTTGCTATTTAACGCGGTGAACACGAACACAGCATTTTGGCTCATTACTGAAAGCTACAAGCTACCTTCACAGACACAACGCACAAGTTCACTAGAAGAAAAGTAGCTACAGCTGTTGATTATGTTATGTTCTCAAGCCAGATCAGTGAGTTATGTTCATAGTATCTGGCATGTTCAGTTGAGCTTTGACATATATTTCCTTGTCAATAGCTGTGATTACAAGCAACTTCCAAGACATCTACTCTTCTACGTTACGCAGCATTTGTAATGTAGATGTTTACAGCTGGATATGGGCAAACTGGCTCTACATTAGGTTTGTCGGTTGAATTCCCTTTCTAGTCATTTAAAACAGTGGTGCTATAAAGGTATCTCAGCTCCAGCCAGTTCCTCCCCTGCTCCACAGTAGACAAGCAAGCATGGGTGTCAGAGCCCAGCACGTTACAGACTTGGTTGTAATGTTGTTAGCCAGCAGTTTGATTAAAGGAGCTTGTCCTGGTGAGCAGAACAAGTGAACCAAATACAGCTGCGCTCTGACAAGCTGAGGTTGTCTAAGGGGATAGGCTTGTTCTTGAAGTCTTCTCCCAACAGAAACAAAAGAAACAGGCTGGGCACACCTGCCAGGTTTCCTTTCCTCCCCCTTGACGTAAGGCGTACGAGTTTCATTTTTTTTTGTAATCGCTACTGTGGTATTGTATCGATGTTATGTTTGATATTTGTCTAGCAGCTGTATCAGACGCACCAGAAGACACCAGCTTCACACTCACCAGCTTATCTTCTCAGCTGAAGCAATTAACATGTTACACGTATGTTACATAGCTTTTACAATGTACAGTAAAAAGAAATCACAGATCTCAGCCGTCTTCCTAGTTCCCTTGGTGTGGATCATGGAAGTACTTCACCCCCTACAGAGACACAACAGATTCCTTGGTTCTATGTATTTCGTCCTATGATGCTGGATGAGCTATAAACAGTTCAGCCGACAGTGTCAGCCTTCTAGTGAAGCTGGATACGTCCCCTATAGAGGAAAGAGTCAGTTTGGTGGTGTAGTTTATATACAACATCAATCTGCATGAAACAATATGAGTGGCGAGTCCCTTTACAGTGGATGGTTGCCGAGCTACAGAGAACAGTGCTGTGTTGGGGGTGGACTGTCTCTTAATCCTATTGTGCAAACATTCTAAATATTAAATAAATAAAGCGATTCACTTATTCGCATTCAGGGATGGAGCAAAACGGGTCGATTTAACGGGAGCTCCACACTTCTGTGGAGATACTTATTAAAAACCTTCATGATTTCACTTCTGAGGACATCCACAGGTCATGTAAACAACGTAAAAAGGTGGAACAAGACTAACAATTACTTTTCAGACTCCCCCCCTTCCTTAGATGCATTAGGAAACTTTCTATGGTTTGCTCTGTAACAGAACACCAGAGCTCAGAGTTTCACCCTGATAAAGTTCATTCAGCACCAGTTTCCCCGGCTAGCTAGAAAGGTGTGCTATCTGACAGGACCAAGAGGTACCAGGCTGAAAGCCCTGCCAATCCCAGCTTAGTGACTGTCCACTGAGTCTCTATACACACCGTCAACAACATGATGCACACATCCGACTAATGTCAAATAGACAGAGGGCGTAAAGTGCTCACAAGCGAAATAAAAATCCAGCCGCTTTCCCTTAAGTGAATTAGACATACCGTAACGTAATGACACTAAATCAATCTGGAGGATGAGAAGGGGCAAAACCTAAAAAGATAAGAAAATACCCACACTGCATTGTGGTATAGTCCCCTACAAAGTTTCTGACCAGGATTGTTAAAAATGTGAAATTGTTAAAATACAGTCCTCTTCAAGAACATATTTTATGTGTAAGCTACGCTAAATTGGCTCAAACTACAGTGTGAGTGTATTCTTTTCTCCAGTTGACAACATTAAGAATCTTGCACGCTGATAACTGTACACACATGGCTGTACAAAGTCTCTGACCAACCAACTCCTTCAATTACCTCTGACTCGTCAACCAGGAAGTAGTTTTGAGTGTTTCAGGAAGTGGTCAAATCGTGTTTAGATGACTTCCCACTCGTCTTCCAGGTCTTCTCCGCTGAGGGAGCCTGTGTTGGCGTGGGACTTGGCTGGGGTGTGGAGCAGGGTCTTGGTGAGTCGGTGGGTCAGGCCTCCTGATGTGCCCACGGCCCACAGCTCATCCTGGGGGGTCACTGGAGGGGGGGGGAGGGGGGGAGACAGGGAGTAGAACATGTTAGACTGGAGGATGAACACACACCCCTCTGAGATAGGACTTGCTGTCAAGAGGAAGGGGTTCATTCCCAGTTGAGCCTACTCATTACAATGATTTGAGCATCCTTAAAAGTGCTACAGTATACTGTATAAACACAATGCATTTTTTTAAATTATGACATAACATCAACTGAGACCGGGATCAAAACATTGTCTGCCAATGAATGTACAGTATGTGTTGGTACGTAAGTGTACAGACCCACTGTGTGAAATGCGATCAGGTGGAGCAACAACAAAGGCGTTACTAGGTGAAGATTTATGGACTCTATAATGGGACCTGGCTCTGGGGCGTACAGGACGTATTGTGACTGAAGACCAAGGCTGTCTGGAGCTGCAGCCAGCAGCTCCTCCCTGTAGCAGAGCACAGCAGGGGGTCAGAGCCTGCCTGCCAACACCCCACACTGAGGAAGCATCTACTCTTTGTTCCTGTGGCCCCTCCCTCCCTCCCTCCCTCCCTCCCTCCCTCCCTCCCTCCCTCCCTCCCTCCCTCCCTCCCTCCCTCCCTCCCTCCCTCCCTCCCTCCCTCCCTCCCTCCCTCCCTCCCTCCCTCCCTCCCTCACCGGTGAAGCAGTGGACCACACCAGGGATCTTCTTCCAGTAGTCTCCAGCTGGGTTTTTGTCCGTGATGCCGTAGCGCCTGGCCACCTCCCCGTTGGGACAGCGCACCCACACCGTCCTCAGACTCAGAACCAGCTGGCTGGCCTGCAGACCTGGGGAGGGGGGGAGACAGAGAGGGCGATGAGAGGAGAGGGAGGGGGGGAGAGGGGGATGATATGAGAGAGGGGGGGGGAGACAGAGAGGGGGATGAGAGGAGAGAGGAGAGAGAGGGACAGAGAGGGGGATGAGATGAGAGAGGGGGGGGGAGACAGAGAGGGGGGGGGGAGACAGAGAGGGGGATGAGAGGAGAGAGGAGAGGGAGGGACAGAGAGGGGGATGAGAGGAGAGAGGGAGGGAATGAGGAGAGGAGAGCCAGTAGTGTTGCTGTACCTGGTATGTGCTCCCAGTCTGTGCCCACGGGCATCTCCTCGCTGATGGCGGTCCTGACATGGACATTGCCTCGGTTGTCCAGCGCCCACAGCATGCGGTCATTGGGGCTGGTGTGGACACTGACCAGGTGGATTCCTACTGGCTACAGAGGAGAAGAGCATATTTAACAATCCTCATCCTCCATCGATAAATCATCAGAGCTTTGATAAGTGATTCTGAAGTGTGAGAGGTGGAACACTAGTCCAGTGTCATCAATGAAACAACCTGCAGAACTATTCACATCCTACGAACAAAGCCTGAAAGTATGTCACCTGCTGACATTCCACAATATGTAGACCCTATGGTGTTGAGGGGAGTCAGGTGGCTGAGCGGTGAGGGAATCGGGCTAGTAATCCGAAGGTTGCCAGTTCGATTCCCGGTCATGCCAACTGATGTTGTGTCCTTGGGCAAGGCACTTCACCCTACTTGCCTCGGGGAGATGTCCCTGTACTTACTGTAAGTCGCTCTGGATAAGAGCGTCTGCTAAATGACTAAATGTAAATGTAAATGTTGAGACATGTACCTGTTCAGGAGGTTCTAAGCAGATCCACGCAGGCAGCATCATGCTGGGGTTCAAAGGTTGGGTTCCGACCCGAAAGTAGACCAAGCCGTGGCTGTCACATGCCCACACGTTCTGGCTCCCACATGACACGCTGACCAGACGGACACGGCCTGGGGTCAGGACAGCACACACACCACGGTCAGTCAGGACACAGTCAGATGGCTGAGCGGTTAGGGAGTCGGGCTATTAATCAGAAGGTTGTTGGTTCGATTCCCGGCCGTGCAAAATGACGTTGTGTCCTTGGGCAAGGCACTTCACCCTACCTGCCTCGGGGAGAATGTCCCTGTACTTATTGTAAGTCTCTCTGGATAAGAGCGTCTGCTAAATGAATAAATGTAAATGTAGCGTTAACGCTTCAGATCCCGATGGGCGCAGCGGTAGAGCATTTGACTGCAGATCAAGGGCTCTGTTTGAAAGGAAACCTGTGTGAGTTTATACTACCTCAGAGTAACCTAATCTTCGTAGGCAGTGACCCCATTGCCGTGCTTGGAACATCAACGCATGGACCGGATTCCTGTCTCTGTCCTACTGAGGTACACAGGGGGTTGGGATCTATAGCCCTGGCCCTCTCCCTGGACTGGATCCCTCCTGGATCTGTCCCTCTCCTGGAGGAGGTGGATTCTATTCCATGATTGGGCTGTGGACTAGCGTGTGTTGGGGAACTGGGGCACCAGGCACGGTATGTTTATATTCTACTACAGAATCCTGATTGAGTACAGAAGTATGGTTGTCGCAACAGCCTTGGCGCCCCTCTCTCCTACCCTGGTTACAGAGCTGATGAGAGAAGAAAAGAACTAGATAAAACTGATGTTATGGTGACTGGGTGCTATCTACCGGGGTAGGGTGAACCTAGCTGACCAGGAGAGAAAGGCCTTAATCTCCACCTGATAACTGAACACCACAGCAGAGAAACAGACAGGGTCAGCTGCTGTTTGAACATTTTACAGAAGTTCAAACCTCACACATTAGCCCATGGCCCTCTGGACCAAAGTTCAGAAGACAAGATGTTACAGTACATAATCACCACCTAATCATTACACTGCTATCAGTACTGACTACACTACATTCCTGCCCCAGGACAGGAAACCTTTAAAAGTGTGTCCAAACCTGTACAAATACTCCTTACATTTATCTGTACTTTCTACTCCTTACATTTTCAAGCCAGGCTCGTTACTTTAGTTTAAATCTGTATTTGGTGGCATGATCTCTCTCTCTCTCTCCTGTCCTCTCCTTTCACTGTGTGTGGGGAAAAAAGTTTCCCCCACAAAGTTTCCAAAACAAAAAATGTTCGCAAAAAAAAGTATATATTATATTATATTAACTTGTATTATATAAAATTATATTAACTTGCATACGCCCACTTTCATAATTACAGTCTGGCCATTTATAAAGCAATACAGTGATGCTGGTGATGTATGTTACTGTGATCATTATGGATAACACGTTTCATCGATACATCAGTCTTTTACACTGAAAACATAGGGGTAACACATTTCCCTGGAGGGGAAAATATTCCCCCTCCAAAAATATTTCAAAAATCTTTTCTCAAACTTTCAAAACAGCTTTTCTTCAACCGTTCGAAACAGCCTTTCTTCAACCTTTCAAAACATTTGCTGATGGACACTTTGTCTTCTTTGATCGCTCAAATACATTTAGCCATGAAGGCTAACTGAAGGCCAACTGAAGGCTAACTGAAGGCTAACTGAAGGCTAACTGAAGGCTAACTGAAGGCCAACTGAAGGCTAACTGAAGGCTAACTGAAGGCTAACTGAAGGCTAACTGAAGGCCAACTGAAGGCTAACTGAAGGCTAACTGAAGGCTAACTGTTGGGCTCCCGTGGTGTTGTTAAACATGTGTGCTTCAAAAGGTCCTGTGAGAGGACTAGCAGGGAAGCCACCCAATAAGCTGTCCCTCCCTCCCTCCCTCCTTCCCTCCCTTTCTCTCTCTCTCTCTCTCTCTCTCTCTCTCTCTCTCTCTCTCTCTCTCTCTCTCTCTCTCTCTCTCTCTCTCTCTCCCCCTCTCCCCCCCCCTCTTTCTCTCTCTCTCTCTCTCTCTCTCTCTCTCTCTCTCTCTCTCTCTCTCTCTCTCGTCTCTATCTCTCTCTCTCTTTCTCTCTCTCTTTCTTTCTTTCTCTCTCTCCCTCTCCCTCCCTCCCTCCCTCCCTCCCCCACAGCCTTGACAGGTGTGTCTGACTGGACTGGGATGAGGTTCGAGCTGGGATGATGTCAGCAGGAGAGCCTCACACTGATAACGCAGACTTATCAGAGAGAGGTGTGTTTTACGGCCCCAGCGACCCTCACTTCGACTCTCCAACTTCAAGTTGAACCGATGTTTACCTCACCGCCCACAATGTGCTAATGATCTGAAATCGTTGTGTTTATTTTTTTTTACATTCCTCTACAGTCATAGCTCAGTGAGGGACATGGAGGTAGGCCTAGTCCGGGGGAAGGCAACCCTGGTCCTCGAGAGCTGCTGTCCTGCATGTTTTACATATTTCCCTGCTCCAGCACACCTGGTTCAAATTAATGGGTTGTTATCAAGCTCTGTGGAAGCCGGGTAACGACCATTCATTTGAATCAGGTGTGCTGGAGCAGGGAAACATCTAAAACAAGCAGGACAGCGGCTCTCGAGGACCAGGGTTGCCTACCCCTGGCCTAGTCTGTAGGCTGGCCTGAGGGTGGACCGGAGGGGGGGAGGTGAAGCAGAAGGAGGAGGAAGAAACCTTGGGATCCAGCTGCAGGTCTGCTCCATGACAGCTGACCACCTGATGGTCCACCAGACAGGTCCTCGTGGCCAGAAGGTCACAATAACTGCCCCCCGACCCCCCCCCCCCCCCCCCCCCCCCCCCCCCCCCGTCATACATCACTGTGATGATGCCATGCGTCAGTGTGGAATGCTGGGAGCTGGGCGGATCGGAGGATCCAGATCTAGGTAACTATTGGTGGGATGATAGGACAACAAGCCCATAACACACCTCACCACTCAGTCAAGGACTCTGACAGGACCTTGTTAGTTATCCTGATGGATTACCACACTTTTTTCTAGGCTGGAACAAATTAGGATTAGGCATTCTATGACATTGGTTGATGAGTTTGAAGTTGATCAAATTCTGGAACCCACCTGGTGCCCAAGGAAAGACATTAACCAGGAGAGGGGCCAACCACTGGATCAAAGTATGTTTTTCCATTCTATTCAGGCCCTATGTTGACTTCACCATGCTAGCTTCATCCACACAGGTGACTGACCCATGCTAACTGACCCAGAGTGAACCAGCAGGCAGAGACAGTATGTCCCCAGCCTGGGGAATCAGTGTTCCTGTTCGACCAAGACACAGTCATGTGCCCCGGACATACTGACAGGGGCTATAAATGAGTCCCCTTCCTTACACCTCTCCCTCTTCCCCTCCATATCTGGTTACCCTGTGATGCACACACTGCCCAATACAGCCAGGCCGCAGCTGTCTGCGTCACTTGACCGGCTATTTACATCCCAGTTCCAGCAGAGGCGGCGCAATTCAACACAGCGCAGCAAAGAGACTCCAGAACAACAACACAGACAAACACAACCACCGCCAGCAGTAAATACCCCCCCCCCCCCCCCCCCCCCCCAAAAGAGCCTCTGACTGGTGAGAGAGGCCCATCATACATACATCACACACAAACACACTTTTCCAAAACTTGCTTTACGGATGTGTCTATGGACTGCATGAGGAAGGTCCAACAGCAGTCGAAAGTGCCAGAAAACAAGCGACAAGACAAGCTGACCTGACACCTCCACATGCACTGCATCCAGACAGATAGAAACCTACTGATCAGTGTTGTGCGAGCAGCGTTAACTACTGCTACAGTGTTCTGAACCAGTCTGGCTGGGCCACATGTGTTCCATACCTTTGCATACCTCTGCTTAAAGCTGCAATAACTGACAATGAAATTCATTCAGAGTTGAGAAACAGCGTGCCCCAATTCTTGACTGAACAACTGTGTTTTTCTCCAGCTTCTTCAGAGTTTGATTGACAGTGGTTTTACAAAATAAGCCAAGGAGGACGTCACGCCTCGCCGAAGGTGATTGGCTGGAACAGGATTGCTGGATTGTGATAGTGCTAGAAAGTAGTGCTAGAAAGTAGCGGCACGCTCCAGAAAATTATTAATTGACATTCCACTGGCACTGAGCTGTCTGTGTTGCTAAACAACTCTCAGAGCGCCTTATTAGCTTGCACACCATGTTTTATAGGGGGAAAATGCGTTAAAGTTTCTTTACCCTTTATTTTATCAGCTACTTTTCATTGAAGCATTGCACTATTCCAGTTTGGTGTGAAGTGCCCATGCAGTGCTCATGCCCCCTGAAGCGCTAGAGAGGCCAGAGCAGTCCTGTGAAGGCTGGCCTCTAGGGGTGGGAATCTTTTGGTACCTCACGATTCGAATCGATTCTTGGGATCACGATTCGAATAGATTCTTGGGATCACGATTCGATTAAAAATCCGATTCACGATTTTTTCCGAGAACTTTTGAAAAAAACTATATACAAAAAATATATATATATACAAAAAGAAAAGAAAATAACATCATAAAAATAAATCAATTCACAATTTAAATGTGTGAATCGATCTGAATCGCTAGCAGACTGGAATCGCGATTCAAATATGAATCGATTTTTTTCCCCCCACCCCTACTGGCCTCCCTTCACCAGCAGGCTGCAGGAGGAGCAGCACACCCCCTCCAATGGAACCTTGCTCCAAGACCTGATTACAAAACAACCTCTTATGCAAGGGGCCAAGCACCTGTCAATAGAGAGTATAAAAACAATCTCCAGTAAAGCGTGGAGGAGAGTGTGTGTGGGGGGGGGGAGTGGAGACACATGAACCACTCCCCCACCACCATGCAGGAGGGCTTGAAAATGGTCACCTGTCCCTCTCTCTCTCTCTAGATTAAGTTTTCCTTGGCCAGAACATGGGCGGGAGGGCGATCTGTTCTGCATGTTTATATTAGGGCTTTGGGGGCGGAGGAAAACCCATGTGAGCTTGGGACAACATGCTGCACCTCCATGCAGAAAGGAGGCTGGATATGAGGCCCAACAAGCAGGAATCGAACCCACGACCCTCTTGCTGCGCTGTAGCAGTGCAAGCCACAGACCAGGTGCCTCGATCATGGGTTCGATTCCCACTCCCTGCATGCGTTCATCTCGCAGTATTAATTAAGTGTTCTTCTCCTCCTCCTCCTCCACTGTGACCACCGAGTCAGTCTGTCTGTCTCTCTCTCTCTCTCCTCTCTCTCTCTCTCTCTCTCTCTCCTCTCTCTCTCTCTCTCTCTCTCTCTCTCTCTCTCTCTCTCTCTCGCCTCTCTCTCTTCCACATTTGAATTCCTAGAAGCAGAGAGACACTGAGGGGAAGGACAGGACGATCTCACAGGGGTCTGACACCTGAACCGATGTGGCCACCGTAGCTAGCCATGTGAAAGTATGGGACACACGCAGCCTGAAAGTGACACCCAGAGACACGCTGACGTGTGACATCCAGGGAGGCATCTCGACCCGCCGCCTCCGACTGGGACTGCAAGGGACACACCCCCTCTCTCCACGGCACAAACACCACCACAATACCATTCTGCAGCCCCTTGAAACCAAGCACATCCAAGGCCCTGTCTGTTCTAACTCGGTAGGTAGGACACGGGAGTTTTATGAGACACAGCTGTGAAGATGTATTACATCATTACATCAGGCTGGGTGAAAATATATTCAGTTCACTCTAAAAGTAGGCGAGGGCATCCAACAGCCATTACGTTAAGGCATAAAATCTATTTGGAACTGTCCCAGAAGGGATCCACACGTGATGCCATGTGCAGGTGTTGTATGCGTTAGTGTGCTAGAGCCCCACCCCAGCCTCTCCTCGTTTCCCACCTTGGCTCAAATCAAGTGCACCCCAAGGATTCAACAAGATGTGCATTCAGGGGTATATCTGGTCCTGGTTACCTAGCTGGCTGAGGTCCAGGGGGGTCCAGGTCATGCCGGTGGGGCAGGTGGGGGACAGGGTGCGGATGTGGACCCAGCCGTGCAGGTCCAGGCCCCACAGGGCGTCCCTGCAGGCGGACAGCTGGCCAAACTCCACGTCCGGGGGCAGCTGCACGGTGGAGGGCCGCAACTGGCCGTCCTGGTCCCACACGCAGAACAGGTCCCTCCGGCTCTGCCCCAGCCACAGGAACGTCCCTGGAGGAGCGGACGAGACAGGAGAGGGGGGTTAGAGAGGAGGTGGGGGGTAGAGAGGAGGTGGGGGGGTAGAGATGAGGTGGGGGGGGGTAGAGAGGAGGTGGGGGGGTAGAGCCGTAGGGGGATGGAGGTCAGAAGAGGGAGTCAGATGGCTGAGCGGTAAGGGAGTCGGGCTAGTAATCTGAAGGTTGCCAGTTCGATTCCCAGCCGTGCAAAAATTACGTTGTGTCCTTGGGCAAGGCACTTCACCCTACTTGCTTCGGGGGGAATGTCCCTGTACTTACTGTAAGTCGCTCTGGATAAGAGTGTCTGCTAAATGACTAAATGTAAATGTAAGAGAGGATGAATGGTGGATGGATGGAGAGATAGGTTTGAGGAAGGCAGGATGGAGAAAGAAAAGGGGGTAAGAAAAGGGGGGGTGTGGTGAGTGGATGGAAGAATAGATAAACGTGTGTACAGGAGGAGAGCTGGGCGTCTGTCATACCTTCTTTACTGGACACGGCAGACGAGGTGATGAAGGCCCACTTGGTGGCAGACACTGTCCCTCTGGGGACCACACCCTGCCAGAAGGTACCTGCACACACACACACAAACATAGTATTCAGTATGTTTCAATATCAACAACATCAAAGACTAATCCCCATTAATGTGGTGTGTGTGTGTGTGTGGTGTGAGTGTGTGTGCGGTTGTGCTGTGTGTGTGCTGTGTGTATCCGTCTCCTACCGATGAGGCTGCCCTTGGCCACGTGCAGGTCGTTGCGTCCTGAGGCGATCCAGACCCCGGCGGCGTTGGAGCTGACCAGGCTGGGCTGGCACTGCGTCTGCTGGGACAGGAAGGCCACACGCAGGCACTCCGCCACGCGCTCCACCGGAGCCTTGGTGGCCGTGGCCACGCTGTGGGTGGCCTGGATGAGGGTCTGGAACAGGCTTCCCTGATCGAACACCACGTAGTCTGTTATGCTGACCTGGAGACATGGGGAGACATGGAGGGGATGGGTGCGACGTTTAAGGATTCATCTGGATCTGAGACAAGGCGGTAGGTGTGGCGTGTGTGTGTCTGGTGTATGTGTATTGTGTGTGGTGTATTGTGTGTGTGGGGGGGGATGTATGTGTATCGTATGTGTGTGTGTGTATGTATGGTGTGTATTACTCTCCTACCTGCCACCAGTGCTGGTCGTCTCCCTGAGGTTTCTTGGTGGTGACTCCGGTCCTGAACCACAGGCTGCCGCTGGTGTCCAGGGCCCAGACTGTGCCGTTCTCCCCCAGGGAGATGCAGATGGGCTCCAGACCCTGGCCCTCACTGACACACACACACAGCATCAGAACCTATCATTATAAGCAGTATCTAACTGAAGAAATACTATTTTAACCCCCTGGCCACTTAATATAGACTTTGATCAAATCAAATAAATAAAAATTGGTATAGCCCTTTTTACAAGCGATGTCACAGAGGGCTTCACACATGTGCATAGAACTGCCCCTCAACCAAACTAAACCCTCAAGGAAGACGAGGAAAAACTCCCAGAAAAACCGGCAACATTCTGATTAATAGCCCAATTCCTTAACCACTCAGCCATCTGACTCCTGTTATTATTTCCTCACAAAAAAGATATGATAATGCAGTTTAAAAATAAACTTGTTTGTTTTATTGTCACATCAGAACAGAGGAACATCAAAATATATTAAAGTTCTGATAAATAAAATGTATAAAAATACAAACTTAAGATATGAAACTTAAAGTCCTTTGAACAAAAACACAATAATAATATTAAGAAAAAAAAAGAATAAAAAAGAGAACCCCAAAAAACTTTAATATTCATTTATCGGCCATTATAAATGCCGATACCGATAGTTCGGTCAGGCTCTAATAGTCATACAGCAGGGAAGTGTCAATGGGTGTTGAAACACCTAAATCCAGTGTTCAACTTGGGTCAGAGTTGGTAAATGTCAGTTTAAGCAGAGGTAGCCACAGGGCTGGGGACTGTGATCGGTGCAGCAACACAGGGAGGAAAGGGACCGGGAACTCGCTGTTGTCCGTCAGGGAAACCGTGATGTAATGTAATATTACCATATTACTAAGGCGACAATCTCTTAATCTGCAGTCAAATGCTTTACCACTGAGCTACACCCATCCCCCTGAGCTACACCCCTCCCCTTGAGCTACACCCATCCCCCTGGTCCGAGAGTCCTGACTATGTACACAGGTGTAGACCTCACCTGATTTTGACCTCACCTGATTTTGACCTCACCTGATCTTGACCTCACCTGATCTTGACCTCACCTGATCTTGACCTCACCTGATCTTGTCGTACTTTCCACATCTCTCCCTCGGAGCAGAAGCTGCTGAGCCCCTCCCGGTAGAAGACGGCTCTCTGCTCGCTGAGCGCCCACGCCACGCCGCCTCGCGCCGCCACCTGCGACATGGGGCACGGGCAGTCCACCCTCACCGCCCCGCGCACACGGACGCTCCACGCTCAGACCTGCATGTGCACACGCATAGATGAGCACACACACTGGCACGCACGCAAGGGCACACACACCCACAGACACACACACACACAGGCACACACACACCCACAGGCACACACCCACAGGCACACACACACACACGCACGCACGGGCCGCACACTCACAAACACACACAGCTGTTGACACTGCCTAGGGGTGTTCTGGACAGAGATAGCATTGTTCTTCTCTGGCAGATCAGGGTGTGTAGACAGGTTAACAGGTATCTGTCATATGCCTCAAGAACAGACACAGACACACTGGCAAATACCAACGCCCTGTAACCCATTATGACTTCTTCTAACGAATGGAAAGAGAAAGTCAAACTGAGGCACTGAAACAACAGACTCTGATACAGTCCTATTACACCACACCTGTTTCTTTAAGTTTCATTTCCTTCACATCCAGGTGAATTAATCTGCGATGGATGGGATTAGTAACTGTGCAGGCACCTGCCAGGGCAGCGTGTTTCTACAAGGCCGGGCCGTGGGTGTGTCCGTAAGACCAGTCACTCAGAGACACCCCTCTGCCTGTTTGTCTCGAACAGCTGCTCTCTCTCTGTCATGCTGGTCCTGGTATGTGACCCAACCCACATGCCTGTACATGTGTACAAGTGCACTGACATGAGTTGTTTTAATCAAATATGTGGTCTCTAACAAAGAATATGAGGCTGTTAGAATACATCTAAGGGAATACATGCATCTCATTGTGGCCATGCTACACGCTAAATGTCACTGATTACACTGCTGGTGCACGGATGGGTAGACAAAACAGCAGTTGGGAGCCGTTTTCCAGCTATTTTTTGTTGTTGTTGAGGAAAAGAGTTTGAAAACTGTCCAGGAGGCTGTCAACAACCTCGACACCCTCTGTTTCTCTCCAGGAGCTGTGGAGACTCCTGGTGTTCACAGCTGGTACTACAACTAGTATCTTCCCCACTCAGTAACAGGAAAAAAACGTCTAATGATGGCCAACAAGGTTGCAATGGAACAATAACCAAAGAAAGGCATCTTCCTCTCTCATGATGTAATAGGTCTGACACTTAAAACCCATATATTTGACAATGTGAAAAATAAAACGTTCATACATCAGTCATCCAGGTATTCAGACAGCCAACATATTCAGAAACGTTGGCTGTCCAGCTGACCTCCGTCCTGTCCTCCCTGCCGCCTCACTTCCTGTCCCCCCTGCCGCCTCACCTGTCTGCAGGTAGAGGTCTCCGTTGGTGCGGATGATCCAGGCCGCGTCGTCGCTCAGAGCCACGAAGGCCGTCTCATCCATGGCCTTGTACCAGTGGCGCTTGCCCTTGATGGTGACCTTGCCGCAGGCATAGGCTGTCATGGTCTTCTGCTCCACCTTCCACAGCAGAGAGCCTGAACACAGCAGCTACTGGGTCAGGGTCATCCCTCAGAAAGGGTCTTTTTGATTACATTTTGGGAACGCTATTTTATAGAGTTACTTTTTATAGAGTTACTTCGACTATTACTAGTCGAAATAATTGTGTTATTCCAGGGTCAGAATCACTTTACACAAGTTGTATAGTTTGAAAATATATATAATGGTTGGATGTGGATTGCAGGACCTTGAGCGTAAGATGATGTCTTAGGTTGATCTCTTGTTGCAGTGATCCATTATTCTGAGTTGTATTAAATCTGACTACTACCTAATGACTGCGTCTCAATCAGATATTTGACAATAAAAGCACAATTTAACCTCACTCTCACTCTCAACAACAGACAGGCCTGTCAGAGAGAAGCAGGACTTCAAACGGAGTCTGACCTGAGGGGGAGAGCGCCACCTGGTGGACGTTGTCCTCAAAGCGCTGCCAGCTGAGGCCTCCGTCGGGCAGGGCGCTGCAGTACAGGCTCCCCTTAAAGTCCAGACACCACACGAACCTGTCGGTCACCACCAGACTCAGGATGCCACAGCCAGGCCCTGAGTAGCCCATCCAGCTCTCCGCCAGCTAGGGAGGGGGAGGAGGGACAAACTAAGTCACCACACACTCAGGCTGCTTCCATATGTAACGTTTGAATTATGATCATTTTGTTTTTTAAAGAATGGGAGAAAAAAAGAAAAGCATGAGCACAGACACAGCTACGACACAGGAGAAAAGGGGGGACGGCACGATGTCATGATCCTGCCTCTACCTGGTCAGCCTTGCGTCTGGTCATGTCCTCGTCCTGCTGTCTGTCGTTTCCCTGCAGGCTGACAGAGTTCAGCCCCTCACCCACACTGACGCTGGAGGGCACCCCGTGAGCGTAGATGTCCTCCTCGTCACTCGAGGGGCCGTGCTCGCGCTCGGCCGAGCACCCCGTCTGATCCAGAGCACAGGCCGGAGGCTCCAGATCCTCCGGCTCCGAGTCCTCCAGGCCAATCAGAGGGAACTCGTCCTCCTGCTCCTCCATTGGATCTGGCTCCTGCTCGTCGGACGCATGCATGTAGGAGAAGGTGCACTCCAGCAGGAGGTCCACGTCTGGGGTCGGGGCCTCGCCCCCTCCGGAGTCTTCCTGGGTCTCCATCTCCTGGAGGGGCAGGGAGTCTGGAGGACCGGGTGGGACGTTGGCAGACCGGGAGGGGGTGGGTTCTGGGGTGGCGGGCGGGCCGCTGGGGTCCTGTTCGGGGGAGTCGTTGCTCTGGAGGTCCAGGCTGCTGTACAGCAGGCTGGTGGGGTCACTCATGGGGGTGCCCCCGCTGCCCCCGTCACTGAGGCCCCCGTCCTGGCTGAACATGTTCTCTGACCAGCTGCTGCGCTCGAACAGACGGTTACCACTGCCACTCTCTTCAGAGACAGAGATAGCAAGGGAGAGAGAGAGAGAGAGAGAGAGAGAGAGAGAGAGAGAGAGAGAGAGAGAGAGAGAGAGAGAGAGAGAAAGAAAAACAGGACAGAAAAAAAGAAAACAGTGCTAGTTAAGTTTTGTATCTTGATCTACCGTTACCTGTCAGAATAGGAGACGAAAGGTGACGATGCCCGTAGCTCCACCCGGACTCACCATGCCTCCTCCTCTTCCCCTTCTTCTTCACCTTGATGGCCTTCACCACCAGGTCCTCCAGGGGCAGGGGGGCGCTGTAGCGACTGGAGCTCATCTCGGACTGCTCCGTGGTGGAGGACGAGGTCATGAGCATCCCCTGGACGCTGTCCCAGGACGTGATGGAGCTGCTGCGGCTACGAGACTCGCTGGTTCCCCCGACGCTTCCCCTCGGCATCCACACCTCCACCCCCACATCCACCACCCCCGGCCTCTCCCCCTCCGCCCCAAACCCTCCCTCCTGAGGACTGGCACTGTGCTGCTGCTCCTGCTGCTCCTCCGCCTCCTCCACCTCCTCCGCCTCCCCCGCCACCTCCTCTGCCCTCCCTCCACCTCTATGCTGCTCGACAATGATGGGCATGGTTCGGATTGGCTGGGCTGTTTCTACGGAGCCGGTGGGCGGGAGCAGGAGGGTGGGAGTCAGGGGGGAGCTCAGACGGAGAGATAGGTCCGACACTGCGAGTGGGAGTGAGAGTAGGAAAGAGAGAGGGAGAGAGAGAGAGAGACAGAGAGAGGTAGAAAGAAAGAATAAGAGGACAGAAAAAAAGAAAACAGTGCACGTTAAGTTTTGTATCTTGATCTACCTTTACCTGTCAGAATAGGAGACGAAAGGTGACGATGCCCGTAGCTCCACCCAGGAGGGGGGGAGGAGAGAGAGAGAGACAGAGAGACAGAGAGAGAGAGAGAGAGAGAGAGAGAGAGAGAGAGAGAGAGAGAGAGAGAGAGAGAGAGAGAGAGAGAGAGAGAGAGAGAGAGCGAGCAAGAAATTAATTGTTTGGCCATCGTTTTTTTTATTCGGGTAAACATGAGAGAAGAACGAATGAATAGAAGTGACAGAAAGGCAATCAGAAGTCCCCTAAACAAGCAACATAAAATCACTTCTCTGGTCGGACTGTTTCACAAAGCTTTCATTCATGCGAGGGGGACACTGGGGCGTGTGTGCTAGCTCACCGTTGGAGACCAGGCCTTCGGGGCTGGTGGAGATGCGGACGATGTCCCTGTCTCCCTTCAGGATGAAGATCTCATTCTCGGTACAGGACACTGACACAATGTCTCCACTGCTCTCCAGCGCTCCGATAATCACCTGGAGACGCCAGAGAAGAAAGCAACTGTTTACCTGCAGTCAATACAGCCACAATACCCTGGCTGAGGGCACAGTGATACGAGGCTGAAAGACAAGACAGTCTAGGTGTGATACATTGATATGACCTGTTTAGGTACTGTATATTACCTGGTTAGGTGTTGTATATTACCTGGTTAGGTTTTGGCTATGACCTGGTTAGGTGTTGTATATTACCTGGTTAGGTGTTGTATATTACCTGGTTAGGTGTTAGTATATTAGATAGTACCTGGTAAAGTAGCTGGATAGGTTCTGGATATTACCTGGTTGACACAGTCGATGACATAGACGCTGTACTCGTTCCAGCTGAGCAGCCAGCCCTCCCGCAGGAAGCAGCAGACCAGGCCCAGCTGTCTCTCCGGGGGCCGGTAGCCCCCCGAGGGCCCGGCCCGGGGGAACAGCTGGAACTGGGGCACGTCCAGGTTGAACAGGGGCTTCAGCAGCCGGGTGTCCTCCACCATGCCTTTGATGTCCGCACGCCACAGCCGGAGGCCCGGCCGCGCCGCAAACACCTGCAGGTCGCTCTGCTTGCACAGCCCCGGCTGGAAGCACGCGCCAAACTTCCCGTTGCTGCCGAGAAGAGACCGCAGCAAAGACAACACAGAAATGACAGTTTCACGAGAGCTACAGAATTGTATTCTGTTGAGTTTCACTAGAGCTACAGAGTTGTATTCTGTTGAGTTTCACTAGAGCTACAGAGTTGTATTCTGGGTACCTCTTGCGAGGCTTGGCGCCCAGCTGCTGCAGAGCCTGCTCCTGTGTGTGAAACAGCACCGAGCGCTGGTGCGTGGACACCAGTAGAACCTTCTGGCAGTACTCCAGCTGCACGATGGCTGAGGCCTCCTCAAACAGCAGCACTGGGTTACACACGCCCTGGGGGTGCAGACACACGTGGACACACACACACACACATGCACACACACGCACGTGGACACACACACACGCACACACACACACGCACACACACACAATGCAGTTAATTAGACACACAGATGCAAGCAAGCAGGCAGCCAAACATGTACATACGCACACACAGACATATACAAGTGTTACATTTAAGCCCTGGGAATAAACAAATGATTGGATGAGAAATATCCTTCACTTTCACAGCTGTGTGATAACACCATTCCTCCTTAATCTCTTATCTGGAAATCAACATATTCCAGATTACTAGTGGGAGAGAGCAGCGAGACTGGTGGTCCTACCTGGTCCAGGTCCACGGCGGAGTAGACCACCTTGCCCTTGTCGTCTCCAGAGAACAGCTTCATGCCGTTGGGGCTCCAGGTCAGGGCTGTCACTGGGCTCTTGTGCAGACCCACAACATCAAACCTCCTCAGCTAGGCAGAGAAAAACCTCAGTGTAAACCTCTTCCCAGGCATACCACACAGCTTTGTACACGTGTTGATCTTGAGGTCATTTAAACTAAGCTCAGACACATTAGCAGTTCCCTGTGGGTCCCTCTAGTGCAGTGGCCGTGGGAATGGAGCTACGGTTTATTGATGGATGGCGGTTTGATTGATTGGCCTACCTGTTTGTTTCTGCCAGGAAGTTGTGACACCAGTTGGAAGAGCGCTACTCTGCCGGATGCTGTGCCCACGGCAACCAAGTCATCAAAACAACTCAGAAGTTTGACTGCTGTGATTGCCTCACATTTACCCTGGAGGGACAATATATCACCCATCATAGCACGTTACACACATTTTGTCATCAAATATGAACAGCAGAAGAGGACCGACTTCTGGTTTCAGAATGGAGTCAAGCTGTGTTGAAGAGAAGATAACTTGTTGTGTACTGACCTCTAGGTTGTACTTGTTCATCTGACTGACCCTCCTGCAGTAGAGATACAGCATGCCGATGCTGCTGCCCACTGCGATGTAGTCAGCATTGGTGTCCAGAGCCGTCAGATAGACCAGCACAGAGCGGAAGCCCTTCTGCACCTTGGCAGGGATGGCATTGAGCAGGTAGTAGAGAGGACAAAATTCTCGCAGGGCAGACTGGGAGGGAGTCTGAGCAGCCATGGCTGTCACTGGACAAGGGCCAGCTAGAGGCTGCCTGGACTGGGGGGGTGGGGGGAGAGTGAGAGATACATCTATAACTCGATCTGTTCGTGTGAGAATGATGCACAGTTTGGTGAGGTTTTCAAAAAGTATTTGTGTCAGTATTTTGCAGACTGACCTGCTGATTTCGACATAATTTGAGTAATCAGACACTGATTTCGACATCATTTGAGTAATCAGATTGCAAAAACTCAATCTGCCTCACTCCTCCACTTTCAGCATGTAACAAACACTCAAGGGTTTCAGTCAGACATGTAAATCAATCCCGACATGTATATAATATAATTCCTAACCAAAACAAACCTATACCGTATGTGCTGCTGTTGCTATGTATGCAGTGTTACTACGCAGCAATGTATGAATTAAGCATTTGTCTCATCTCAAGCATACGCCCATAGCCTGACAGCTGGCCACCACCATACTATCATAATCTATCTTGAATTGGGAAAAGGCCAGTTAACGGTATAACATATTAAACATAACTACAGATTCAAATGGATCACCAAGGATGACCTGCCAGTCATATAAAGAGTACAGTAAGTGGTTTTATACACAGCTCGCATGCTGGCTAAACCTGACGAGGCTATCCACAATGTTACGTTAGCTAGCGCGGCATAGCGATTTAACAGAAACACTGGACAGCTTAACAACACAGCTACTTACCTTCAATAACTTTATTTTTAATATCAAAGAGCCACTGCTATTTCATTTAAACCCATAGGAAAGATGGGATTTGCGTTATTACGCGTTTATACGTGAGAAGTATCATAACAACATCATCATGCTGATGATGTGCCCGACACAGTTCCCCCTGTCTCAAGCTATGTCAACAAACTACACTTCCTTATCTCGCGCGAGCCTGTTCTGCACTCTATCGTGCAGCGTATGCAAGTTCATCCATACAAAAGCTGAGTAGAACATCGAACAGAATGTCCCTGAAATAAGTATAAGAGTTAAACACGTGTCATAGCACACAACGTCTGTATATCTGTAAAATAATATTGCAAACAATTTTGGTGTCTATGAAAATACTTCTTCTATGGTAAAGCGCGGCAACGCTTTTGGACAGGAAACGGAAATAGTGTCATCGGACTCTGAAGGAGAAAAAAACCTATCCAAGGCTTGTTGAAAACTCACATCGAAACCGTTACCTATTTCAGTGCTGATTCACTGCGCTGGTTAGCAAAATTTCCGATAAAATTTTTACATTTTACACATTAATGCATAATTACATAAAAACGTAAGTGTTTCAAAGAAATCGATCGACATCGGTGTTATCTAATACATCGATTGGGTCGGGGACTGCGCATGAATATCTAGCGAGCTTTCCTTGCTCTTTACAACAGTCAAAATGGCGGACAACGAGGATGAAAGCAATACGTTGAGTACAAAAACAGAAGGAGAGAGCTGCACCGTATCACAAGTCCAGTGCGTTTCTGAATCGGTTGTGAGTGAGACGCCCGTAGATGAATTTGCAAATCAAAATGAAGTCGGCGAAAAGACGGGTGAAACGTCTGCAACTGTGATGACCGTAACCCAGGGGTTGGCTGATTTCCTCCAGGGCTGCACTAAACAAGACGATTGCCAGGTTGTCACCCAAATAGAGGGCGGAGAGCAATCGGAACAAAACGCAATGGCAATTGATGGGGGTTCTGGTATTGCAACGGGTACGGAATATACGGCGATTAGCGCCGACTTTGTCAACGCTATAACGCCAGCAACCACCATTATCTATGTGCAGCCAGACGGTAGTTTCGTTGAAGGGTCTGGTCTAACAGCAGAGGAGCAACAGCAGCTCGTAGAGCAATTGGCAAAACAGCAGCTAGTTCAAGTAACGGACACCGAAGCGGCGCGCCTTTTCGAGCAAAACCAAGTGGTCAAAAATATCCCTGCTTCATCGACGTTCGTCCCCAGCACAGCACTGGCCCCCAACGAGCTACAACAAGTGATAGATCAAGTCACAAAATCTCAACAGCAGTCTATGGTTCACGTTAACCAGCAGACCCCCAAAGCCACTGAGCAAGTGTTGACCACACTGGACCCTGTCACTGGCCTCTTTACAACTGTCACTAATACAGAGGTATCGACGGCACCCTCGCAGCCACTGACCACTGTACAGAACGCATCTCAGCAGCTAAAGAACGTAGCCAAACACGTGGCTCTTCAGTCCAGCAACGGTACTCGTCTCATCCAGAAAAAGGTAAAACAATATATATATATTGGCCTTTCACTGTTATGAAAGATAAAAACTGCATACATTTTGTGGGAAACATGTAATCCTATGTCCCTGTACTTACTGTAAGTCCCTCTGGATAAGAGTGTCTGCTAAATTACTAATTGTGTGTGTTACTTAAAAGCGGTGTTGTGTTTGACCCTACAGCCAGAACCAATCAGAATCCAGGTCCAAATGCCCCCCAAGCAGGACTTGAAGCCACTGACCACAACCACCATCACCATCCCTCAGCAGAAGTCCCTGGCTGTCGCTCAACCTCAGGTCAAAGTTTCCACCAACGGTGGCATGAGCAGCCCCCAGATCATCCACATCACGCCCGTGGTGGGCCAACAGCAGTACTTTCTCCAGCAGAACCCCGGAGAACCGCCCATCCAGCTGCTGCTGCAGAGCTCCACCCCCGTGGTGGGCAGTCTGGTCCCTGTCGTTCACAAACTTCCTGCCCCGGGCACTCCTGTGACCATACAAGCTACAAGTAGCGTCCAAACCCCACTCGTTACTGTCCAGACCACAGTCAAGACTCCAGGAAGGCCCCGGGCCAATGGCACCCCTGCCGGCTCCGCCAAACCTGCCACTACTCCGGCCGCCCAGCCTGCGGTGGAGAAGGAGAAGCAGAAGGCTAAAACGAGAGTCAAGAAGCCTCTGAAGGTGAAGACCCGCTCAGGCAGGGTGTCCAGGCCTCCCAAGTACAAGGCCAAAGACTACAAGTTCATCAAGACCGAGGACCTGGCAGAAAGCCACCAGTCGGACTCCGATGACTACTCGGAGATCAGCGAAGAGGAGGAGGAGGGAGAGGAAGGCAAAGGATCCTCGTCGACAATGAGCTACAGCCACAAGCAGAGGGCCCATAAGTGTAAAACATGTGACAAGGCATACATAGGGAATGGGGGTTTAACTAGACACTACAGACTAAACCCCACCCACGGGGACGCCCAGGACCCGCCAGCCCAGAATGACGACCCCCCAGGAAAGAAGCCTGAGACTGGGGCAGCGAACAGCGTTAAGAAAGAAGAGGAGGGGAACTCGGTCCCTGCTGACAAACTGACAGGTTCTGAGAAAGATGAGGACACGAAGAAGACAGGCACCACCTCCCCTGCCACTCTACACAAAGTAAGACACCACAGAACCTTTCCACAGCTCCATCTGTCAGACCTCTGTCAGAATAAATGTTTGTGCTTGTATGGGTTGTTGATGGCTGCGTTTGAAGGTGAGGGAAGTATTGAAGTCGACTTTTCAGAACAAAAACAGTGGATAGAGAACTCTGCTTTTCTCATGAGACCTATTTACTACTGTGTAAAACTGTCGGAAGGTTCTACATTCGACCATTCGGAAAACATTCATTTATAGCCTTACCATTTCTAAACACTGTAAATGTCATGTAAGTGCCATGTTTTTGAAAAGCACCCCTGTTCTTACCGATGACTTCCTGTGTACCTTCCACAGGTAGACCCCTCTCCAGCCCTGGGTCCCGCAGCAGCAGCCGGACTAAGGGGGGTCCAGTCGAGGGGACCGGGCAGGCCCCGTGGACGAGGTCGGGGCAGGGGCCGTGGAAGACCCAGGGGACCCATACCCCCCAAGGTGGTGGGTCTACCACTTAGACGAGGGCGTCGTGGCAGGCCTCCGAAGCTAGGGGGCGTCAGTACAGAGCAGCTTGCCCAGAGAAGACAAGAGAGACTAAAAGAGGTACTGCCAATTAAAGCTAGGATAGGTCATGTTTTTGAGAAGCACTTTTTGAAGATCTACTCAATGCAATGATTGGACTACTACTTGCCTGACTATCTACCTACCTCCCAGCAGTAGTCAAGCAGTGTTTTTATGTGTTGGGCGGGAGAGGGGGGAGGGGGCTTTTTGAAGGAAGGGGGTGGGATAATTGGGGTTGGATACTTTCAAACACAAGCAAAAATATCTAGTTTAGCTAAACTTACCTACCCTGCCTTTAAACAAACCACAATGTATTCATATTTGCCAGGTTTTGTGTGAGCCCTGTATTTTCCTGTGCGTGTGCATAGGTGGTCCACCAGTGTGAAAATGAGGAGCTGTTGGAAGTGGTCCTTCCTCGCCTAGCCAAGGCCATGAGCCTGTGGGACTTCCTCCTCATGAAGGTAAACGCTCCCTGTTGCTACACTGGGGTGGGGGTGGGGGGGGGGGGGTCAGATGGTTGAGCGGTTAGGGAATCGGGCTACCAATCAGAAGGTTGCCGGTTCGATTCCCCGGCTGCGAATGATGTTGTGTCCTTAGGCAAGGCACTTCACCCTACTTGCCTCGGGGAATGTCCCTGTTCTTACTGTGAGTCGCTCTGGATAAGAGCGTCTGCTAAATGACTAAATGTAAATGATTATGGTACAGTCTGGTGTTA
This sequence comes from Osmerus mordax, assembly GCF_038355195.1. NCBI lineage: Eukaryota > Metazoa > Chordata > Actinopteri > Osmeriformes > Osmeridae > Osmerus > Osmerus mordax. The sequence continues at coordinate 3,859,562 of NC_090058.1, read as the reverse complement.
TGACATTACTTGAATAGCTTAAATGACTAGGTTAACGCCTACAGCCTGTGAAGTTTGAGGAAGAAGGCACTGTCTCTGTGGACATGGTGCCTTTCACTTCTAACGGTTTTCTAATGAAGGGTAAATACAGGAAGCATGAAGGCTAAGTTGGTCTTTTTCCTTCAGATGTGTGAACTAGTCTGGTTCTTGTCACAGAAGGCTGCGTATGTCTTTCCCTTGCTCACTAAGTGTGTGTTTGTCAGGTGGAGAAAGGCCACCCTGCCAAGGCCCACTTTCCTGAGGTGTATGGTGAGTTTGAGCAGCTCCATAGCCAGGTGAAGAAGATGGCCCAGGAGTACATCTCCAACCCCCAGGGAGTCCACACCGCATTAGAGGTTCACAACATGGAAGTACGCACTCGCTCATTCTCCCTTCTAGTCTCTTCCTATATCTTTGTGTAGCTCTTCCTCGCGACAATTTTTTTTTTTATTGAATTGATCGTGAGGAAGAAGTTGTCACTGGAAGAAATAAAACGTTCAACCGTTTATGAATTCGATGTTTAAAATCTGCTCACCAGGTTGCCAAATGTCTCGGCATCTTTGACGAGGTGAACAAACTGAAGGTTCTGAATCCTGGTCCAGGCCAAAGTTCTACAAACCTGGCAACCAAGAATGTCCGCTACATGGAGGTAAACAAAAACGTCTCCTTGCCAACCGTGTTCAACGTTAGCAGATAGTACAAAAAAAAAATCAAATCCTGCACTTCATAATAAGTAATCCTGTCAGACTGTGTAAGAATGGCTGGAAAGTAATATTTTCCGTGAAGGTAAAGTAATTAAGCCCTTTCTCCTGCTCCAGAACTCGAAGATGCTTCCTCCGTCCAAGAGGTTTAAGATGGAGAACAGGACAGAGGAGATGAACAGTGTCTCTATCCACCAGAACGGATTAGAGAAGACGGCCAACAACACTAAAGGTATGCTATGGATCGGTGCCACATGGACAAGAATGATTTGTCCAGACCTTTAGAACTTAATTCAACTTTAGGGAGGCTACATTTACGTGTATTTATTGTGACTGTACAATATTTTGAAGGACCATCATAAATCATTTTACTTTTTATATCTTGACTTTATAAGCACACTTATCACCAAAAGCATTTCACTCCACATTGTATTTGTATGATGAAGTATGTGATAAATAAACTTTGATTTTAACTTGTATGTATCAGCAGTTAAAGTTGACTGTCTATAGATCCATAGTGGGTGTTATAATAGTGTTTGTTTATCTTTTTAAATCCCTCTCCATTCCCAGAGTCTGGCCTGTTGAAGGTTCAGAGTGGAGCAGCCAGCAGTCTGAAGACGTGCACCGTGTCTGTGTCTCCTCTGGTGGTCCCATCAAGCCCCAAGCCAGTCGCTTTTGCCGCAGCCCCCCCAAAACAGCCCCCAGCCCCGTCTGCCTCAGCCACCCCCAGCACCCCCATGCCCCAGGATAACCCTTCCAGCAGGCCGGCCGGCCCTGGGACCGAGGAGGCCATGGACACCAGCGATCCTGCCCAGGGAGGGCAGGGGGACTTGGGGAGAGCTGAGCCATGCGAGGTCCTGAGCACCAGTGACATAGCAGACCAGATGAAGGAGCTGGAGAAGGCTCTGGCCACAGATCCTGCTACTGACAAGTCAGAGCAGCCGCAGCAGCCACCGGGGACAAAGCCGCCTGCCCCCAGCCAGACCCAGCAGAGTGCTCCGTCCCTGGGCAGGCAGAGCCAAGCGGCTCCCCCCGGGGGTCAGGCTGTGGTCCAGGAGGGCCAGGAGATCTACATCCAGACAGAGGGTCTGACCATGCAGCTGGCCGAGGGCTCGGAGAGCGACACGGCGTCGGAGCGCATCGTCATCGTGAACGGGCCCGACGGCACCACCATGCACATCCGCGCGCCGGAGGGGGTACCCCTGGAGGCGGTGCACGCTCTGCTGGGCATCGAGGCCGAGGCGGCCAAGACGCAACAATGATCTCGAACTCTTTACCAGACTCTCACCCCCTCCACCGAACCCCGACTGAAACATTGGCCTTGTTCACCTCGCTCTGAAAATGTGTCCTTCCCTCCTCTACCCAATTACGAAAAAAACTGATCTAACTCATCTGGATGGGTAACCACCATCGTGCATGTTGACCCGTCTAGTCATGTCACATTAATGATTTGGGAAGAAGGGAGAAGGGGGTGTTTTCAGGGCTTTGATACAGCTGGTGACCCTTGCCCTGTCTTCCGGATTCCCTCCCTCATCCTAAAGCTATTCGTTATCTGCGCTCTCGGATGATATGGGGCGATCTGAAAGCAGACGGTTGGGGAATGAGGAGGCCGGACAAGCAGTTACCATCCGCCATGTTGATGTTCCATGATCGGGTGGATTTTTATTGTATTGGTTCTCAGTATTCTTTGTAAATTTGTAAACGTTCTTTTCGATGTGGTTTTTTCATATTTAGACACAAATAGCCCTTCCTTTAAAAAAAAATACTACAAAAAAAAAGTGCTTAGTTGTTTGTGATATGTTTATATGTAGATAAATATCAAAGGCAGTTAAAAAAAAAGTTGCACTATTTTATTACTTTTTATATATTCTGGCGTAACATTTTCCAAACATAAAAAGGTTTGTAATAATACCATTGGGAATTTATGCGAGGGGGGACATTAAATGAGAAGGAACTGAGGATATTGTGGTTTTATTAAGTTTCTTGTGACAGTTGTTTATGATAGTGCAGTGCGATCATTTCATGAGCTGAGCTGTACAGTTGAACTCATTCTCCTCAATAAAGGATGTGAGAAAGACACTTACTGTATCATTTCATCAATACAGAGAGTGATCTAAAAGTGAATCTAGCTTGGTACGAGACAACCAACTGCCGTTTGCAGTTCTTTCATTGATTTAATACATTTTTAAACAGGTAAGTGTAGTATTTCACTTAAATACATTAAATAGAATCTATAAAAATATAGATTTTTTTTTTTTTTACACAACATTTATGTACAAACAAACTGTCCCATCTGTTCACAGTGTCCTGTGTCCTGTCTCCAGTAGCAGTCCCTCCAGCTGCAGTCTGAGGCTGTCATCCAGGTAGGGCTGGTGGAGCCAGCAGGACAGGTGCACCATGGAGAGGTCTGGGCTGGACGTGTGAGCCAGCTCCTGGAGAATAGCCTGCTTCAGTCGCAGCTCCTGGCTGTAGGCCTCGTACAGCTTGGCGGACACTTCCACTAAGATGATCAGAGATATTTTGTATATTTAGGTCACAGGTTAAGGGCTGGCAGCGGCACAGGTTCGAATCCGACCAGGGACATTCTCTGCTTGTCTTCCCCTCTCTACCCTGCCTTTCCTGATTATATCGTAAACTACTCCCAATAATGCTTGAAGATGCCAAAAAAATATTGTACTTTTCTTCTTGAAATTCCATTACCATTTTTTGTGAAAATCGCTCAGGAAAGCAGTAGTGGTTAGTTATATCTAACTAAGGTGTGCCTTACCAAACAGAGTTGTGGGCCAGGTGAGGAAGAGAGGAGTCAGTCTGCCTGCTGCTCCACACTGGAACATCTCCAGCTCCAGGACTCCTTTCCCAGTGGAGACCAGCTTCTCCATCTTAGACACCACACGGCTCTGAGAGAGGGGTGAGCGTTTAACTACAGCTTTATGAAAAAAACGATTTCGTTTTAGGTACATGGAAGGGAACCCCTGGGTAATAATTTGACTTATCAAGTCCAGGACCATTCTACTTCCAAAAAAAAATAAAACGGAATGTTAGTCCTTGGGTGGTAAAACTTAAGTGAAAAGCATCTAGCCGCTGTTGGAACCGAACTTCCTTTGGCTGTGGTACGATTTATTCAAGTCACTCACCATTCTGTCGACCACAGCCAGCAGCTTGGAACATTCCTCCTCCAGTTCTCGGCTGTGACCAGCTGTCTCTTCCGTGTTGGTGCTGATGGAACCTTCCAGGTCTTCCAGCATCATGTTATGTTGCTGCTGTGACCTGAAAGATATAGGGAGAGTAGTGGAAATTAATTTAAAACATCAACAGAGCTATCCAACCACTTTAACTAGGACAGGCTATTGATTTACAAAAGTAGCGCAACAGGATGCCTACTAGGACCTTAACTTACCCTTTACTGATTCCTAGGTTGACTATCTTGTTTGCTATTGTGGATCCTTCGTCGTTCAGTTTGTCCCATTTCAAGATGAGGTTGTGCCAGTCAGCGGCGTTGTCCTTCAACTTTCTCGCGCTCCCTGTTACAGCCGTCTTTCTTCTAGGGGTTGTATCAGGGGCTAGAAAAGAGGCGAGAAAGTCAGCAGTTTCAGAACAGTCGGTATGGTTAACCTTACAGAATACATTTGGTCTCGACCATATACAGACCAATATACTGCAGTAATGAACGAGTCCTTACCTCTCTCACTTTCCATATCTACTGTACAGTTTGTATTCCGTATATACCGTTATTACTTTGATATGTTGTCATTATCGCTGTACACGTTTTTCTCCCCTGTCTAAACTTCCGCTTATTTTTTCTTTGTCTAATTCTGATGTTGATCGACTCTGCAAATGAGCTCATCCTGCCACCTGCTGTATGGAATATGAATTGGTCACAAATTTTCAAACTAGGGGTGTGCGATACTGCAACATATCGATCCGATACCAAGTAAATACAGGGCCAGTATTGCCAATACCAATATCGATACTTTTTACTTAGAAAAGCAGCTTATCTTCTTTCGTGTAGGGGAAAGCAATGCTTCATAATTTATGAAGTGAATGCATCATCGATATACTAATTTGAACTTTCATGATCATTGAATGATTTTGTGATTAGTTGATCATGATTATGATCATAATAAAACACAGGCCAAATAATTTTGTCAAAAATACTGTTAGTATAGTGTGCTGCTGGGTCATGTTACTGCAAGTGCACGCTGGTGTCGTGCCAAGGCGTGTCGTGCCAAGGCGAACTGGCGAACTGAAGGTTGCCAGTTCGATTCCTAGCCGTGCCAAATGACGTTGTGTCCTTGGGCAAGGCACTTCACCCTACTTGCCTCTGGGGGAATGTCCCTGTACTTACTGTAAGTCGCTCTGGATAAGAGCGTCTACTAAATGACTAAATGTAAATGTAAGGCACTTATCTTAGGATTTGCATCCCCTGGCCGCAGAAGCGCGCGTGCACTCAGAGAAGCAGAGTTTAACTGCTGCACTTTGAATTCACCTCTGAAATGAAACAAATACCGACGTGGAAGACTGAACAGGGGTTTCCATAGTAACAAGGGACTCATTTCTGCTCTTTTCTAGCAAAAGTTACAGAGGGGAATCAGGGGATACACATTATATCAGGCCGTTTTTTCACGTGATATAATGTGTACCCCCTCCCCTAACATGCAAGGGTCTGTCAATGAACACAGAAGTTACAGAGGGGATACACATTATATCAGGCCTGTGTTATTTTCTGTGTTCTTTTGGTCAAAATGAACAACCTGAGATAATATAGAGATGTCTGCTCTTTTCTAGAAAAAGTTACAGAGGGGATACACATTATATCAGGTCTCCAAATAAGAAAACATGTGTCCAGATTAGTGTGAAGGGGTTACATAACTACCCCAAACCATAGTTTTAAAGTTTAAGTCCTTTATTAAGCAGTTACAGTGGGGTCACACATTCTGACGGCCGTCAGATATGGTGACCTCTGTGGTACCGGCTCTGTGATGACTCCAAATCAGGCAATTTTTTCACCTGATATAATGTGTATCCCCTCTGTAACTTTTGCTAGAAAAGATCAGACATCTCTATATTATCTCAGGTTGTTCATTGTGACCAAAAGAACACAGAAAATAACACATGTCTGATATAATGTATATCCCCTCTGTAACTTCTGTGTTCATTGACAGACCCTTTGCATGTTAGGGGAGGGGGTACACATTATATCACGTGAAAAAACGGCCTGATATAATGTGTATCCCCTGATTCCCCTCTGTAACTTTTGCTAGAAAAGATCAGACATCTCCACAAATAAGCGTATTTATGTAAATAAATGAGTCCCTTGTTACTATGGAAAACCCTGTCGAGTCTTCCACGTCGCTATTTGTTCCATTTAAGAGGTGAATTCGAAGTGCTTCTCTGAGTGCACGCGCGTTGCCACGGCCGGGGGATGCAAATCCTGGCGGGGATAGTGCCTTGGCACAACACCGGCAACATCTCACAGCATAGCAGGGGAGGTTGGGGAGGAGCAAAGTTAGCTTGAGCACAGTGAGAGGAGCGGTGTTTTGTACTGCATGTAGAGAAGATAAATGGAAACTTAAGTATGGATCTCATCACGCGAGTATCGATCAATACTGATACCAACATTGGAATCGATACTATCAATACTATAGATCGATCCGCCCACCCCTACTTCGAACCTACTTGTCCGTTAACGTCTAATGCGGCTTATTATTTGTTAGTTAGCGGGAAGAACGATGAAACAATGTATATAGAATTTACCCTCTCTGTTAGGCTATGCTGTATACTGTCATGAGTAGCTTATTCATGATAATCTTTTTATCATGATTCTCCATTTACTCTGGTTAGATTAATCAAAGAACAAGAACACCACTAGCCAAAAGTCCTGCCAATCTTTAAACATGTCATACTTTATGAAATCATTTAAAGAACAACCCCGTTGTGAGAAAAAAATATATTTTTCAAACTCATCACCAAGCCATTTATAAATATCATCATGGTTGATCACAGCAGCTTGTTGTCTATGGTAATGTGCATGAAGAGGCGTTCTCCTTGTGCTTGAGTGTGTTTCACTGAGTGGGGTATTGATCACTGCTGCTGAGGTGTGTGGGTGTGTGTGAGAGTGTGTGTGTGTGTGAGAGTGTGTGTGTGTGTGTGTGTGTGAGAGTGTGTGTGTGTGTGTGTGAGAGAGTGTGTGTGTGTGTGAGAGTGTGGGTGTGTGTGTGTGAGAGTGTGTGTGTGTGTGACTCCTGCTTCGGAGAGAGCCATGTTACATGACTGTAAATCGTCAGAGGAGAGGAGAGGAGGGAAGCGGAGGAGAGGAGCACAGGGAGCCAGACCACGTTCTCACAGCATGTGAGGAAAGGGCACGAGTGGGAGGAATGGGGCACAGGGAGAGTGGTACAAGAGGAATAGAGAGCGAGAAAAGAGTTTGTGTGGGAGAGATGGAGGCAGAAAGGTACTGTCGATGTAAAAGATGAAAACAGTATAGAATATATTTCAGTCCAGCATCTCTCAGCACTGAAGGCTAAAACTGCAGCCTGCCATACAAATACATTAATTATTGTTTTCTCTTCAGTTTTGCTTCAGCTTTATGTAACTGCAAGGCAATCATTTAATGTGTCACCTCACCTTGGTGGGATTAGATGCAGTGAAGATGTCATTCCTTTAATGCTGTCCTTATTTCTGCTTCTGCTCTCCTGATTTCCCCTGCTGAAGCTCGTCTGGTGAGGGAATGGAAGCCTGCTGAGGTCAAACCTAAATAGAGAGAAAAGGGGGACGAGAGTGTGACTGTGGGAGGGAGAGGGAAAGCGAGGGAAAGAGCTAGACAGACAGAGAGACGGGGAGAAAGAGAGAAAGTTGGTCTCTAGCTGCTATAAACCACTTAAGCCCTGAAGCAGCCGAGGAGCATGGGGGAGGGGAGGCTGTAATTGTGTGAGAGAGAGAGAGAGAGAGAGAGAGGGTGGGAGAGAGAGAGATAGAGAGAGAGAGGGAGGGAGAGAGAGAGGGGGGTGGTTTGCGTTGGTGTTTGAATAAGAGACCATTTGTCAAAAAATCACTTTCTCTGTCAGCCTGGATGGTTAACATTGAATGTGCAGCTCTACCTCTATAACACGGAGAGACGCCGTTTACTGGAACTCAGAGAAAGATGGATTGATTGATTGATTTATCGACTGCCACAGCAATGACACTGTAATGGAACATATTTCTGCATTGATAACGTAGAGAATGGAGTGTGCTGATGTAGGGACCTATCTAAGGAGATGATGCAGAGGTAGAGGATGGAACAGAAGGAAGAGAGAGAAGGAAGCGACGACCATGAAGAAATGATACTGAACAGATGAAGCTACATTTCACTGCGTGGTTCTCCAGGTGATTACAGTTTGTGGAAAGCAGATGTTGAAGATGCAACATGTCCTGTTTTCTTTTGTACGTAGAAACTGCTCTCTCTCTCCCTGTTTGTGACTGAAATAATTCCTCTCTTCCCCGCTACTTTGCATTGAGAGATGTAGAAACCTGCTGTACTGGGTTTTTTCCACAGATGAACATCTTCAACAACTGGAAACTGGAAATGAACATCTCCCATGTTTAGAGATCGTCATATTTCTTGGGTGGGGAAATATTTTTGGAATCTCCCGTCTACCTTTTAGACTTGGAACCACTTTTATGGAACACCGGTGGACCTTTAACGGGCCCATATTAGTTTGAAACCAGGGGACAGGTGCAGGTACGAACAAGGAACAAGAGAAGAGAGAAGGAGAAGAGAGACAGGAGAACGCCACCATGGGGAAGCCTCTCAGTCGTCCGGGCTGCTTCCGGCAGAGTCCGTGCTGCTCGGAGAAGGGTGGCGTCATCGAGGTGGGTGACGGTTACGGGGACGGCTACGTTCCTCAGCGCTCCATCTACGACACCATGTGCATCAACGAACAGATCGACCACGGCTCCTCCCACAGCACTCTGGGGTCGCGGGGAGGTCAAGATCTCTCCAGGAACGGCTCCCTGGGACGCTGCACAGGGGCGGGACTGGGGCTGCCCGACATGTTCGACCCACCGCGCTCCACGTCCGCCACCTCTATGGTTCGTCGTCTGGACGAGAGGGTGATCTACGACTCCCTGAAGCTGGGCCAGGAGGGCCAGGGGTCCCTGAGGTCTCCTGGGGGGTTTGGGAGATCCGTCTCCCCAAGTGTGTCGTCCATTTCGGCTCCTGGAGGCTCGGGGTCCACCTCGAGTGGGAAGAGGCACCATCACCATCCGCACCATCAGCACCAGGAGGGCAGCCGGAAGGAGAAGGACCAGCTGGGGAGGCACTCCTGGAAGGTTCTGACCCCGCCCAGGCATCTGGAGTGTCTGGAGCTGTCTGCAGGGGACATGATGGAGAGGAGCTTCCTGATTCCAGGGGGCCAGGGTGGGTGCATGTCCCTGTACCCCCACAGCAGCAGCATGACCTCCCCCCTCATCTCACCCTTCTCTGGTTCGCCCCTCTCCTCAGGATACCACACCCCGGTCTTCTTCTCTCCAGCCAAGCACCGCCCCTCCCAGACTCAGAGTCTGAAGATGTCGCCTCCCCCCCTCCAGCCTCGCCTGCCCTCCCAGACCCAGAGTCTGAAGCTCTCCCCGCCCTCCCACCATCGCCACTCACCCAACTCACCCCACTCCCCCTACCGACACCAGCATTCCCCTCATCGACCTCCACACTCCCCCCATAGGCTACCCCACTCCCCTCAAATGCTACCCCACTCATCTTATGGACACCCACACTCCCCTCACCCATCATACCCACCCCCCCACTCCCCTCACCCATCCTACCCACCTCCCCTCTCCCCCCACCCTCCCTACCCACCTCCCCTCTCCCCCCACTCTCCCTACCCACCTCCCCTCTCCCCCCACTCTCCCTACCCCCCTCCCCTCTCCCCCCACTCTCCCTACCCACCCCCCCTCTCCCCTCACCCGTCCTTCCAACGTTCCCATTCGCCGCAGCCTCCCCACTCCCCCCACCACCCGTACCACTCTGCCCAACCACTGACGCAACTCTCAGTTAAGAACCTTCAGAGAGACGTAAAGGAGAAGGAGAGGGGAGAGAGGGAGAGGGTGAGGGCAGAGAAGGAGAGAGAAATAGTGGAAATGGAGAGAGTGGAGAGGGAGAGGGCAGAAAGAGAGCGGGAACAGCGGGAGCTGTGGAGGGCAGAAAGAGAGCGGGAAGACAGGGCAAGACTGAGGGCAGAGAAGGAGAGGGAGAAGGAGAGGGAGAAGGAGAGGGAGAAGGAGAGGGAGAAGGAGAGGGAGAAGGAGAGGGAGAAGGAGAGAGAGAAAGAGAGGGAAAGGGAGGAAAGAGAGAGGGAAGAGAAGGAGAGGGAAGAGAAGGAGAAGATGGAGAGAGAGAGGGAAGAGAGGGAGAGAAAAGAGAAGGAGAGGATAGAAAGAGAGAGGGAAGAAAGGGAGAGGACAGAGAGCGAGAGAAAAGAGAAGGAGAGGAAAGAGAGTGAAAAGAAGAAAGCAGAGAGTGTGAAGGAGAGGGCGAAAATAGATAAACAGGAGGTTGAGAGTGAGAAAGGGAAGACTGACAAAGAAAGGCACTCTTCATCAGAGGTCCAGGGTGAGTTTGGACCAGTCAGAACCAAACCCCTTGGCTCAGTAATGGGACCAGACTCAGTCTTCCCAGAACCAGACCAGGATACCACCCCCCACCATCCTAGACAGATACCCCCAGGACCAGGACCAGGGAACGGGCCTGGAGCCGGACCTGGGATGGGCTCTCAGGGGATGGAGTCCACCTGGCCTCGCAGGCTCATCGTCAGGAAGAGGACAGTGAGACAGGGAGGAGCTGTCCACAACCTCCCCATCCTCCCTCCGCTCCCCTCCGTCCTGGCCCAGGCAGCCCTGGATAAGAAGAACCTGCCGCGACTCACTCCCTTCACCGAGCACCAGACCAGCATGGTGGGGCTCCTGGGACGATCCTCCCTGAAGGAGCAGTCTCTAGAGCAGTGGAGGGTCTTCAGGGAATTGGAGGAGCCCAAGAAACTCTCAGCAAAAGCAGACAAGAAGGAGGAAAAAGGCAGGGGGGCGGGTGGTAAGACCAGGGTCGGGGGATCTGAGAAAGGCGGGAAGACGTCCAGAGGGATGGAGAGCAAGAAGAAGAAGGAGGAGAAAGGAAAAGAAGGGCTGGAGAAGGATGAGAAAGGAGTGATGGAGAAAGAAGATGGAGGAGAGGTGGAGAAGGGTGAGAAAGTAGTGATGGAGAAAGAAGATGGAGGAGGGGTGGAGAAGGATGAGAAAGTAGTGATGGAGAAAGAAGATGGAGGAGGGGTGGAGAAGAAGGAGGCTGAGACCGTTCAAGTTAAGGAGGAGAAAGAGAAGATGGAGGAGAAGAAAGGAGAGGTGGAGGAAGAGAAAGAAACGGTGGCGGATGAGGGAGGTGCAGAAAAGGCGGTTGTGAAAGAGGGAAAAGGTGGTGAGGAGGTGACGGTGGAGAAGAGTGGAGGAGAGGTTGCGGAGGAGGTGGAGGGTTGGGACACCGTCCTGGACATGGTGAACACCTTGTGGGACGAGGGCTGGGGGGGTGACTCGGACTTCTGTACCGGCTCGCTCAAAAACTGGCCCTTGCTCAGACCCCCCTCTGGGTTCGGGGGTTCCCACCCCCCTTCCAGTGCTGCCTCTGAGCTCTCCCTGCAAGAGCTGGAGAGGAGGGCCAAGGAGGTGGAAGTAGAGCTGGCATCTGTTGACCACCTGGACCTCTCTCACTGCCAGCCAGATCCACACAGAGCCCAGACGGCAGGCCAGCTGAGGGATGAGCCCGGGATGAGGAGAGATCCAGGGGACCAGAGCAGAAGCCAACCCAGCCTTGAGCTTTTCCCCCTGGGCTCCTCCTCAGATACACAGGCCTGGTCTGGAGGGAAGGAGGAGAAGGAGCTGAAGGAGCTGAAGGAGGAGAAGGAGGAGAAGGAGGAGAAGGAGGAGAAGGAGCTGAAGGAGGAGAAGGAAGAGAAGGAGGACGGGTCTCCAGATTCCAACCTGACTCTGGAGTCCGACTCCAGCGGCGTGTTCATGTCGCTGTCCAACCCCAGTCACACCAGCCAGGAGGAGGATGGTGGGTCAGACAGCGACCGGCCCAACACTGAGTCCGACCTCGGAAGCTCCACCTCCCTGGACCAGGACAAGGAAGAGCTGAGCGGCTTCAAGGAGTGGGGGAGGGAGGAGAGCTCCGAGCTGGAATGGTGTTACCCCTCTCTGCTGAGGGCCTCCTCCCACTGCGAGGGGGGGCAGGGGAAGGAAGCAGAGTTGGAGGCCGAGCAGAGGGGAACCGAGGGGAGGGAGGTGGGGAAACAGGGCGAGGAAAGCAAACCTCTGGACAGCGCAAAGGGAAAGGATAAAACCACCACCAGAACAGGCGCGACCACAGCTAAAGGAAGTGTGAGGCTGGCGGCGCGCGGCACTGCCATCCTGTCTGGTGCAGACCCCCCTCGCCCTCTGTCCCCCACCAAGCACGCGCTGCGGCGTTCGGGCCTCGACAGCAGCGACATCGACCCCTTTGTGGCGACCGACAGCTTCGTTTACCTGGCCGTGTCCGCCCGCCCCGTCTCCCAGGCCGAGGTCACCCCCACCTCTGACGTCAGCCCCGCCCCTCCCTCCTCCTCCCTGCTCAAGCCCGGCCCCCACCTTGATGAGGGGGACTTCCTGTCGACAGACAGCTTCGTGTACCTGGCGGGGCCACAGTGCCAGCAGATGGTCAGTGAAGGCCACTCCCCCTACAGTGGCTCCAAGGACTCGGACTCTGACAGCACTGGGTCTGGGGTGGGCTTCGCCCTATCTGCTGCCGGTGACAGCGACTGGGACTCCGACATGTCTGACTCTGACCCGGCCAGATCCAAGCCTAAGACGGAGCCCTCCTGGGAGATGTGGTCAGAGCTCGAGCAGGAAGTCCTGTCGGAATTGTTTGCCGAGGCGGACGGAAAGGGGGTGGAGCCAGTTGCAGACGCGACACAGGGCGAGCTGACCAGGAAGGTGACATGGCAGTTCAAACCCTCCATTCAGACAGGAAGTAAAAAAGATAAGGAAGTGACATCGCAACTCTGCCAGGAGGAAGCTGGAGAGATGTACACTGATTAAGGGCTGTGTCTCATCCCAGGAGGTTGTTTCTATCCTTTCTGTCCCTACCCAACCCCTTTGCAGTTCTTATGTCAGTGACTGGACAGGTGTTAACAATATATGGAGTAATGTTTGTGTTTGCCTGACTTCAGTTGATGACACAGCTCTGTTTTACTGGGATGAAGTCCCCACTACTAGGTGTGTATATAATTTGCACATAATTGCGCAATTATCAGTCAACTCGAGTTACAGCCCAGTCGAATCAGAACTACTGAATGTAAGGGACAGTGATTAAGGATGCTGCCCCTTGTGTATCTGAATGATAGTTGCCTCGATATTCAGCAATGCACAGTAACTAGTCAAGACAATCTGTGTTTAAAGGCTTATTTTCACACACTATATTTATTCCTTCAAGGATCACTCCAATCATGGTTTACTGCACTACCAAAGGTTTGAGAGTAACTGAACAATGAACTCTCAACAGGCTACATATAGGAGGGCTGCAGTATAGTGAGGGTGACTGGTCAGAAGGTTGTGCTGCTGTTTTCTCATCAACTTTTGTCGCCAGCTAAAAGGCTAAACAGAGAACCCATGAAAATCTGCTACTGCTGCTTTATTGAATGTACTTTTGTTGTATCCAATGTTTCATATCAAATGAGATGCCGCCATAAGCCAAACTGTATTTAGATGATTTCAGATTTGTGTTTGTATTTACATGTGGGAGGAGGTTGTGAATGTAATATTGAAGCAACACACCTTTAGATTTGCAATATCAGTATATAGTGTTATGTTTCTTATATATTCATTTTGTGATGGAGTTATATTTAACAAATACTTGAAAGAAACCAGGTTTATTTGATCAAATATGTACTAAAGTGCTCTGATGTTTGATAGACATTTTATGGCTCTGACCGCTTGGAGATGTCTGTCCAGACAGTGATGGATCTGACCATCATAAGGAAACTCAGTGATACTGTGTTGTGATGAGGATGTACAGGGAACTGTTTGTAACCTGCCGTGTGAGGAATTGTTCAATCATTGTGCAAATAAAGATTACTGTCGGTCAAATGTGACACGTAACCTTTTGGTAACCTAGCCTCTATGACACACACACTCACACACAAACTCACACACAAACAACTTCAGTGTGTATTGGGGTATCGATGTAAGGCATGATCTCCTGAAGAAATGTAGGTCTGTCTGTCTATTTCTGTGCAGATTAATTAGATCACTGTGAATAAGGCCAGGGAGGGGCAGATGGAGGGAGGGAGGGGGTGGGGGGGGGTCTTGGGTGGAGAGAAGAGCAGAGCAGAGCGGCTGTTATAATTAATTGTTAATTTATGTGCCAGTTACAACACACAAGAGGACCAATACACATCATAAGGAGGATGTATTAGAGAGAGCACTTCTTGTCCACATTCCATGTTTTAAGCCAATTATGAGTTGTCTTAAATAATTGTTGTTTATAAGCGTGTAAGCATTTCAAAACATTGTGTTCCGTGTGTGTGTGTGTGCGAGAGAGAGAGAGAGAGAGAGAGAGAGAGAGAGAGAGAGAGAGAGAGAGAGAGAGAGAGAGAGAGAGAGAGAGAGGGGGGGTTGTTGGCAGACATTGATCAATGATATGTGTGTCGTTTTCATGTACACTGATGCATGTGTGGTTTGTTAACACCCCAATCACAGTCAAATAGATTGAAGGAGACATTATGTTTGAACTAAATCTGTGGTAGCACTAGCATTGCTGCCTTATTGCTTGCGTGTTTGTATCTACAGTTTGTGTGAAATGATGCCTGGGCACATGAGTGGGAGGAGAGTGGATGAATCATGCTGTTGAATATCTGCCAGGTGCCTCAGAGTCAGTTAGACTAACACAGATGAAGGTTGTAGTGAAACCTCGACACTAAGCTCAAATCGAGGTATTGTCCTTTTGTTGCTATGGTCTTCCCATTATCAGCATTGTCCTTTTGTTGCTATGGTCTTCCCATTATCAGCCCTGTGGTATGACATTTGAGCTCATAAATTCCAACAATACCGGTTCTAAATCACTTCTGCCATTGTAAGAGGGTAATGTCTCCTTGTTTGATGAACCAGAGACTCCTTGACTGTGTCCATCTACTCTGAACCTCTCCTCACCATTTATTTGTTGTCGGTGGGTGTTTGAGTGACAGGAAGACCGAGGGTACAGTCGCCATAGTGATAAGAAAGCACAAAAGGAGCTGTCTCCAATGGTGAGATAACACAAAGGATAGGAGGGAGAGAGAGAGAGAGAGAGAGAGAGTGAGAGAGAGAGAGAGAGAGAGAGAGAGGGAGAGGGAGAGGGAGAGGGAGAGGGAGAGGGAGAGGGAGAGGGAGAGGGAGAGGGAGAGGGAGAGGGAGAGGGAGAGGGAGAGGGAGACGGAGAAGGAGAGAGATGATAGAGAGAATAATAGAGGGTGCAGTTGAAGGAGAGAGATGCAGAGATGCAAGGAGCAGATCAAGAGGTGTGTATTATATAACAGTTTCATATAAAAGCACTGGGCTACAGAGGAAGGTTGCTATTTTAAAATGAGGTTTCAGCTGAGAGAAAGAAGCAGTGTGGGCTGCATAGAACAAAACCTTTATGTGTATGAGAGAGAGAGAGAGAGAGAGAGAGAGAGAGAGAGAGAGAGAGAGAGAGAGAGAGAGAGAGAGAGAGAGAGAGGGAGGTGTAACATTTCGACGTACCAAGGATGCATCTTAATTCCATTACAATTCCATGAGTTTGGTCTATTGTGATTTGAATTCCTTCAAAAATGTATAACTCTTCATTAACCAAATCAAACGACTTCAGTTGACTGCAGTGGAAATGGGATTGGTTGCCTAGGTAGCACACAAAAAAACAGACAGACAAAGAGAGAGAGAGAGACTTTTTACATAAATACTAAATACATAAATACTAAATACAAAAAATCTATGGGCAGAACAGATTTAATCATAAAAACATCAGCAAAATAACCTTTTTCCAGAGATTAGTCACTTCTACCCTAACTGTCTTTCCATCTGTGACTAACTTCATTTGTAGAATGTTTGTATTGCTGCTCTCTCTGAGTGACAGAATGTGCTGTAATGGTTTCAGTGAGCTGTGTTCAGTGTCATTGATGATGAGTAGTGTAAGAACTCAAGGTAGTTATGTATGGCTATATTGTTCATTCGGCCTATTGCCGAAAAATCAAGGTACACAACATGACATTTTAGTAAACAAATGGAAACACATATCATAACACAGTTATACTGTTTTATACATGTGAGCATTCAACAGTCCTTTTTTAGATGGTCTTTTATCAGGCGATTCCTGGATCTGGCACAGTTCAAGTTCAGAAGTCTAGTAGCAGTGTGTGTGTGGAACACAGTCTATGATGATCAGACGTCCAGAGAGCATCTGACTTACAGTCAGACTTACTGTTAAGAGACTTGAGAATCCTGTACAGGATCCTGTCCTGAAACAGGTCCAAGCCATTGTATCTCACATGCTAAAATGTACATGTTGCTCAACTGGTTTCATGGTATTCGTAGCCTAGTCATCTTTCAGCAGTATGTATGCTAACAATTATATACAGTAAACTGAACCGCAAAAAGCTTTCTTAAATCATGTAGCCTACCTATCGACCATTACATTGTGGCTGATAATGGTAACTGGAATGCTGGTGTGGAATGGGAACCCAGCCAGCCAATAGGAAAACTACAACAAGGAGGTAGCACAAGCAGCTGCCCCCTGCTCTTTCTTCTTCCTGCAGAGACTCTGTTGGCTGTATGAGAGTGTCGGGTCCACCCGGAGGACCTGTGACCTCAGTGGGGCAGTAGCGGTGAGCTCGTGGCTCTCGGCGAAGAGAGTCCTCTTTTTTTTCTCGTGTAACACCATCACCTTCTGAATACGTTTCCCGATCAAGTACAACATCTCAAAGATGCACATGAGTATGCACAGGGCAGAGGACACCACCATGAACAGGGTGAAGATCTTCTTTTCGGTGGGTCTGGAGATGAAGCAGTCCACCGTGTTCGGGCAGGGCTCCAGAGAGCACTTGGACAGGCGTGGCATGTCATAGCCATCGTAGATGTAGTAGAGTATGTAGAGGAAGGTTGCGTCCAAACTGGCTTTGAAGACCAGGCTGACCAGGTAGGTCCACCACAGCCCGCCGCGCTTCTTCCCCGGGTTGGCGTAGAGGTGCGAGCCCTCGTGGAGAACCGTGTACTTTTTATCCCTCTCCTCGCGGTACTTGACGTGGGCCACCACCATGAGCGAGGGGCAGGTGACGAAGATGAGCTGCAGGGCCCACAGGCGGATGTGGGAGATGGGGAAGATGCTGTCGTAGCAGACATTGGTGCAGCCGGGCTGGCGCGTGTTGCAGACAAAGTCCTTGCTATCGTCTCCCCACACCCGCTGAGCGGCCACGACAAAGACCATGACGCGCAAGATGAAGACCATGGAGAGCCAGATTCGTCCGAAGACGGTGGAATACTTGTTCACCCCGCTGAGGAGGCTTTCCAGACCGGACCAGTTCATCCTGCCTGGCAGGGGACTAAAACACACACTCCTGTAGACACGCACACACACACCTGCAAGACCCAGGAGAGAAAAATAAACGTTAAGCAATGGGTTTAAACAGGGTCATGCCAACCTGGCCACATAGACTCCTCCCAAAGAGGTTGTATACCCTAGTTCTTAACACATTTCCCTTAGCCCTTACATTTTGTCAATTAGTAGACGCTCTTATCCAGAGCGACTTACAGTAAGTAAAGGGACATTCCTCCCGAGGAGTACAGTGACATTTCCCCCGAAGCAAGTAGGGTGAAGTGCCTTGCCCAAGGACACGTCATTTGCATGGCCAGGAAACGAACCGGCAGCTTTCTGATTAATAGTCCGATTCCCTAACCGCTCAGCCATCTGACCCCAAGCCCTTAGCCTTGCTGAAATACCCAGGTCCTTACACCTCACTAATACACTTAGTTTTGCTTTGGAACAAGATTAAAACTACTGAATAATGTTTTACAAAGTTGTCTGTTATAAAACAGAACATGGTCTGGATTGCAGAAAGGAAGTGGGTTGCTTCCAGCCCCTGGGCCCTATTTTGACACACAGATTTATAACAAGAAGATTAGTAGATTTGTTTATAAGACAAAGCACAGTGGACCCCGTACATTATGATCAAGAGAGTGGCAGAAAGATTTCAAATCATTTATCTTTTATTGAACTCTGGGAAACACCCACATTCTCCACTGGATATTGGCAAGTCCTTATTAGTGGGTTACAGTTTAGGTTAAACAAAATTCATTGGACGAAGTCAAAACTTCAAGGCGCAAAAACTTGACCGAACTTGGGGATTTAGTTTTAGCTGTTTATATTTCCCAAACTAGGACACGCTCCGTGAAAGGAATGCGGAATGCTGCAGTGACTCATCATCCTCCCGCATTTAATGGGGAGCCTAAACAAAAGCATACTGTACATAAATGAACTAAAGCAGCTGCTGTTGCAACACACCTCTTTAATTTATCCAGTGGGATTTGATTGATTGGGTTTATAAGTGCTGAAGGCAGACTGGCCTCAAAACCCCATAAATCACTTTGAGAACTTTCCACAAAACAACCAAATGTGTCTGTCCGTCTGTCTGTGTCTGTCTTGGAGTGATCAATCCTACATAGGAATTAGTTTTTGTTTGAATATGAACAAAGTTACTGGCCTATATAGGATTAAACTACTGGAAACATAAACTTCATGTTTCTACGTTACAGTATCTGTGTTTCAACCCTGGTTTCCAGGTTACCTGCACTAAACAGATTGCCGACAGGTGTGCTTCACAGGAATATAGAAACTGTAATGGAAAACATCCTAATTTCAGCCACAGATGGGTGTTATATACAAATACGACATTATAAAAAATAACCTACCAAAAGTGTTACTGTATCTGACTACTGTAGTAGTTTATTTTTACATATAAAGACAGGAGCTTTTTGACTTGTAGTTAGCTGTGCTTAGGAAAACGTGGTGAAAGGGTGGAGTATATTCTACCCATGCTGGTTTATATCACCTCATTCTAATCACATCAATTACGTTTTTAACAGTCTTTGAGGTAGAGTGGCATACAGTCTAATGTATGTTAACCTTACTAGATCCAATCACAGAAAAAGTGGTTGTTTAATTAAAGCATTAAGAAAGGTGCATACATACTCATGGACAACTAGCAAAAACAAGTAAAAACTGATAATAATTAGGACAAATACTATACATGATAACATCATATTATAGTTATGTGCTGGTTGTATGCCAGAGCTGAAAATAAGTTTGTTTCATGAGATCAAACATCCGAGTAACACTCTTCCTTCTTTAGTAATTTAGAGACTTTCAAACAAAGCGAAATACAAATAATTTCCTTTTATATCAATACTTAATAAGCTTCCATTAGCCTATAAATAAAGATAAACAGACAATAAAGCCATCTTAAAATACCTTACCTTGGGTGTAGCAAGGATTATATAAAATCAGGGAACTGAAAACAGAGCAGGAAACTCTACAAAGCAAACTATGTCTTCTTCCCCTGAAACCCTGTCAAACCTGATCTGGAGGGTCTGCGTCAGAACACACTTTACAGTCCCCAAGCCCAGGTGTATGTATGTGTGTGTGTTTGTATAGCCTATATGTGTGTGTTGCTATTGGCAAAGGTGAACATTTTTTATTTCCTAAACATAAGGTGGGTGTGTTTATCTATTCATGAGATGCTGGCTTACCACAGAAATTCAAGCTGCTCTGGGATCGTCTTTATCACGGAAACAAGAGCGGACTTGCCACACCTACACATTATACATACCACGCACCTGAAAGGACCGAGAGTTGTTTCACCTATCAGCTAAGGGTTGCCATTATTGAGAAAGATTAATTCCTGTGTATTTCATGGCCATATTCAAGACAAATGGAAAAGATAGCTACAACTGGTTATGGTGGACATTAAGCATCCAAGTATCATCAGTATCATCAAGTATCAGTATCAAGAATCAGAATTAGACTATTGTAAATTTCTACTTTTTTTATTTAAGATCCATATGTGTTTATTGTATGCACCTTCCTGCCACAGTAAATTATGTTTTTGTGTAAACTTACATGGCGAATAAACCAAATTCTGATTCTGATTTTGATCTCTGAATTAAAGCCATTTTAAATGTCAGACAGGGATAATAACGCCATCTAGTGGTGAAGGTGGGAATACACTTGTCTTTACTGTCGTAAACAGATTTCTGGCAGTGCGGTCACATGACATTCTGCCTAGTAACCTCCAAGGTTTACGCGTCTGTCAGCGGATGTGTTATCCTTGTCTTAAATAGTGATACTGGGATTTCGGCTATCGCCTAACAACGTTTTCGTAAGTAAATAAACAATGTTAGTGCTATACATTGTCTGGATTGTTTAGGTTGCCCCGAGCTCTGAAAGTGTATTTTTTATGGCTATCGAGACTGGCTGTTGACTCCCAAAATGGCTTCTAATCCATTCTAACAGTACTGTGCAGCAGTAGCTAGCGCTAGCCATAGTAGACTGGGATCTAGGTTAAAGTCTGGTAGCTGTCTGGTACTGTGAGCTCACAAAATGTTGGATGTGTGTTGCATAAATACCGGTGCTTATCTGTATTTAAAACATAGCTTTTCTCTCATCAAGATATCTCTATGATTTATTTCTTTTCGGTAGTCTCTTAAACCGGAGCCGTTAGCCGTTGCCAGGAGCGCTGTGCCACTGTGAACGAGAGAGAGAGGATCAATGGTCGGTCTGGAACGCGGGGCTGTCACATCGCCTTGTGCACGCTCAATGAACACACCGTTCAGCTCACACGGCGGTTTGTACAACTGATTTAATCATCGGTCTCAACAGTCAATGTATCGATAATCTCTACTGGAAACATCACGATACTGCCTGGATCACCTTGGACGACGACATTAGATGGGCGGGATAGAGCGACATTCTTAGTGCATTCTGGTCTTGGGATAATTAATTGTCCCGTTTTTTTGATACCCACAGAACAATCTCTGTGATGCTGAATGGACGCATAGTCCATTATAATGACTGTGGATCTAGCACGGGCAGCAAGGACTCATTATTAGCTATTAGCGTGCAGGTAAAGGTTGAGTATAACTTAAATAAATCTCTCTGTCTCTGATTCATGTATTTCACAGGTTGCACATTTATGGCGATTGCGAGGGAGGGAGGAGACTTTTGCCAGGCACAGCACCTGCTGATTGTGGACAAGTGAATTGGGAGATAGCCCTGTATGAAAGCAAGGCCCTCACTGCCATCTAAAGATCAGCCAAACCTTATGAAGACTAGCCAACCCGAAGCCAAGCAGCAGCGATACAGGAGGCTGCACCACTCTACTGCCAGTACATGCCTAGGGTAGAGCCCAGCCAGACCCTTAGCTGCTTACTCCCTCTTCCTCTCTTCTTCCTCTCCGCCATCTCTCCATCCATCTTTCTTCCCTTAATGGGGTGATTGTGAGGTGGAAGTCGAAAAGATAAAACCTCTTTTCTCAAATTTTTCCTTTCTTATTGCACTATAGGCTTGGCAAATTGTAGATTTTACTAGAAGTTTTTTTCCCCCTCATCTATCTACCCCATCTTGGAACTCTTTAATCCTCTCCTGGAAGACAGCTGTTGTTCACCTGCCCGTCAAAATGAATCGCCCCGCCCCTGTCGAGATCAGATACGACTGTATGAGGTTCCTCATCACACACAACCCCACCAACTCCCAGATGGTCAAATTCATAGAGGTACAGCAGAACAGACATGAATATGAACTGCTTCCTACATTCATGTGTTCATCCCAGCCTGTGTAGATATAATTTCTTCTGCATCATATGGTGTGATTGTCCTGCTTTAAATATTATATGCAACAACATGTGACGCATGATACAGTACTGAATATGTATTTATTTCCTATGTGTTCAGGACCTGAAGGCGTTTGGCGTGCAAACCCTTGTGAGAGTGTGTGCTGCAACATATGAGAAAACCCCAGTAGAACAGGAAGGGATCCAAGTCCTGGTGAGAAAAACACAAGATAATCCCCTTATGCTGTCATTAAAAAAATAACACATTTTGGTAATGGCTTAAAAGATACCAGCATAGCCACAAATCCATTCCTCTGATGTTCTGTTGGGTTTTCAGGACTGGCCGTTTGACGATGGCTCCGCCCCTCCTGAGCAAGTGGTGGATGATTGGCTGCATCTGCTCCAGGCCAAGTTCAGACAGGAACCAGGCTGCTGTGTGGCCGTGCATTGTGTGGCAGGCCTGGGCCGGTCAGTGAAGCCAGGCTCAGATAGATTATCTGCTCTCTCGTGTGTCGTTCCCTGGGACGGTCTGCACACTGGCTTACCTTCAACCTAGCTTATCTATCTTATCTTCTAGGCTCTAGCTGCTGGTTTTGTGCTTTAATACTAGCTTATCTTCTTATCTTCCTTTTACTAACCTTCAAAACCTAGGACTTTCATCAGATCTGCCGTGAAGTACTTTCTGTCCTTCTGAGCTATTTTAGGAGCGTATTGCCTTGACGCCAACTCATCTCCCTTGTTCCAGCTTGCCTTTAGTTTTGATCTCATCTCATGGTATGGTTCAGTCACCTGCTGGTGTCTGGTTCGTGCCTGCAGCACTGTTCTTTTAAACGAGTTGACATTCAATTGTCTCCTGTGCTGTAGAAACCGACTTAACAGCAAACATCAAAGTGTTCGGTTTAATACCAAGACTCAGGAGTGTTCATGATCACGGTCTGTGTCCTCTGTGCAGGGCTCCTGTTCTGGTGGCCTTGGCCCTCATTGAATGTGGAATGGAGTACGAAGATGCTGTCCACTTCATACGACTGTAAGTAATCGTTGTCTGACGATTGCTGTATGGCACACAATGAATTTCTGAAAGGACTACTAAATGTAGTTATCGAAGGTCATGCTGACGGCTAACTCTTTATAGATATAGTATAATATTTATTGGTTAATTTAATGTAACAACAGTCCACATTCTCACATTGCTAAACAAAGTTTGGAGCCAGTGCGGTAGAGCATTTGACTGTAGATCAAGAGGTTGTATGTTCAAATACCCCCTGATACACCTCTTTGGATAAAAGCGATAACATTGTCTGCTAAGTGAACACCATTTAATAAGCTTACATTTAGTTTGTCTTAGTAACACACAGTGTTCCATCCCTCTCTCTCACCTCCTCTCTCAGTAAACGACGCGGGGCTTTCAACTCCAAGCAGCTGCTGTACCTGGAGAGCTACAAGCCCAAGATGTGTCTTCGCTCCCGCGAGGGCAACGGTCAAAACTGCTGCCTCCAGTAGTCCTGCAGCGGAATGTACTAGCTCTAGAGACACAGCACACAGTCATTTATGAATTAATTCATTTATTATTTATTGATTATTTAATTCAACCCCCCCCCCCCCCATTCGAGATTAAAATTAATGGTTTCAAAGCCCCGTTTCCCCAAACGCAGATTAACTATGCGTAGTCTAAGAAGAATATTTAATAGATTAAGATTAGCCTGTAGCTGAGTTCTGGCTGCTGTAACACTGTCTACCTGCTGGTGCAAATGACCCACCCTGTTAGCGCCTGTGTACGTATGCTGCTGTTGTTGGTGTAACGACTTCTACCTTAGGCCTCATTTTTATGAAGTGTGTATTTGTAATACATAATTTATTTATGTCTAAATGTTATCTACCTGTATTTTGACTGTAAAGCTGACATTCAAAGTGTTCCTCTGAGATAGTAAACATTCTCAAATCTAGTATTGGAGATACAATTGTTTTTTTGAGAGTGGGGGGAGTGGGTGGATTATTGAGTTCCAGAGCTACATTTAGTCTAAGAAGGTCCACTTTTGGCTGCCAGTAGACAAATTATTCTTTTAAGAGTAAATTCAGTGATAGTGTGCTCCCCATCAGTGCTAAGTTTATTCTCTCCCTTAATTAACACCAGATGGCAGTAAAGAGCCATCTGAGAGTTGATTGTGGCAATACATCTTTGTAAGCCATTCTCCCGCCTTTCGCTCAAACTCATCAATTTACCAATTGTTTTCATGAAATATTGGTAAATATCGTTTTCATTGTAATGTCATGCATCTTTAGTAGACCTATATTTGGCTGAAAAGCTGCACATTTTGGCTGTCTGAAGAAGCCAGTACTGGCTTTGATGTGAGTTATGTCCGTTATGTTTGTCCTTGAGGAGGGCGCTGCCTGTCTTCGTGACTGACACTTGACCAGATTTGATTTAAAATCGTAGGCCATGTGTATATAAATGTTAGTCATATCAGTTCCTCAAGTTTGCAACACAAAGGCTGTTGGACGCCGACATACAGAGTTTCCGGCTCTCCGTTCTTGAAAGTCAAACTAACATTGCAGAGGTTACATTGTCCCTTACATCCGTTTTTCTCGTCTTTCGTCGGCTACAAGCAAGTTTGATCTCGCTTCTAAGAAGACTATAGCCGAGGAAATAATAAACTGCTTCACACCACCGACTGAACACCCTATAATGATAGAAAAATCCGGGCTCTTATTGCATTGACTTCTTGCTTTGGATTGATTACGCATTGGAACGTGTAAGTCTGCCGTTTTCACAGTCACTATCTAAATAATTAGTTGTGGCGCGCTCTTTTAGCTGTTAGTGTCGGAATGTCTAGCAGATTCCGTGGAACAACATGCGTTCCCTGCTAGGCTGGGGGATGTTCTGTGACCAGAACGTGACCCACTTCGCCCTACAGCGTTTGCACGCACCGCCTGGGATCAAGCATCGTTGCTTTTCTATTCTGTAGTTGGCGGACGGACTAGCAGAGCTCCTTGTCAAAAAGCGTCCACCCATCCCGTCGAGGGAGGCAGAGAAAATAACGGAGAGGTTTTTTTTTTAAGTCAGCGGTTAGAATAAACATATTACCTGATTGGCCCAAGCAGTCATGTTGCCGGTAAGTTTAACCGATTTCTGATCTCTGTTTCAGTCTAATTCAATATTTAGGATTTTACTGGAACATATTCTTGAAAATCTCAAAAATGAATTCAATGTTCACTTCCCAGAAAATGCATCGTTATGGCAAGAAGAGCAATGCTTTATGAACTTTATAGAAATAGAATTTCCTGTTTTTGGATGCAGTAATTAAGATCATTGCTTCCTGAAGTAGTTTGGTATTTTAGGATAGGCTACCCTATATATCGGGAAAGGGGTTGCCCAAGTCAACATCATGAGAAATTCGAGTAATCTCTATTGGACAATTATGTATCTGAGAGTATGTAGTAGGTTAGCTATTTCTTTCGAGTTTAAGAGAAACTGACTTTTAGACTCAACTAGACTAGAAGCTCAGTCATCAAGGAAGCTTCAAGGATAGTTAAAGAGATTTTAGGCAAGTTACTTGACAGCGCGAGAGAGTGGCTATCAGTCTGCCCTATGCTGGAGATAATGCTGACTGAACTGAACTGAACTCAATGTACCCAGAACAGGAGGTTGGTACAAGGACATGGAACAAACCAATGTTATTGTACCAGCAATCTTGTAGCCTATAGATCAACCAGCTATGAGTTGGTGTTATGTAAATAAATGACTCTGCTACCATCGGGAAGACAAATATAGAAGGGACAGTGTGGGGTGTAGTCTGTAAATATACACATTCTAGATGTCAATTTAAGCCAAATAAGGTGGAAATTCAGTGACTTGGGTTTGATGCCCTGGTAACTGACAGCCCGATAAATGGATAGTTTGAGCTCAGAGACAGGGGTAGGAAGTAGGGGGTTTTGGTTAGTGGTGAGTAGGGGTAGGGGTTAGTAGGAGGCAGGGGTTAGTAGGATAGGGGTTGGGTGGTACGGGGTATGGCATAGTGGATGCTTGGGGGCAAGGGTTATATTTAGACACTGTCTATCGAAGATCAGGCTGATGACCCCATTGACCATTGACCTACAGTACCACCCATCTCAGACAACCAGACTACCAATAGGAGTCCCCCAGGCTCACATTGGGGCTCAGAGGGCTTTGTCTCTGGTATGTCCTCTTTCCCTCCTTACTTGACTTAATCAGACCTTCATGGATTTGAGGGGGGAGGAGCCTCTGTCAGAACAACTACTCTAGTGAATGTTAAGAAGTAATGTTTTGGGCCAAAGACGAGGAATAACAAGACATATTTTACCCCAGGAAAGCTGATTCCCAATCTTAAATCAGGTGGGAGTCAGGGGGCTGACGGTTAAGGAATTGGGCTAGTAATCCGAAGGTTGGAGGAATTGGGCTAGTAATCCGAAGGTTGGAGGAATTGGGCTAGTAATCCGAAGGTTGGAGGAATTGGGCTAGTAATCTGAAGGTTGGAGGAATTGGGCTAGTAATCCGAAGGTTGGAGGAATTGGGCTAGTAATCCGAAGGTTGGAGGAATTGGGCTAGTAATCAGAAGGTTGGAGGAATTGGGCTAGTAATCCGAAGGTTGGAGGAATTGGGCTAGTAATCCGAAGGTTGGAGGAATTGGGTTAGTAATCCGAAGGTTGGAGGAATTGGGCTATTAATCAGAAGGTTGGAGGAATTGGGCTAGTAATCTGAAGGTTGCTGGTTCGATTCCCGGCTGTGCAAAATTACGTTGTGTCCTTGGGCAAGGCACTTCACCCTACTTGTCTTGGGGGGAATGTCCCTGTACTTACTGTAAATCGCTCTGGATAAGAGCGTCTGCTAAATGACTAAATGTAAAATGTAAATGTGATATATTGTTTTTATTATTGTTGCTTGTTTTTTCCACAGGTACACTTGCACGTATAGCGGTTCATGTTGTTTAATTGTAACCATAAGAGCATGTTTAACTACATGCTCTTATGGTTCTTCCCTTAGGCACTTACTTTGGTTGTTCACAATGTGTGCTTCATGTTTTGGCTACTCGCAATGTTTTGTGGCTATCTTGTTGTTATGATCAGTGACCTATGCACTTTGTAAAGCTCTCTCTTGGAAGTCGCTTTGAATAAAAGCGTCTGCTAAATGAATAAATGTAAATGTAAATGGTCACCCATCCATCCTCTCCCCTGCCTGTCTCGCTAGCATATCTTAGCCACGCTAACTGGCTTTCCCTCAATGTTCTATTTCTGGCCACTATAAGTACAGTCACTGGGTATAAAGTTCAGACTTACGTAAGCACATGTACTGTAATTTTCATTCAGTTGTCATTCCAATGTGTGCCAGAAGGACTGACGGTTGGGCAACCTGTAATTGAATGATAAATTGACGTTTTCAGGCTCGTGTCGTATGTCATCATGTGTTGACTTGAGCGTGACATGTTTTTGTGTACAGCTGTCTTGTTATTACATTGTGATGTGGTCATGTGGTCACACGGTAGCTTTGGTTTGAATGGAGGCAGGGGTTGCTATGGGGACAGTATTATTGTATGCTCCTTACAGAGGGAGTCAAGACAGGACACTAAATCAGTTGACTGCCCTCCAAAACACACAATGACTCCAGCAGAGAGACCGAGTTGAACATTCACCCATGATGAGACAGCCCACCATGTCTCTCCCATCTCTTGCCGGCTGTTTGTTAGTCTTGTTCCATGTGCTTCCGGAAAACATCCGTCCCGAAACAGGCTGTGCTAGAAGAACGCTTTGTTTATAAAGTCCTGCTCTCCCTACGGAACTGAAGTGGGGATCAGTGGACTGTAGACGCTCTGCTCTGCTTGGCGCGTGTGTGTGTGTGTGTGTTGAGGACAGGCCCGGTGGTGACGGGTCTGGGTAAACAGAGGAGCACAGAGTGCCGTCGCCAGGCAGCAGAGAGGATTCTGGGTAAGGCCTCATCAGTCAAAGTCTCTGTGGAGAGCTGTGACAGGACCTGCTTTGTGTCTGCAGATTTATTATTGACAGGACCTGGAGCAGGGCAAGGAGTATATGTGTGTGTGGACATTAAGATTTGGCACAGGGGACGTGAGGAGGAAGAGGAGCAAGAGAAGGGATATTAAGAAGTCAGAATGGAATAATTTGCCTCCATAACGTGCCGTTCCACACCCCTCTCTCCAGGTTTTAGCTGCATGGTTGGGTTATTTTGGTTAGGCCAGATGGTTAAACATTAGATCTCCTGCACACTTTACTGACAGACAGAGAGCACATGGGCACTGATTTCCTGTCAAATCAAATAGTTGTCACGGTTGTGTTGGGAGAGAGCTGTGTGTGTTTGTACGTGTGTGTGGGTGTCTGTGTGTGCTTGTGTGTGTGTGTGTTTGACAGCTCAGTCTGGTTTGTGTCATAGTCTCCTCTTATCTCCCTCAATCCATTCTACGGGTCCTGGGGATATCACTCTAGAGGGTCCTTGTGATGAGAGGCAACCCCCACCCTTCACCCTCCCACCTCAATGCCAAGGCCTCGTCCCTGAACCTTAAGCCATACCTTGGCCCTTGTCCCACCAAACCTGACGCCCCCCCCCCCCCCCCCCCCCCCCTTTCCCTCATGTTTACTGGCACCATCTCCTTCCTCCATTCTGGTGCATGGTATCATACACTCTGCCAGGCACACATTCTCTCTCTCTCCCTCTCTCTCTCCCTGTCTCTCTCTCTCCATCTCTCTCCCTCTCCCCCTCTCTCTCTCTCTCTCTCTCTCTCTCTCTCTCTCTCTCTCTCTCTCGCACACACACACACACACACAAACACACGCTGCCCTGACAGATCTCTGCCTCTCAGCCGTGTAAGACAGTTCGTGCTCCGCTCTCTCCGGCTCTCCCTTCCCGTCTCTCCCTCCGGTGTCTCTCCCTCCTTCCCTCGTGTGGCTCCATGAAGAGGTTCCTCAGCCAGGTTCTCCGGAGACTGGTGTCTGTGTCCAAGGACCAGCCCTGGTTCCACCATCAGAACCCCCACCGCAGCTGTCCCTGGACCCGTAGCCGGGCTAAGGAACAGCCCCAGGGCCAGGAGGGGAAGCAGGATCCGACACCTGCCCCATGCGGGGTGGATAAGGTGACCAGACAGGGGGAGGTCCTAGGGGTCTGGAGGGTCAGAGGCTGGTGAGGTGCTTGCTCTTCTGGTTCTGCTCAGGAGCCACAGCTCTGCTGCACCTTCCTAAAAATAACCAGAGTCATCCAAGGCTGAAGTCAGGAGGCAGGGCAGCAGCGGGCTGGCTCATCCAGGGCTGAAGTCAGGAGGCAGGGCAGCAGCGGGCTGGCTGTGGGCTGTAGGGAACAGTTGACAGAGGCAGTAGATAGTGGCGTTGTTGGGAGTCTCTGTAGTGGTGTTGACGCTGTGTGCTGTGTGGTTGAAATGTTCTCTGGTGAGTTTGTACTCACATGCACTCAGTACTCCTTGTTGGGGTCTATGAGGTGTATAACAACAACACATTGAATAGGACTAATCAGATGTGGTGGCTTTGTTTTGTCAACAACGTGAGTTTGCTTGGGGTGAATTAAGGAGATGTGAGTTGTGTGAATGTGTGGCTGTGAGTATGTTGGCAGTATAGTGCAATGCACCACTAATACACAGCTGGTGTGGGTGAGTGTGTGAAACAGTACGATCCCAGCAGATTTGGAACTCTTGCTGCTCTCTGTGTACTTTCTGAACTTTGTGTGAATCACAGGAGCTTTGTGTGAATCACAGGAGCTTCGTGTGAATCACAGGAGCTTCGTGTGAATCACAGGAGCTTCGTGTGAATCACAGGGAGGACTGACCAGATTACATTTACATTTACATTTAGTCATTTAGCAGACGCTTTTATCCAGAGCGACTTACAGTAAGTACAGGGACATTCCCCCGAGGCAAGTAGGGTGAAGTGCCTTGCCCAAGGACACAACGTCATTTGACATGTCCGGGAATCGAACTGACAACCTTCAGATTACTAGTCGGCTTCCCTCACCGCTCAGCCACCTGACCGCTCAGCCACCTGACTCCCCAGATTACAACCTCTTGTACACAGACAGACAGAGAGACGCACACAAACACACACGCTTATTCACATACCCCTAATGAGGTGAACCACAAACATGAAAATAGAACTGAAAAGGGAGGAACAGTGAACCTGTGTCCAGTCTGAGAAAAAGAGAGATGATCCCTCTCTCTCCATAACCCCTGATCTCCCTGGATTTGTATTCTCTCTGTTTATCCTGATGTATGTTTTCATTTGTCACCTTTCGGACACATACACACATACACACATACACACACACACACGTTTACACATGACATAATCTGATGATTATAGCTTGGTGTTGTAATCCAAGCCTTACAGAATGGGCCCTCCTCTCAATCTGTCTGCATGCAGCGAGAGATTACCTTACATCTTGGCATACAGGCTCCGATCCGTGGTGTGTGTGTGTGTGTGTGTGCAGAGTCTACACACAGAGGGCTGGGTTTTTAAACAGACACGACCCATGTCAGCTGTTTGACATAAATACCATCATCCAGGACGCTTTCTGCTGGGGTGTGTGTGTCCATGTATGTGAATGTGTGTTTGTGCAATTGTGACCTATACCACAGTTAAATCATTAAATTCTGTTGCTATGCCCCAGATTATCTCAAATATCCGGTCCTCCACAGATTGTCAATCTAGATGGGACGACACAGGAAATTCCAGTTTTATAATGTGCCCAAATTCTAATCTGTGGTGGACCAACACACACAAACGTCCTTGCAAGGGCCTATATGTCTGCTGTTTCAGTTGGACTATGAACAAAGCTCGTCCTACATGCCCGACAATCCCCCTGGGTGTCTGAGTTCTCTGTTTGGCAGACTGCCTACACTGTATGTTCCCGGCCGAACCCTTCTAGGAGGGTGTTGGCTCGATTCAGAGTCAACTGTCAGATTGACCTCTCTCTCCTTCTCTGTGTATTTGTAGAAGGCAACTTGATGTAGCACCCTGTATGGAGACAACGCCAGCCTTTGGCAGGGCTGGAGACCCAGTACCGGTCACTCTTTATTACTGAGACACATTCAGGGAGCCACTAGGCCCAATATTAATGTCTGCACTACGGACATGAAACCTCCAAGCTACCAGTCCCTCTGTAACGCCGGAATCATCCGGCCTGCTCTGCCCCTCCAGACGATCCTGACGGTGTTCCTCAACGACACCCAGCAGATGCTGACGGAGGTTCCCATCACCCCGGAGACCACCTGCCGAGACGTGGTGGACTTCTGCAAGGAGGCCGGGGAGAGCGGCTGCCACCTGGCAGAGGTGTGGCAGGGCAACGGTAGGCTCTCTCTCTGTCTGTCTGTCTGTCTGTCTGCCTGCCTGCCTGCCTGTCTGTCTGTCTTCCTGCCTGCCTTCCTGCCTGCCTGCCTGCCTGCCTGCCTGTCTGTCTGTCTGTCTGTCTTCCTGTCTGTCTGCCTGTCTGCCTGTCTGCCTGTCTGTCTGTCTGTCTGTCTGTCTGTCTTCCTGTCTGTCTGTCTGTCTGTCTGCCTGTCTTCCTGTCTGTCTGTCTGTCTGTGTCTGCCTGCCTGTCTTCCTGTCTGTCTGCCTGCCTGCCTGCCTGACTGGTGCCATCACTGGTGTTAGTGAGCCATACAGGCAGGGATGATAAAAGAGAGACAGAGTCCTGAGAGACGGAGATAAAGACAGAGAGGAAGGTTGCCACTGTAATAGAAGTGAGAAAATCTGCCTGGGTAAATATTGGGGCTGGGTCAACTCCTCCCTTCGGGTCCAGGCCACCAGCCACATGCCCCAACAATGGTGTCCTTGTCCCTAGAGCTCCTCTCCCTGTCCTTCCCACCCTCCCCTCATCTTTCACCCTGCCCCCAGTCCAGACCGGCCCTAACCAGCCCTGCTCAGATAGACAGAGGGAGAGGTAGAGACAGATAGACATGTAAACAGAGAGAGAGAGAGAGAGAGAGAGAGAGAGAGAGAGAGAGAGAGAGAGAGAGAGAGAGAGATCAGCTAAGAGAGGTATACAAAGGGAGAAAGAGGCAGAGGGAGAGGCAGAAGATGAGGAAGGAAATGTGGGTCAGGGTGTCTGTGGTGATGACCCTGCCTCTGCCCCTGGCCATGCAGACTGAAGCACAACCCACATGACAGTCAGTCCCCAGACGGTAACCTTGCCTGGATCCAGCCCACACATTCCTCCATGTGACAGAAGAATTCATTTTAATTGTTTACAGATTGTGGTTTCTGTGAAGGGTTACATAGGCTCTGTGTAGCAGTGTGTCATGTGCAGTGCGTAGTGTGCAGTGTGCATCCAGTTCAGTGGTTCAGCGAGAGGGATAATATGGGCTAATGTTATTATCCCTTCTATTAATAGTAAGCTAATCTCCGATAACCTCATGCTGTGATTGTCAGCTAAACACAGCACATTGTCACTGATGTCAATAATCCACATTATTATGTATGTAATGAAAAGGCTCATTGACACAATAATCAGAGTAAACCAAATAAGAGTGACAGTACACAAGGAATTTATCATTTGAGGTCAGTCAGTTAATTTAAATCATATCAGCACATTCCCTTCCTGGGTGGGGCGATACTGTAATCCCCCCCCCCCCTCCTGCATCACAAGCCTGTTTCAGCTACTTTAGAGAGTCAAAGGATTGTTTTTCAACTGTCAGTACCCTGCCCCCTCCCTAGAGAACCCCCCCCCCTACTAGGCTCCTGTTGGTACATGACCCTGTGTGACAGTACCCTGCCCCCCCCCCCTCCCCAGAGAGACCCCCCCCCCCCTACTAGGCTCCTGTTGGTACATGACCCTGTGTGACAGTCCGTCCGCTGTTCCCCTCCTCAGAGAGAGGGATCCCTTTTGAGCATCTGATGTACGAACATCTGCAGAGGTGGGGCCCGAGGAGGATAGAAGTCAAGTTCTACCTGCGACACGAGGAGTGTCCGTCCGACTCCAGCCTGCACGGTGGGTACAACACACACACACACACACACACGTGCACATGCACAACAAATAGTTTGTATATCCGTAGTTCTCTGCAGATGTCAACAAGATATGTACTATTTATGTAACACTGTTCCTGTCGTCCTTCCGATTTCTGTCAGTGTTCTATTCCAGAACAGAGAGGATTCCTCCGAGTCTGGCTGTTTGTTTGGACTCCTGAGTTACTGTTATGCATTTTCCATGACCTCTTTTCTCCTCTCTTCTCTTCTCCTCTCTTCTCTTCTCTTCTCTTCTCTTCTCTTTTCTTCTCCTCCCCTCCCCTCCCCTCCCCTCCCCTCCCCTCCCCTCCCCTCCCCTCCCCTCCCCTCCCCTCCCCTCCCCTCCCCTCCCCTCCCATCCCCTCCCCTCCCCTCCCCTCCTAGAGAGTTGACTGTTTCAGTGGAGCAGGACTTAGCATGGCTGGCTGGGCTAACTGATTGACTGATGGACTGGCTGGCTGGCTGCTCTTACGTAACTAATCGCTTTTAGGGATAATTAGCCCTGTGCGCCCTCCGCTGCCCTCTGCTGCCCTCTGCACCTGAGACGGATCAGAAGCAGCCAGGCTTGACGGACTGGGGACACTGGAAGTGGTGGTGGGGGTGGTGGTGGTAGGAGTCTAGGGAGACTGGAGGAATTGGGAGGGGGGGGGGGGGTTCAAGGCTGGCTGGGGGGGACTGAAAGGATGGGGAGGGCAGGGAAGGTTAGAGCAGGCTTTGAAGTTGATGTGTGTGTGGGTGTGTGTGTCTGAGTAAAACAGAGAGCCCCTGGTCTACAGCCCCAATGATGGAGGAGAGGTATTAGTTGCTGACAGGATTACCTTCCCTTTCCAGTCACCCTCATACTGCACTGGACAGTGTTTAGAGCATTAAACCACCCACTATTAATAGAGAACGCAGTTGGAGGGAGGTGAGTTTGTGTGTGGATGTGAGAGTGTGTCTGTGGGTTCTCATCAAAGGGAATCGACAGGGACAGGTCTGGGGTGTTGGTAGTGGAGGGTTGACGGCAAGGTCAAGGTCGTCCCATGTCTGACTGTGGACATGTCGTGTCCAGCCTAGTGGGGGAATTCTAGAACTTTCACCACAAAGAGATAATGAAACACCAATCAGAAGAGAAGATCCCCATTGATTGTCGACATGGCTAGACGGAGTGAAGGTTCAGGGGTGTTGTTTAATTTTGTGGTGTTGGATTTAGTGGGAAGTGTAAATGGAGTGTGACTAATCTGAACGTTGTTGCATCAGTTCCTACTACAGCACTGGGTTTCTGTTTCCTCCAACTTAGGCTGAGTTAGGGGGGCGTAATCTGTTAGTAACTCCAACCTTCAACGTTCAAGTTCTCTACCCAACTGGTGTATCGCTAGTCTCTTTTTAGCTTTGGAAAATTCAGACGCAGAATCAGTGCCCAGAGACTCAAGCCTGGATCCAAGTTCCATTCTTACTGGGGCTTCATGTTGTGAAAGCTAAATTGGTCAAATCGGAGATAAGTGCACCATAATCCTCAAAACGCCGGTGAATTATTACATTGATCTCCTAAAAACTCTTTTTGTGATTTCCCTAAAGAGGATATTATCCGCTTAAGTAAACAATGAAAGAACGGAACACAAAACCTGAAATCACAAAAAAGAGAGATTTGTCCTCTGTAATTTACACACGTGTTTCAAGGGTTGGTTTTTGTCCCTCCTCAGTGTGATTGGGCCGTCTGAAGTGGAGACGTTGTTGTGATTAGGAAGGACCGAGATAGCAGGGTTTGGCCCGAAGACACAGACGGCTGCTTGTATATCTTACATTTACATTACATTTAGTCATTTAGCAGACGCTCTTATCCAGAGCGACTTACAGTAAGTACAGGGACATTCCCCCGAGGCAAGTAGGGTGAAGTGCCTTGCCCAAGGACACAACGTCAGTTGGCATGACCGGGAATCGAACTGGCAACCTTCGGATTACTAGCCCGATTCCCTCACCGCTCAGCCACCTGACTCCCTTGGACATATATATAATAATAATATCTTGGACAGCATCTCTGACTGCACCTCTAATATGGGATGCTGTGGCTCCAGTTTGTGAAGCTGCGGCCTGATCTGATGTCTTGTTTCCCCTGCAGAGAGTCCAGAGCAGAGCAGCACAGTAAGAGGAGGGAACGCCGACCTGCTCACAGACAACCAGGTGAGTCGACACACATACACACACACACACATACACACTCACACACTCACACGTACTAACACACACAAACCTAGAAATAACAATTGAAGTTGTGGGGCTCAAGAATGTCCTCCCTATTTATTTATTGTACAGTAGTTTACTATCCTGGGAACTTCTGTTCCCAAACAAGACCACACACACACACACAGATCTCAATCCAGCTTTCTGAGAATTGATAAAGTGTCTCTCCACAGCAGTTATCCAGTCAATTGGATCCCTCCCCACTCTCCATCTCTGTGTGCGTGCAGGGCTGGCCTGGTGACATCAGTCAGACTCCGCCTAAAGCTCTCTGTCATTCTCAGTACTAGGCAGAATACAGTAAACAGTAATGATATCAGCACAGTGACATACCCTCTAACCTAACCTAGTATGTGTGTGTGGGTGTGTGTGTGTGTGTGTGTGTGTGTACGTGAGTGTTAAAAGTGTTTCTTGTCAGTTGTTTGTAAAATCCCAAGGATTAGTGTAAGGCTTAGTGACAGGAATGATTACAGATTTCTCAGAGTTGCCTCGTGTGAGAGTAGGGGATCAAACTCTTCTTACTCCCGTCTGGCTTCTTTGGCTCAGGCTAACAACTAGTCTGGTGTCTCTTGTGTTGGCTAACAGCTAGTCTGGCTTCTTTGGCTCAGGCTAACTGCTAGTCTGGCTTCTTTTGCTCAGGCTAACTGTTAGTCTGGCTTATTTGGCTCAGGCTAACTGCTAGTCTGGCTTCTTTGGCTCAAGCTAACTGCTAGTCTGGCGTCTCTTGTGTTGGCTAACAGCTAGTCTGGCGTCTCTTGTGTTGGCTAACAGCTAGTCTGGCATCTCTTGTGTTGGCTAACCACTACTCTGGCTGCTCTGGCTCTGGCTGGTGGCTAGTGTAGATACTTTGACCCTGGTTAACTGCCAGCGTGATTGCTTTGGGCCTGGCTAACTGCTAGTCTAGATTATTTGGCCCTGGCTAATGATTAGTTTTGACTACTCTGGCCGTGGCAAAAGGCTAGTCTAGCATCTCTGGCCATGGCTAATGGCTAGTTTGGCTGCTTTGGCAATGGTAGGCTCCCTTTTCCACTGTACTTGAGGTGAAGCTGTCAGCTGTGCCAGCCAGTAGTTACTGTTTCAACAAGCCCACGTTGTTCCACTCTTTATCTCTGCTGTATTCGTCAACAGAACAACTTAAATACTTAATAACTTGTGCTATTTGGTCAGTGATAAAGGCTTTGGTCATTCTCCTCTAGTTCCTTCCAAATGGGTATTTAGTTCATATATCCATACCTGTTAACCTGTTGAGTTCCCCTACACAGTCTAATCCAGACTCAAATATCTTAAGACCGCTTCTGCCACACACTCTGGTAAATGAATGCAACTTGAGTTATAGATACTCAAGCAAGTTTTACTCTCTCTCTCTCTCTCTCTCTCTCTCTCTCTCTCTCTCTCTCTCTCTCTCTCTCTCTCTCTCTCTCTCTCTCTCTGTCCGTCCGTCCAGAGATTACCTCGGTCTCATGACATAACTCTCCTTACGGTAAGAGGATTCTCGGGCTCTGTGGACGTGGGCTGTGTCTCCAGTACACTTCTTCTCTCTGTCCTGTTTCTCGGCCAACACAGCGGGTCACTAGCCTAGCAGGCTGTCTCTGGTTGACAGCTTTTAGCGACAGGAGTAGCTATACTTTGAAGGCAAGGGAGAGAGCGCACTACAAGGGTGAGTTCTTTATCAGAAAAAGGATTTATCTGACGTTTGTGTGTGGGGGTGTGTGGGGGTGTATGAGTTTGTTTGTGTCTGTGTCTCAATTAGAGAGAAAGAGAGGGAGTGAAAGAGGGAGAGTGTGAGTCAGAGAGAGAGAGATAGAGAGAGAGAGAGAGAGAGAGAGAGAGGGAGAGAGAGAGAGAGGGAGAGAGAGGGGGGGAGAGAGAGGGGGGGGAGAGAGAGAGAGAGCGTGCATGAGGGTGTGGGGGCACAGCTGTGCTCTTAGTAGAGAACTTGGCCTGGTCTTATCCTACCTAGGCTGTTTTAGATTCCTCTAACACCTCTTCATAAGTTCGTAAGTAGAGATTCCAGTCATCTGTTTTTATAACGGCCATTTTAGACAGGAAAACAACAGGTGTGAGATGATGGCTGGCCAGGGACCCTCCCTGTTTTCCCAACAGTCTCACTATTATGTCCTTGATCCCTCATTGGAGGAATTCCTTTTCTGAAAACTTCTTACATTGGTTTCGGGGGAGTAGACATAAGGAAAGGTTGTACCAATCCCCTCCCCCAAACCACAGCCCCCCCCCCTCCCAATCAAAGCCCCCCCCCCCATCCCCCCTCAGTAAATGACTACTAAGGAGGTGAGCTGTTCATAGCAGAAACAGTAGACTGACCAGGAGGATTTGACCGGATGACTGTGTCCGTCACAGCCTCTCTGTTGACACAACTGTGTGTGGTTAGAGCTTCCGAAGCACAGGGCAAGGAGACATGCTACTGTACTGTACTGGCTCAGACTGATCCTGAGGGCTGAGGGCTTGACAGGCTTTAGAGGAGCCCCTTTGCCGTACACTGGTCATGCATGAAGAGTTTGTTCTACTCTAATATAGCGAAGAGTTCTGCCATGAACTTTATCTGAATTGCTTGCAAAGTATAATATATTGTATTACTTGTGTAGGCAGTATGGCTTATGACAGACTAACAAGTGTTTCATATATGTACCGGGTCCATGTTTAGATTGATGTAGACATCAGAGTTTACACTGTAGTCTTCACTCAAATCCTTCACAATATGAAAGGTTAAGTCGATGTACACAGAGAGTAAATCTATGTAAATGTTTGTATTGACTGTTTACAATCCCTATTCCTCTGTGATCACTGGCCTGTTAGTATAAGAATATGCACGCGATTGGCAAGCACTAGGCCTCTATTTAAATCCCCCGTAACATCAGTAGACTACCTGTCCGGGAGACAGCTGTGGCGCAGCGAGTTTATGGCAGCAGAGATAGGGAGGGAGAGAGTGAGAGGGTGTGTGCTGCAGTCCAGCTACCAGAGCTGAAAGAGAGAGAGGGGGGGGGGAGGGGGGGGGAGAGGGAACTGGGAAGCATGAGAGTGCGGGAGAGGGGGAGCGCGGGGGATGCGCGGGGTGGATAGAACTGCTGGCGCGTCAAAATTGGAACAAAACCCTCCCCAGGGGACAAAAACTTACGCAGTAACAAAGTCATGTCGGCGATAAACATCCGCCGCTTTATGAACGTGTTTCGGTCGTTCATTATAAACTAACATGATAGAGAACAAGATCATTTGAACAGATTGCCGTTATTGGGGAATGACAGCGTTATCCACCTCGGTGAGCAGCAGCCGTGACTGCCGTCCCGTGACTGTGGTTCACCCCCGGCGGAGTGAGTCGGGGACTTGATTTTGCCTATCCAGTTATACCGTTCAGTGGATGCAGATGTGAGCGCGTGTGCGCACGCTGGTTTTACATCATGTTCGAATGGGACATGAGGGGAATAACAAGCTAAGCTCGCGCCAGTGTGTCGTAGGCAAGATCCTCCTCACCGCATCCTCGGACAAGTACGAAAGTTCTGATAGAGATCTGACCGGTACACTGCTCTCAGAATATTTAAGTGTGACATTTTTCTGATTAGGCAGAGAAACGAATTTTACCGTAAAAATGGAATGGAACCACGTAGAGGCAGTGCAGGAATTTACCGTTGAAGGACAATGCAGCAAAATTAAGGTGCGATCTTGCAGAATTACCTGGGACTCCCACCAGGTAATCAAAGCTATTTTAGTACGGTCTGATGTCATATTGTTATATTGTTGTAATACAAGCGCAGATGTATCCTAGTCTAATGGTATATCTTAGCCTGGTGAATGAGATAAATACACAGTGAGCTGAATAAATAAATACATAGTTTTAAATTGGGATTTGTTTTTAGGTCTGCTGTTTTGGTTGATAAATAATCTAGATAACAGTGATTTCAATGTTTTTAACAATAACCTTTGTGTGATTTTCAGCTCTCAGATTTTAGCTCTAAGAAACTTGACATGACGAGTTGGATAAATGAGTCTAGTAGTGAAAGTCCAGCCTGGTCTTGGTTCTGGTCTGTGTTCTGGTCCTGGCCTGCTCCAGGTCCTTTTACAAGTCCAGATCCTTGTCTTGGCCCTGGTTTCTGACACGTAGGTCAGCGTTGCCTCATTTCAGCAATTATGTCATGGGGTGACGTAGAGGAAATGCACTGTAACTGATTTGGGCTGCTTTCCCCTTACCTTGCATTCTGTCCCTCTCACTCGCCCAGTCTGCTCACGCTCTCTCCTCCCTCTCTCCCCCATTTGTGCCCCTCCCTCTCCTCTACTCCATATCAACTCCCTCTCCTCTACTCCATATCAACTCTCTCTCCTCTACTCCATATCAACTCCCTCTCCTCTACTCCATATCAACTCTCTCTCCTCTACTCCATATCAACTCTCTCTCCTCTACTCCATATCAACTCTCTCTTCTCTACTCCATATCAACTCTCTCTCCTCTACTCCATATCAACTCTCTCTCCTCTACTCCATATCAACTCTCTCTTCTCCTTTCCATCTCTTCTCGGTCTCTGCTCCTCCTCTCCTTTATTTCCACTACTTCTTGGTTAACAAGTTGAGTCAGGTGGCTGAGCGGTTAGGGAATTGGGCTAGTAATCCCAAGGTTGCTGGTACTGTAAGTCGCTCTGGATGAGAGCGTCTGCTAAATGTAATGTAAATGTGACTGTGATTACAGACCAATATCCTGCCGTCAGTCAGTCAGGCATTTGAGGTCAACTAGGAAATAAAGGATATGGTATTCCACAAACTATTAACTTATGCATGGAAACACAGTCGCACACCCATGTACACACACGTACACACACGTACACACACT
This sequence comes from Osmerus mordax, assembly GCF_038355195.1. Lineage (NCBI taxonomy): Eukaryota > Metazoa > Chordata > Actinopteri > Osmeriformes > Osmeridae > Osmerus > Osmerus mordax. The sequence continues at coordinate 3,819,936 of NC_090058.1, read as the reverse complement.
GGGATGGCCATACTTCCATCTTTCTGATTGTTAGAGAGCAGTCTTCCTGTTCTCACTGGTCTGAGGAACAGATGTGTTTTGAGCTTTGTGAGCCACCGTCGGCTCTTCTAGGGTCACAACTGGGGTGAATGTCAGGGACTTGAACCCATTTTCCGGCAGGGATGAAACTATTCTAGTTTCCCTCTCAAGCTATGATCTAAAAATGCAGTCCTCGTCCCTTTAGTGCGGTGCTAGACAGAGCTGAGCTTCAGCGTGAAAATGACTTCAGACAATGTCTGTATGTGTCTTTGAAAGTGTGAATGAGCATGCATGGTGACTGGTCACGGTCAGTGTGTGTGTGTGCGTGCCTGCGTGTGTGTGTGTGCATGTGTGTGTGTGTGAGTCAGTGAGCCAACACAATAGCAGGACATGGCTTGCCGATTGCAGTCTTCCTAATCTGCCAGTGCAGGCATTTCCTGGTGGTCCAGATGTGATGATTACGGCAGCTCTGCTCTGAGCTCCTACTTTGGGGCTGGGGACCCCCACAGACCAGGCAGAGAGAGGGGGGAGGGAGGGAGGGGGGGCTGGGAGGGAGCGGGGGCTGGGAGGGAGGGTTGGGGGTACTGGGAGGGAGGGGGGGGGGTACTGGGAGGGAGGGAGGTGGGTACTGGGAGGGTGGGGGGGCTGGGAGGGAGGGAGGTGGGTACTGGGAGGGGGGGGGGCTGGGAGGGAGGGAGGTGGGTACTGGGAGGGAGGGGGGGGGGGTTGGGAGGGATGGGGGGGGCTGGGAGGGAGGGGGGGCTGGGAGGGATGGGGGGGGCTGGGAGGGAGGGGGGGGGGGCTGGGAGGGAGGGGGGGGGGGGCTGGGAGGAAAAACAGAGAAATATTATGAAAGAGATAAAAGAGGAGTGAGCGAAAGAGAGAGGCAGATTTGTGCAAAAGTTTAAGCAGAGATGCAAGACTTTTATTTATTTTTACTTTTTAACATCTCGCACTGTGGTTCACACCCAACTTCACAGCAGCAGAACAGCAGCAGAAGATGCTTTGATGCCTCTTCAAAGACAGCTACTGTTTGTTGATGTAGTAGATGTAAAATGCCTATGTTTGAACCGTTACATAAGAACCTCCCTGCTGACTGGAAAACAGGGAGAGACCTGTAGATCTGATGGCTCTGTGCTGTTCTTGGTCTCTTTATAGACTGATGAGCTGCTTCTGTAATACAGCTGCTGTCTGCATCTCACGGTGTAACTCTATACTGTTGTGTGTACCACCTCACCTGCTTGTCAGTCTAATGCAGAGATTCCCAACCAGTTGGGCCGCCAAACCAATTAAAACAAAAGTATGAAAAATTAATAAATATCAAAATATTTATAAATACTGTTGGTAAATGATTATTATAATTCGTACTCATTTTTCAATAAAATGTTGCCTTTCATTTATCATGAACGAAACGCCAATAGTTACGCTTGGCACGTTGACGAAAGACCAACTGACATTTCCACGTTAACTTGAATACACCCACTTCAATCCACTATGCACGCATCACTTCCGCATATTGCATAAGCCGGGTCCAGAGCTGGCCAGGTTTTCTTTAAAAATATATTTTATATTTGAGCTATGTAAGTGGGCCGCAAAGTGTAAAAGGTTGGGAAAGTCTGGTCTAATGTATGCATTAGTTTAGTGTTTGAGAGAGAGAGAGGTGTGGGGGAGAGACCATGTACCAACTGTATTTTGCTACCCTTGGTTGAAAGGAATGACTGTCATTGTTTGCTTCACTAATTATGTGTGTTTTTGTTTGTTTGTGTGCCTGTGTGTGCCTGTGTGTGTGCCTGTGTGTGTGTGTTTGTGTGCCTGTGTGTGTGTGTGCCTGTGCGTGTGCCTGTGTGTGTGTGTGTGTGTGCCTGTGTGTGTGTGTGCCTGTGTGTGTGTGTGTGCCTGTGTGTGTGTGTGTGCCTGTGTGTGTGTGTGCCTGTGTGTGTGTGTGTGTGCCTGTGTGTGTGTGTGTGTGCCTGTGTGTGTGTGTGCCTGTGTGTGCCTGTGCGTGTGCCTGTGTGTGTGCCTGTGTGTGTGCGTGTGCCTGTGTGTGTGTGTGTGTGCCTGTGTGTGCCTGTGTGTGTGTGTGCCTGTGTGTGTGTGTGTGCCTGTGTGTGTGTGTGTGCCTGTGTGTGTGTGTGCCTGTGTGTGTGTGTGTGTGTGCCTGTGTGTGTGTGTGTGCCTGTGTGTGTGCGTGTGCCTGTGTGTGTGTGTGTGTGTGCCTGTGTGTGTGCGTGTGCCTGTGTGTGTGTGTGCCTGTGTGTGTGTGTGTGTGTGCCTGTGTGTGTGTGTTCAGGCTGGGGTCCCTCGTGTGGAGCTCACCCTGTCAGAGCTACAGGAGATGGCTACACGACAGCAGCAACAGATAGAGGCCCAACAACAGATGCTGGTCGCCAAGGTAACAACCACATGTGTGATCCCTGCACACCTCTATGTTTACTGAGCACTCCTCTGGTGACCCAGTGTGCACTGGGGCAACACTGGTTTGCTCACGGCAGTTAACTGCTCAAAATTTGATCTGGGACCATGGTAACCTTAAGTTGTGAACAACAACCCTGAGACTCTGTTGTCAAGACAACTGAAGCCTCCTGACATGAATACCCCCTATCCTCCTCAGAAGACCTCTATTCTCTCTCTCTCTTTATCTCCCCCCCTCTCTCTCTCTCTCTCTCTCTCTCTCTCTCTCTCTCTCTCTCTCTCTCTCTCCCTCTCTACCCCCTCTCTCCACAGCCTTTTCTGTCTCTCTTTAACTCCTTGATCTATGTCTCTACCAGCCATCTTGGAAAATGTGTGTGGAAAGCTGAAGTTGACCCTCCTTGGTGTCGTAGGCAGTTGCCTGCTACCTGACTGGCTCTGGTTACAAAGTCTATCAGCTTTACAAAGGCATTGATTGGTGATGAGGGGTGTGAACGATGGCTCTGGCCCACCATATTGATCTTTCAGTGTTTTGGAAAGGTGTGTTGGTGAAGGCCGAGCATGTTCAGGGGTGTGTCTTTGGACATGTGTGTCCCTGAGTAAATCACTCTGATTGGTCACAGCTTGTCTGTGCCTACCTTGTTCTCTATGCAGCTTGGAGTGTTGCTATGTACAGTATATGTGTGTCGGTGTGTCAAAGATCATTTCCCAGGGGTAGACACCTGGCTCCTCTGTCAGTATTACCTGGAGGGTTGGTAACCCCAATTTGCTGTCTAACATACAAGCAAGAAAACACCTGGACATGCTAACATGCTAACATATCTACATGTAAACACATGGATATGCTAACATACCAGCACAGAAACACATGGACGTGCTAACATGTTAGCATACCATCAGACACACAACACGTTGACATGCAGCAGCTGCTGGTTCAGACCTGTCACTTCTCAATAGAGACTATGGTGACAGAGTTAGCGTCACCGGGGACAACTGCCCAATCCATTCAAGCAACAACAGGAAAGGACTTGCTGTCCGCAGGAAATGAGGTCAGGAGTGAGACGCAGCTGCCAGGAAATAGCCTGAATGTTCAGGAGGGAGAGAAGGAAAGAGGGGGGGACTGGGAAAGAAAGAAAGAGTTAGGGGAGGAGGAAGTGCTATGGAGAAAGGTGGAGGAGGTCCAGTCTTAAATCTTTTCCCTGAAAGCCTCCACACCCATCTAATGTATTTAAAAGCACTATTGTACGCCTGGCCTGGACTAGATTCTGCTTTATGCCTGTCCAATCTCCCCCCCCCCCCCGCGCTCCCCCTTTCTGTCTCTCCTCTCTCTCGTCGTTCCAGGAAGACTGTTCTGAGTCATTGCTCTGGACAGCTTTTGCCTCTAGCACAGAGCAGGGTAGTTAGGTTTATTTGATCCTTCTCCTGAGGCAGTTTGGACTGGGTTGTGGATAACAGGCTGGCTGAATGGTATTCTTCAGTCTGAAGGTAAATATGGCTGTTTTTATTTAGACCAACCCGAAAAGTCCTGTCCTTGATGTTTTTAATCATTGTTGTGTCTGATGGAGACTGCAGATCGGCCTAACAGTCAGGTAGATGATGATGATGATGATGATGATGATGATGGTGGTGGTGGTGGTGGTGGTGGTGGTGATGATGAGTAGTCGAGGAAAAAAGATGGTGTCATAGTTAAGAAGGAGGTGACGATGACAGGCATGGCCTAACAACATACTTTAGTGTAATCCTGCGTGTTGTTGATCATAGGGTGCTGTTTACCTGTGGTGTAGTATTATACCATTTCTCTGTATTGCTGTAATTATGGAGTGGCTAATCACGTGTTCCCTCTGTTAAATGGTGCCTTGTGTTTAGCCAACACTTTATCCTCTCTCCCATTCACTTGCTCTCGTTCTATCTTTCTATCACCCCCATACCCACACACACACACACACACACACACACACACACACACACACACACACACACACACACACACACACACACACACACACACACACACACACACACACACACACTGTCTCTCACTGTCAGGGCCTGTATGGTGTTGGCTCATTCTAGAAATGACCTGAAACTGCTTCCATCAGCAGAACCACACAGCTCACAGAACACAGCACAAAGCCTGGCTCTCTTTATTGCCTTCTTTCATGCCATCTCTCCTTCTCTCAGTCTGACTCTGTTCTGTTTTCATCCATTCACTGCCACCATCGCCACAGGCCATCTTGGTACGGTTGTTTGTTTGTTCTGTTACGGTTCACTCACATACAGAGCTGGATGAATGCAGCTCTGATATTGATACTGTTGTCATAGTACCTTCAGATCTGCTCAGTAATTTGAAAAAAAAAAACTGTTTCCTGTTTTTGGTGATAAGAATGTTGTATAAAGTTGTATTTCGTGTGTGTTTTTGTGGCTTTGTAAACTTTCTGTTATGGTTTGCAAATGTATACTTTTAACAAGCTTAAAAAGAAAAAAAACTAACCAGAGTGATCTGCCCCTTCTTCTCTCTCTCTCTCTCTTTCTCTCTCTCTCTCTCTCTCTCTCTCTCTCTCTCTCTCTTTCTCTCTTCCCTGTAAACCCTTTGTTCCCCTCAGCTCACCTCTGTGCGCACAGAGGTGTGTGCTTTTGTGTGTGTGTGTGTGTGTGTGTGTATCTGTGCATGTGTGTGTTCCCTTTGCTCCACAGTGTGTGAATGAAGCTGAGGAATGTTGCTTCTACATTTCCCAACCGAACCCTAACCCACCCCACATCTGGAACTCATTGTAACCCTGTGTTCCTCCTTTCTCCTTTCCTCTCTTCCCCTCTCATCTCCTCTTCTCTCCCCTGCCCCCTCCCCTCTCATCTCCTTCCCTGCCCTCTCCTTCCCTATCCTGTCCTCTCCCCTGCCCCCTCCCTTCCCCTCTCCTCTCCTTCCCTGGCCTCTTCTCTCCCCTGCCCTCTTCCCTCTCCTCTCCTCTCCTTCCCTGCCCTCTCCTTCCCTATCCTGTCCTCTCCCCTGCCCTCTCCTCCTCTCTCCTCCCCTCTCCTCCCCTCTCCTCCAGGAGCAGAGGCTGAGGTACCTGCAGCAGCAGGGGGGCAGGCAGGGGCAGGGTCCAGGGGGCCAGACCCAGTCTGAGGCTGAGAAGCTCCAGAGGCTGAAGGAGAAGGTGGAGAGCCAGGAGGCCAAGCTGAAGAAGATAAGAGCCATGAGAGGACAGGTGGACTACAGCAAGCTCATCAACGGCAACCTGTGTAAGACACAAACACAAACACACCCACACACACAAACATGCTCAGTCAAACACACAAAAAACAGTCCTGATACAGGATCATGTTTTAACATGGCCGTGTGTGAGTCTAATTCCTTGCAGCTGTCCATGATGTCAGTTCTGTCTCTATTTCTAGGGTTTGGAATGTGGTGGCCCTCCTCATGTTTTGGTCAGGGTGTGGTGCTCACAGTAGTCCTCCTGGTGACTCTTAAGATGTGTGTGTGTGTGTGTGTGTGTGTGTGTATGTGTGTGTCCATGGTCCTCTGTGTGCTGTGTGCTGTCCAAGGCTGCACCCTGTTGGCAACAGCACAGATATACTCCAGAACAGTTTAGATCTACCCCTCTCTCTCTCTACTGTCTCTCTCTCTCTCTCTCTCTCTCTCTCTCTTTCTATCCTACTGCTTTCCCCCCACTCCATCTCAACGTCTGTCTCTCCCTGAAACCCACACTCACTCTGTCTCCGGTTCCCTCCCTCTCCGCCCCTGACTCTCTCAGCGGCAGAGATCGAGCACGTGAGCGGGCTGTTCCAGGAGAAGCAGGCCGAGCTGCAGTCAGCCGTGCTGAGGGTGGATCAGCTCACCCAGCAGCTGGACGACCTGCGCAGGGGCCGCCTCAACGGCCTGCAGCCTCTCGGAGCTCCCCTCAGCGGCTCGGCCGCCCTGGAGCTCAGGAAGCTGTACCAGGAGCTGCAGGTAGGCCTGACCCCTGACCCCCCACCATGGACCCGATGGGTCAGAAGTCCAGGGAGTGGATGATTGAACCCTTTTTTTGTTGCAATTTTGTTGCTCGCTTGAAGTTGAGTTTGCGTTTGAAATATTTCAAATGTTTCCATCTGGGAAAAAAATATTAAACCAAGATGAATATAAGTGGTAGTCCTCTCCACATGCCTAGACTGTCTGGCCCGCTCCCTGCTCCCGGACCAGATTACGTCAGGCAGGCTCCGACCAGAAGATAGACAGATTAGCTGAGTCAGGATGGTGATGTAATTTCTGGGAGACTGAAAATTAGATACTCACAGGACACAGAACACCACTGCTCGCAGTCTGCTGGCTTTGACTGGAACAGTCACTGGCAGGAATTAAACTGATATATTTCAGGACAACATTATAATTTATGTGTCTGTGCAAGTTTATGTGTGTGTCTGTGTGTCTGTGTGTGTATGTCTGTGTGTGTCTGTGTGTGTGTGTATGTGTGTACGTGTAAAATGACTACATGTAAATGTGTGTGTGTGTGTCAGGTGCGTAACAAACTGAACCGCGAGCAGAGCGGCAAGCTGCAGCAGAACAAGGAGCTCCTGAACAAGAAGAACTCCGAGGTCACCATGATGGACAAGAGGATCGGGGACCTGAGGGAACGCCTTCACAAGAAGCGAGCTGAGGCACGTCACACAGACCACACACGCTCCGTAAGGACAGACACTCTCTATCCATCACAGATCAATCCCTGAGAAGGCACTTTCTATATATCACAGAGAGGAACTGTAAACCTGTCAATACTGTACAGCCTGTGAGGCCAGGCTCTATGTGGAACACTAGATAACGCAGGCCAGGTGTTACATGATTACTGAGAGGCCAACCCAAACTAGATAGCATAATGACACAGTATTCTTCTTCTACCATCTTTCTATCTCTTTCCATCCTATATCTCCCAATCCTCAACTCTCTCTCTCTCTCTCTCTCTCTCTCTCTCTCTCTCTCTCTCTCTCTCTCTCTCTCTCTCTCTCTCTCTCTCCCTCCACAGTTGACCAGGGTGAACGGGGGTCCCCCGTCCCCCCAGCCTGCCCCTAGCAGCTCAGGCCGGGTGGCAGCCGTGTGTCCCTACATCCAAGTCCCCGTCCCGCGGCGGCAGGAGGGGGGGTACAGCCTTCCCCCCGACCCCCTCAAACCCCCCCATGGCTTCAACCATGCCAGATCACACTCAGGTTAGTATCCACAGCCAAGCTGGAAGATGTGTGTGCTGTGGCCACACACAGGAACTGCTGCTCTCTGCTGGTCTGTCCCGGTATTGCACAGGCCCCCCTCACTGTTCCTACTGCTGTCACCTGCCTGACTCACCTTTATGAAGAATGTTATAACCTTGACACTATCTCTGAATACGATGGTTTCCTGTCTGAGCTCTCTTTAACTTCCTGTCCTGTCTGTCTCCTCTTCTTCTCCTTCCCTTGTGATTGTCTGTGGTTGTCTGTGATTGTTGTTGTTGATGTTATTGTTGTTGATCTGTGGGGGGCGCTGGTGCTTCCAGAGGAAGAGGGGTGCGGCGTGAGGAAGCCTCCCAGCCAATGGAAGGTGTCAGATTTAGACGTCCTATTGGCCCCTGCGGAGCAAGGGGAGGGGCCTAGGTCCCCCTCGGGGGCGGAGAATGTCAACTGTGAGTCTGCAGGAGAAGAGATAGAACCTAGTGGACTTACTAGCACACTTAACCCTAGACCTAGTACACTACTTAGTACTCTACATCCCAACTTTAGTGCACTCTTTAGTATTCTGGACCCAAGCCCTAGTACACTGAACAGGGACACATTCATGTGGCAAGTTTCATTCCTCCTGGGTTTCTGATATAGAGTGCACTGTCACTGTTTAAATAAACATCTCCAGAAATATCCCTGTGGCCAGAGAGACTTCTGCAGAATACCAGGAAGTTGCCGGTCAGGTTGGTAGGTAAAGTTTATTTGTCTGGCAGAGTGAGGGGGAAAGGATGTGATGTCACTGTGGGGGTGTCTGCAGTGGGAAAGGAACCACAGAGAAGAGAACCTGTAGAGAAGAGAACACAAACGGATATGAACCAAACAGCATGGAGAGTCTTTTTGGAGACACTACAAAACCATTCTCTAATTGTTTTGTGTGAGAGAGAGAGGGAGAGAGAGTAAGAGAGAGTAAGAGAGAGAATGAGAGAGAGGGAGGGAGAGAGAAAGCGTGAGAGAGAAAGCGTGAGAGAGAGAGAGAGAGAGAGAGACAGAGCTTAAGTGAGAAAGAGAGAGAGAGAGAGAGAGAGAGAGGGAGAGAGGGATAGAGGGAGACTAGAGAGAGAGAAAGTGTAGAGAGCGTAAGTGAGAGAGAGAGAGAGAGAGAGAGGGAGAGGGAGAGGGAGAGGGAGAGGGAGAGGGAGGGAAACAAGTTAACACAATTATCCTTCAACCTTCGTTGTGTATCACAGAACACACCGTCTGCTGTCTTTCTCTGTCTTTCTCTGTTTTCCTTTCTCTCTCTACCACCCCTTTTTCCTTACCTCTGTGTAATCCCTCCCTCCCTGTCTGCTTGTAGCAACCGATGGTAATTGGCCTGGCCTCAGTAAGAGTGTGTCGTCTTTTCAGCCCTCTGATTGGAGGAACACCAGTCCGGAGCAGGTAAGACAGCGACCACTGCTGTGTCAGGATCTCGGGGAAAAACCTTCTGTACAGATCTCCATTTTCTGGAACACGCGTGAAAGTGAACGTAACTTGAGATTTTCAAGTGATTGTTCTGAAATAACTGAGGTGAAAGCCCTGGGTTTGCGAGAAGAATACATATCTTACTTTTTAATTGCCTCTGCTTCACCCACCCCTCTTCTTAGATGGACTCCAGTAAGCTCTCCATGTCCAGACCCCCACCCAGCTATGGCACCTACCCCAGCACAGGCCACCCCTCCATGGGCTCGTCCACCAGCTCTCTGCCTCGCTCGGCCCCTGCCACCCTGGCCTGGCAGAGACCCGGGACATCCTCCACCTCTCAGCAGATCCAGCAGCGCATATCCATACCCCCCAGCCCCACGCCCTCCTCCCAGCCCCAGGGGGAGAGGCAGGATCCCCCCTTGGCGGTGGCAGTGCGTCCCTACGTCCCAGACAAGGCCTCCAGGCCCCAGTCCCCCAGGAAGGGACCGGCCACCATGAACTCCAGCTCCATCTACCACATGTACCTGCAGCAGCCAGCCACCAAGAACTACGGCTCTCTCAGCAACAGGAGCACTGTCAAAGCAGGTAACTTTGCTTCTTCAGAGACGCTGTTATTTCCAAGCCGTATGTCAACATGGGTACGTTTTAAAGTGCAAACCTCAAACTCGTGTTCAACTTGTTTAACTTTGAATCTGGCTCTGCTTTCCCCTGCTTTTCTCTCTAGTGTATGGTAAACCAGTGCTGCCCTGCAGTTCCACCTCCCCCTCCCCTGTGCCCTTCCAACAGGGGGCGCTGTCTCCAGGCGGGGGGATGGGAGGAGGAGAAGACGTGGTAGACAGGGAGGGGGGTGACAGTTCACTGCCCCCGCCAAGCGTACACAACATCCCCCGCCCCCTCAGCCCCACCAAGCTCACCCCCGTCGCCCACTCTCCCCTCCGTTACCAGAGCGACGCCGACCTGGAGGTCCTGAGGCGTCGCCTTGCCAACGCCCCCCGCCCGCTCAAGAAACGCAGCTCCATCACAGAGCCCGAGGGCCCAGCCGGACCCAACATCCAGAAGCTTCTGTACCAGCGCTTCAACACCTTGGCAGGGGGCATGGAGGCAGGCAGTGCCACTCCCTTCTACCAGCCTGCCTTCCTGGGCACAGGGCTGGCAGGAGGCCTGGGCACAGGGCTGGCAGGAGGCCTGGTAGAGATGGAGAATAACAACACAGCCAACGTTTCCCTTCTAGAGTCTGCCTCCCTGGTGGTCTCTTCGGCAGAGGGTCCCAACTCTGATCCCCGCCTGTCCCCCCCCACCCCTGCAGACAAGCAGAGGACCTCCCCCATCCCCTCCCCGTCCCCCTCCCCTCCTGGCCAGTCCGCTTCCTGCACGGCCACGCCCCAGCCCAGTCCCCCGGCCTCTGATAGGCTGGAGGATCAGAACAACAACACCCAGGCTGGGTCCAAGTCCCCTGGCTCCTCCCCCAGCCCAGAGACCACCCAACCACAGCAGAGAATCCCTTCCCCTCGGACCATGACATCCACAGCCCCGCCCAAGGTCAGTCTGTCACTAGCGTCACAAATACTATTATAGAACATAGTTACTTCAGTAATATACACATACTATGTATATATAATATACACTGCTGTAATATACAGTGCCTGGTTCCTTAATCCTTACATAAATTTACCTAACACAAGAACGACAACATGCAATGACATTCAAAGCACCGCTGAGTTGAAAGGTTTGGGTAAAATACAAACCTTTTTGCAGGCTTGCCAGGTTTGTTTGTATTGACCCTCTGCCTGTGTGTGTGTTCAGGTGAAGCGTACCAACCTGAAGAAGCCCGAGTCAGAGAGGACGGGTCACGGCCTGAGGGTGAAGTTCAATCCCTTGGCTCTTCTCCTGGACGCCTCTCTGGAGGGAGAGTTTGACCTGGTCCAGAGGATCATCTACGAGGTGGGACACCAAACACCAAACCTGCTTCAAAACCACACAGACACGTCTATAGACAGGTCTATGCAGAACAAGGTTTACTGTGATTTCTAATGAGTGATTTCCTCTGTTCCTCTGGGAAGGTGGTGAACCCCAGCACAGCTAACGACGAGGGCATCACTCCGCTTCACAACGCTGTGTGTGCAGGCCACCACCACATCGTCAAGTTCCTGCTTGACTTCGGGGTCAACGTTAATGCTGCAGACAGTGATGGATGGTAAGACGGTTTGACCTGTGCGTCGCTTTGGATGAAGGCATCTGCTAAATGAATATATTACATTATTATTAAGATCAAGTAGCTAACCATGCTATCCTATGCTAACCGCTACCACTCATCTGGGCCTGACCTCTAGCTCATCTTTATTATCATGGTGTAAATTGTTCTGAAGAAATTAGCATTCTTCGCTTTCTCATTCATTCAGTAACTAATTAAGCCGTTCCTCTTTTCGTTTACCTTTAATTTAAAATCCATCCATCTACTCATCATCTCTCTCTATCCCTCCCTCCTTCCACCCAGGACTCCTCTCCACTGTGCAGCCTCCTGTAACAGTGTTCACCTGTGTAAGCTCCTGGTGGAGTCTGGGGCGGCCATCTTTGCCACAACCATCAGTGACGTGGAGACGGCTGCAGACAAATGTGAGGAGATGGAGGACGGATACGCTCAGTGCTCCCAGTTCCTCTACGGTACGTAGCACTGCCAGTCCTCCCTTCTATCAGAATCAGAATTTGGTTTATTCGCCATGTATGTTATACAAACACGGAATTTACTGTGGCAGGGAGGTGCAAAACGCTAAACATATACGAATCTTAAATTAAGTAAAAGTACAAAAGTTTAACTATTTCTAAGAACTAAACAATTTAAATATAAAATAAAATATATATAAAAATAAGAATAAGAATGAATAAGAATAGAACCTTAGATAGAACCTATAGAACCTTAGTCATGCTTCCTAGAGTCTACATGCCCTGAGATATCTTCCAGAACCTTCCTTCTGCTAGCCCAAAGGTACACTACCTGCTGAGCCACCAGGGCACCTCCTCTCCTCTCTTCCTCATGCTCTCTATCCTCCGTCTTCTACACCTCCTCTCCTCTCTTCCTCATGCTCTCTATCCTCCGTCTTCTACACCTCCTCTCCTCTCTTCCTCATGCTCTCTATCCTCCGTCTTCTACACCTCCTCTCCTCTCTTCCTCATGCTGTCTATCCTCCTTCTTTAACACTTCTACCTCTCCTCTCTTCCCCCCTCTCGACTCTGGGAGTACAGGTGTGCAGGAGAAGCTGGGTGTGATGAACAAGGGCTCGGTCTACGCTCTGTGGAACTACGAGGCTCAGAGTCCCGACGAGCTCTCCTTCCACGAGGGGGACGCCATCACCATCCTGCGTCGTCGTGACGACACGGAGACGGAGTGGTGGTGGGCTCGGCTACATGAGCACGAGGGCTACGTGCCTCGCAACCTGTTGGGGGTGAGTTAACAGGAAAAACTGGCGCTGGGATGGGTTTAGACAAACCTGGCAACCTGCCAGGGGTGTTTCCGCAGGAACCTGGCACCCTTCAGGTGGTAAATGTACACAAATCTGGCAACATGAATCTCACAGGCTCTTGCTCGATCGCACACACTTGTCAACTTCCTCAACAACAACAAAAAAATCGTGAAATCTTGAACTTGAATGACCTGGCAATAAGCTAAATTGATGTAATCTGATATAAACCTCCACCTCTCCACGTGTTTCCCAGCTCTACCCCAGGATCAAGCCCAGACAGCGCTCCCTGGCTTAGCTCCCAGCCTCCCGAGCCTGAGGAGGGGCGAGCGAGCGCCTGGGCTGTGTCGCCGAGAGGAGCGTGCACGTGAACAGTGTTGCTGAAGGGACAGTGCACGTTGTCTGCAGTGGATGGCTGTGCGCGCAGAAGAAGAGGGGATTGTGGTGGAGGGACATAGAGAGAGGACATAGAGAGAGGATCCCATGTGGTCAGAGGCAGGCTCACGAGTGGTCGCTTACCAAAGAAGAAAGAGACTGTACCAAGCCAGACAGCTAGCTCAAGATTCTCTCTCCCCCTCAAGGCTGATATTGTCTTATCGATTCAAACACTGTTTTATTTCTATTTTTCTAAGCTCAAACCCCCCCCCACTCCCCCCCGCCCCATCCATGAGAACAAGGCCTAAACTGCTATCTGTGTGACTAGCAGATGTGTGAATGTGATGTCGAAGAGGGCGCAGAGGAGGAAAGGAGTCAGTCAGGATGGTTTGAATGTTTGCCTGGTTCTGGATATTTGTGCTTCTGCTAACTCCCAGCTTCTGCTAACTCATATGGTCAATATTGCTCCACCGGTAGCTTAGACGTCATGTATGGCTTGCCATGATAGGAGTTGGCATGAACACATGCATGTCTGGACACGGGCCATGTGCGAAGAGTTGCCAAGCAGCTGGAAGCTCCTCCAGACATCCTCAGAGGAGCATGGCAAATAGAGAATGTATTTAGACATGTGAGGAAGGAAGGAAAGGGTCTTAGCAGGTTGATACTAAGGACTTAGAAGGCTTGAGATGCAGGTAGAGAAACGATAGAGGATGAGAGATGTTGAAATTGTTTTTGAAATGTTCTGGAAACCAAAGAGCTGTGTTGTGATGGACAGACGGGGAGAAGATGTCATGGGGAAAGACGGGCGGTGTTGTCTTCCACAGGTGTCCTATCTATCCTGATAACTGTATGAGTGTTGCACCGTCAGCCAATCACAGATAACTATACTTGCTTGATAAGCCAACCATATGACTCCTTGATGGGTCGTCAGAGTTTGTATTCATATTGAGTTGAGATGTTTTAGACATGCACCACAGGCATACATTTGTAAATTGTATTATTACTTATAATTCATATAATTATTTTTGTGTCCAGGTGTTGTCTATTTAATACCCATGCACAACAACAGATATTCAGACTCAGTGATGTTTTGTTGACAGGTTTGCTGAAGGTTGAGCGCTATACCATCCACTGTATAAGATGGTTCATGTGACATACAGATACAACTTATGCAACATGTAATGTAAATGTAAACATAAATATGTTCCTGTAGAATGGGAAGAAAACAACTGTGTGTACTGTATTTATATACACATTTAATATGCTTTTGTTTTAGGGAACATTTGGTGATGAATTATTGTGATTCAAGTATACACACATGCTCAAATGTTAATTTGTGATTTGTGGCTTGATGACAAAAGGCCTGTGATGTTGTAATGTGGTATTAAGATCACTGTTATCAACGGATTTATGAACACGCAGTCGGAGATCAGACCATACTAAAATGTTAATAATCAAGTTATAAATCCACCCCCACCGGACGAGGAATTGTATAAACGGAGAGTTTAATTTATTTCTGGACTTTGAGCTGTTGGTAATGGAGAGGTGCGGAAGTTCAGAAGGGCATTTTAGTTCATACAAGACTGACGACTACTGGTAAGTGACTGCAAGTTATGCAGATCTCGTACGTCATTAGCTAAATCAACACCAAAAATATTGTTGTGTTTTCCTCAGCAATGGAATGTTAATCCATACTGACAGCAGCGTGAGAGGCTCCGTGCCTTGAGCTAGTTTGCACGTCGCACCGCCCAGTAGAACGAACCTGCGACATTGTATCGAAAAAGTGATCATTTTCACAGATGTGCATTGAATGTGACACACAAACAGTTAACCGTTTCAGTCGCCGGCGGAGACTGCTGGCCTGCAGTCGTGACAGGAGCTTTTTGTACCTCAGGGCTGAACAATGGCAAGCCCTGGTGTTTACCACGTCAACACTCCGCTCCTGGAGAGCATAGACATGTCCAGGAGAGCTGGTACTGCAGTCTACCTAAAGATGGAAAATTCCCAACCCTCCGGATCGTTCAAGATTCGTGGTATCGGTCACCTATGTCAGAAGGTACCGCACTGTCAGATGCTGCGTTAAAAGTTCAATATTGACCAGTATAAAATTACAAAACGGAGCTACTTGAACCACATTGAGCTACTGTAATCATGAGTGGCTCCAAAATGAAGATGTGGGCTACATTTATAACGTATTACATGCTGAGGATAGGAAATGGACGTCCTGATTTAACTGGGTTGTTTAAATCTCCTTTCAAACGTGGCCTACAGTACCTCCTACTGTAGAGTAAGGGGAATGCGGTTAATCTGTTGGCTGAAATACGAGATGAGAAAAAGACGCCTCCTTGCCTATTAGTGTGTGATTAGTTATGTATACCTTATTAAACACGACTACACTATCCTTTAATACATACTCATTAGTAAGCATTACATCGACTTATCCTGTATTCGACTCCGATCAAAAGAATGACTCTCTTTCCTCACTCAGTTAGCAGGACCAGGATCTAAAGGAGTGGTCTGTTCTTCAGGTAACCTACAATTGCGACAAAACCAGTAATAAATGCATACTGTATAGATCATCTACAGCAAAGTTAGCTCAATCTGCTTCTGTAATTTTGTCATTTGCAATATTAGTGCAGAAACAACTTGAAAGGATGATACCAGTGAGTCTCAGTGCTGTACATTGATGTTCAGGTGGCAATGCTGGCATGGCAACTGCGTATGTGGCTAGAAAACTCAATATCCCAGCAATCATCATTGTTCCCTCCTCCTCACCGGAGTTGGTTGTGCAGAAGCTAAGGGACCAGGGAGCCACTGTGAGGGTGGTGGGCAAGGTAAGAGTGCCTGTACTTGATGAGGACTTTACAAAACTGTACTGTACTTGATCTACTCTTCTTCTCTGCTCTTCTCTCCTGTGAAAAAAAGTTTTCGAAAAAAAAAGTTTTGTAAGGTTGAAAACATACTTACTTACGAAAAAAGTTTAGAAAGGTGGAACAAACATAAGTTTTGAAAAAAAGTTTTGAAAAAACTATTTAAACTTGTATAGTGTTGTGTGTGGATTTTTTCTTCTTCGAAAGGTTGAACAAATATCTTCGAAAAAAGCTTTAAAAAAAACTATTTAAACTTGTTAAAACACAAAATTTGTGTTGCAGTAGTCCAGCATGTGACTGAGTTCCATACCTATACAAATCTACCTTCTGTCTTGGAAGGACCAGTACAGATAAACACGACCGCTGTGTGGTTGTGTGTCTGCAGGTGTGGGATGATGCCAACACGGAAGCCATGCGTCTGACCCAGACAGACGGGCTCACCTACGTGCCTCCGTTCGACAACCCTCTGCTTTGGTGAGATAGAGATTAGGAATGGGGCTGTTTGTAGTTGCACACGCCTTCATCTCGGCTCTCTTGTCTGACCTGGAACCAATCAGGACACGTACACAAGGAAACAACAGAAATGTCACGTGTCTGAGATGGAATCAGTGTCTCCACTTTGTCACACAGTTTGTGTGGTAGTTCAGAGAGCTTGGCTTCTGATGCTTTTGGATCCAATAGAACAACTAGAACAGACCCTCTAACCCTGACCCTAAATCAGATGTTACATAGCAGGAACCGCTTATAGTTTGTCTGTAATTTAACCGTTAAAGTTAAACCTCTTTCCTTCTCCATCAGGCAGGGCCATGCCAGTGTTATCCGGGAGATCTGGGCCTGCCTGCCAGTGAAGCCTGGGGCTGTAGTAGTGTCTGTGGGTGGAGGGGGCCTCCTCTGTGGGGTGGTGGAGGGGATGAGGGAGGTGGGCTGGGGCTCTGTGCCCATCCTCGCTATGGAGACAGAGGGAGCTCACTGTTTCAATGCAGCAGTGAAGACTGGGAGGATTGTTACCCTGCCTGACATCACCAGGTAAGAAAACAGCATTCTGGAGTCAGAGTTGAAAGGCATGCCAAGGAAGCTAAATCAAGCTTACCCTCAAGTACTATACATGACACGTAAAGAAAATCAAAAGTGAAATATGTCAAATATGATATTATCACTAGCAAGATGTGTATCATATTTTACTATAACCTGGTTGTGTTCCCAGCGAGGCCAAGTGTTTAGGAGCTAAGACTGTGTGTCAGCGGGCGTTTGATTATAGCCAAGAGGAGAACTGCCCCATCATCTCAGAGCTGGTGTCAGACAAGCAGGCCCTGGAGGCTGTGGAGACCTTCCTGGGTGAGGACCTCTCAGGGCTAATATAACCTCCTCGCTGAGGTAACACCCCGAGCCATATATGCAGAGGTGTAACCATCGTGGGAGTCAGTTGGCTGAGCGGTGATGGAGTCGAGCTTGTAATCCGAAGGTTGCCAGTTCGATTCCCGGTCATGCCAACTGACGTTGTGTCCTTGGGCAAGGCACTTCACCCTACTTGCCTCGGGGGAATGTCCCTGTACTTACTGTAAGTCGCTCTGGATAAGAGCGTCTGCTAAATGACTAAATGTAAATGTAAACCAGTAGTTATAGATATCTGGTCATTTTAATCCTCAGCTAACTTTACACAGGATGTCATGAATGTTGATGTTGTTTTCCCTTGTGTGTCCAGATGAGGAGCGTGTTTTGGTTGAGCTGGCGTGCGGAGCGTCGTTGGCGGCGGTTTATAGCGGGCTTATCCAGAAGCTGCAGGATGAAGATCGCCTGCCTCGCCCTCTTGGCCCCCTGGTGGTCATTGTGTGCGGTGGCAGCAGCGTCAACATGTCCCAGATGCAGCACCTCAAAAAGATTCTGCACACTTGAGCTCTGAATGGATGGGTTCAGTTCCAACACCTACTGTAGACCACATACCGCTGACACAAAGTGGAAACACCTAGAGCCTTTACACCAGTCTTTTTCACATACAACACCTAGAGCCTTAACTACTTCCACATTCACATACTTCTCAAATTCTAACCCTTAACCTGGACTCGGTCCACTTCTACTTCCTTGCAAGAACAATGTAACCCTTGACCCTGACCTAGAAATGCCAATAGTTGACCCTTGGCTCTGGCACCATGTGGGATTAGCTTCTCAGTTGTCCAAGACACATTCCTTTTAACTTTGTGTGGAAATAAAATTCTGTGAAAATTGCTGGTTGTAGTTACTGACTTTGACCAGTAGGTGGCAGCTTCATAAATCTCAGCAGACGCCAGTGAACTGCTATGTCTACCAGAGACATCCTATGAATGCCTCTCTCCTGACATCATTGTGCTTGTGTCAGCGAAGAGCAAGAATAATGATCTTGTCTATCCACTGTTAATGTGTTACCAGATCAACATACTCCACAATCTATTCCTGTGGGTCATATCTGTGTTATTTCAACACAGCTTATTGTCTCACCTTAGTGAAACAAAAACATTTACTGTCGTCAGAAACAACAAAGCTGTGTGATAACCTAGATAACTTATGATCAACTGGCTTTAAGTACAGTCACTGTTTACCAGGGCTTAGTTTTGTTTATCAGGATATCTCTTCTCTTTTCTGGACATCTCTCTCTAACCATCAGCCATTACACCAGCAGTGTGTTTCCAAGGACCAGTGCTCAATCTGTGTGTTCCTAAGCTTCTTTACGCAGCTTGTGGTGCAGTTGGAATGTGTGCTATAGTTGAGGGATAATTAGCTTATCTAGGGTAAACACACAGTAGTAAAACACTCTATATTGAACCAACAGACCGGCTAATTTACTGTGATTATCACTGTGGTGCAGTGTTGATCAGAACATGTGAGATGCACCCATGTTTGTTTATTCAGAGTTATGATGTGCTTGAACTGAGGGCCAATGCCTTGCTGGGGATGAGGATGCTGTGTGTGCCAGACTGGAGCCGAGGCTGGGGCCGAGGCTGGGGCCGAGGCTGGGGCCGAGGCTGGGCCCGAGGCTGGGGCCGAGGCTGGGGCTACTGTAGTAGGCAGACTGAGGATGGGGCTGGTAGCCAGATGATCTGTCTAATCTCTAATTTCTTTAAAGTAATGTTTAATGACCATTTAATGATCCACTAATCCTTCTACCATAGAGGGGAGTCTGGAGCAATCTCTTGACTCATCCCTCCCTCTTCTGCTGCTAAATACCGCCCCCCCCCCCCCGCCCATCCACATCTCCGCCATCTCCCCGCCCCTCCACCCCATCTCGAGCTAATCTCCAATCAGAACCATTAGACGATGGATCTAACAACCCTGAGTCCTTCTCCCTCTTATCTCCTCCTTTTTGTCTTTCTGTCATCAGATAAAGGGAGATGAAAGGCTAAGGACCCTCATACCACCTTGACGACATCAACTCTCCTCCTCCTGTCTGTGGTGTAGACTTGCCCAGGTCCTCCCCAGGACTTCATCCTCCCAGGTCATCCTTTGATCAGTCGAGAGACGGAGCCACTAGGGTCATACTCCTAGTGTACACAGTAATAGAGGTTGGAACAGTGTACGATTTGATTTCCTCTCTTCTCTCCTTCTCTCATCTCCTTTCCTCCTCTCTCCTCATCTCTTCTACCCTCCTTTTATCTCCCCCAGTCTCTAATCCATGGGACAAGAACCAGACCAGGAAAGTTTAAATATTTACCCACCACCACTGCTCCCTTGCCAGCCTACAGAATCCTGTCTGTTTATGCAACAGACTAACACCGGGCATTTGTCAACTCACTCCTGCCTCACTCCTGTATGTGAAGGACTGTAATATCTCACTGCACCAAAGGCATAGATGGATCCCTTGCCACCCATGCTGCCTGGACTTGAACCCAGGATGTCGGACGAGCAGCTCTGAGGCCTGTGAAGACCTGTCCATGTTAGCATTCATTCTCCTGTCATTGACATATTAAACACCAAAGATAATCCACGAGGATTTAATGCACTGGGCTATGCTTACGTTCATAGAGCTGAGTGTTTGAACTATATATCTTCACCCATATAAATATCTATGGTTGTACCCTCCCCCCCTCACCCCTCCCCCCTCCCCCACCCCCCACCCAACCTTCCAATACACACCAAGCAGGGGGAAGAAAACCTTTCAAGCTAAAATCTCGATCTCTGTGCTGCCAAACTGGGTGTAATCCTGTGGGCCTAGTGGGTATGATGGCCAGCTGCCGACATGGCTGTGATACCAGCAGACATCCTCATGTCACCACCACTCCCATCTAATCCCCTGTAATTCTGTCTGTGCCCTGTTTTTGGTTAAATCCACCCAGCCGACCTGCACCTCCCCCTCCTCTGCTCTCAGACTAGGCTGGGTGAGTTCAGTGTCCAGTGCCGGACTGAGGCATACAGAATATTGTCAGGGCGCTGCATCTGATGTGTTCAATGACTACTGTTGTGCTTGTTGTTAATGTTGTCTGTTGTAAAGTGATTTTTTAAAGAAACTGCTGACAGGTTATTTTCTCTTATAGGCTAGTCTGCTTTGCTCTGATCCTCTGCTCTACTCTAGTCTATAATCTCAAAGTCTGTCATAATCTTTCTTTATTTGACCACTCAGACTGGTTTTAGTTGTGGTCACTGCTGCTACAGATGCGACTCCTCTGAAACTACACTTCCCATGAAAACGTGCGCGTCTTTCTACTGGGTCAGTGTTTGCAGCGGCGCTGACACCAGCCAAAAACGATGATGTCACCCGCCACACAGCCCAATCACTACAGCCCAGCTCCACTCCCCATTCACCCTTTACCGTGAAAGACCGACTGGACGGGCGGTGCGATGGATTTGTTTACAAGGTAACGCAGAATTTACCGTTATATATTCGTATATGACGATAATTATTTGGGTGCGCAACACATAGGTCTATCGTTTTTCGGTGAAATAGTTTGCCGTAGTCTTGTGAATAATGTAAAAGACGATGATCGCTGTTGTAACCTACTACATTATGGGTGGGACGACATCAAGATGCAAATCATTTTCATATGAAGAATAGACGAATTCTTATAAATGGAAACTATCTGTTTGTTTAATTCGAACGGCAGTCTTTTGCACGGTTAAAAGGTAATTCGATCTGATTGGTAGCATGTGAAGAATGTAGGCCTTGCGTCTTTTTTTGTTGTTCGTGTTCGGGCTGTGTAGTCGATGAGAAGACTAGAATCTGTCTGCGGGTTTGCGAGGCCAGTGCTGGGATAGGCTGTGCAGCAAAAGTTTGACTTGCTACTGTTTCTAATGCATTTAGTATGGGGAACGGGTATATCGTTTAACAGTTATTATACCTACTACAGATAATCACCGTCATCAGACCGCTATCCGGTTGTCCAGACCAGGTGTTTGAATTAGCCCACATTAGAGCTCGCTTCCCAACGTTAACCTGAAGCCAGGGCAGAACGGCATTGAACCCGGATTTCCTGCTCACCTAGACCAACAAACCAACCGACGTTGGAGCATTATTTTTGGTTTCAGGATGACAGTATCTAAGTGTATATGAGACAACGTAGACTTAACTACCACACCACCAGTTTGGTTTCCACCCAACTCCCTTCCACTAACTAACCCCAGTACCAACCTGTCTTGTCTTTGTGAAATATGACGGGCGTTTTTCTGGCTGACGCAGACACGCATGCCTCAGCATCTCAATCATTGACAGAACCCAGCTGTGTGTGTGTGTGTGTGTGTGAGAGAGAAAGAGTTTGTGAGAGAGTGTATGTAAGTGGCATCTCAGCAGCACCTTAGATACTGTGTGTACTGGGCATGGGTCCAAGAATGGTTTAGAGATTGGGGACCATAACCCTCTCCCTTGGTACTGTGGTGTGTGTGTGTGTGTGTGATGCAGGGTAGATGTGGAGGAGTGTTTGAGTGGGTGGTGGGTAGGTATTTGTTAGCCTGTATCCCAGGGTATTGGCACAGCTCATTAATGAGTGTGTGTGTGTAACTGTATAGCTGCACCTCGCATAGTAGAACTCCAAGAGAAGTCTTCAATTAGAGCAGTGAGGTCAGGGTGGTGCTAGGGAGGCAGGGAGCTGCTCGCTAGCTGTGCCAGGGGACGTCAGGCCATGCCAGAGACCTGATACTGAGGTCTGCTACCACCACAACACACACTGTTGACATTAACAGACAATGTCTGTCTGATGATCAGTTTCACTGTGGGTCTCTCTGCTCCCTAGCTGTACATCGTTTCTATTGTTCTGTCATTCTATCTCTGTTCTGTAACTGCCTGTCTGTCTGTCTCTGTCTGTCTGCTGTCTGCCTGCATGTCTGTCTGTTTTAATTCTACAGCCATAACATGAAGCCCCAGATGGCAATCGACAACTTATCTCGATGAAACCAAACATTGTGTTTTGCTTTCAGCTGTGTTGCAGTTTCAGACTGTGACAATGTGGAGTGATTTGCGTGTGTGTGTGTGTGCACGCACAGTACATGTCATTGTGTGTGTGTGCCTGACTTGCATATTTGCCTGTGGTGTAGACAGGTGTTGCATGATTCTACTGGGTTGGTCACACAAACACACCCTTCGCTGGCCAGCCGACAGAGGAGAATGTGGGAGGCATTCTGCCCACGGTTCAACACCCTGACATGGCCTTCCCACTTGGCTTCCCCCCGGCTTCATCTACCCTGATCCTCACAAGTGCACTGGGTGCATACGGCTTAAGGATTGATTTGGGATGGGATCAGAGCCCCTGGCCCTGCCGCCCATGCCTCCAGCCCCTGGCCCTGCCGCCCATGCCTCCAGCCCCTGGCCCTGCCGCCCATGCCTCCAGCCCCTGGCCCTGCCGCCCATGCCTCCAGCCCCTGGCCCTGCCCCAGCCCCCAGCCCTCCAGTCCAGCCTCAACCTAGTCTCAAACCCAGTCCAAGCCGCAACAATAGGTTGGCGAGGTTGTTTGGACGTGCCTATTCTGTGTGTGTGTGTGCTTCAGTGAGACAGGACAATGGTGGGACTCTGTGTTATTCTCTCCCAGGCCCAGCCTAGAGTCAGCCTATCCATCCCTCTGCTGCCTGGCTGGGCCGAGGTCCCCCCACTGCCCAACACACACACACTCGCACACCATTTCCACCAAACATGGATGCGAAGTTGGTGTGATTGGGTCTACCTGTGATCACTTGTGGTGCGGGTCAAGAGATGGTTATACTCGTTTAAGATAAGGCTCTGCTTTTAAGAGAGGACTGTACAGGTCTTGTGCATTATGCTGAATATCCTTTTCACTACCGTGTCATAGAAAGTGTGTGACAGTGATATAACCACTCAATTGTTACCAGTTCTAACATTCTTCCCCGGAAGAAACTAGAAGCAGATGAAAATTTAAGATTTGGCAGGATCCCTATGTTAAAAAGCTTCTCTCAGATCACACTTTTCCAATCAAATCAAATGTTATTTGCATAGCCCTTTTTACAAGCAATGTCACATATGGCTTCACAGACACCCATAGAACTGTACCTAAACCAACCTAAAACCCTCAAAGAAGACAAGAACAACTCGTAAAGAAGTCTTGGGAGGAGGATATCAGTGAGGAACCCTTTCCTCCAGAGACGGTCCGTGACACAGAGAGGTGCAGACCATAGGCTGAATATAAGAAACACTTTTATTGACAGGCAATGTCCCTAAATGTGTTAAATTGTAGTTGTGCTCTAGGTCAAAGTGGGCTGAGAATTAATGTGTCTGACATGGGTTAAACCCTGGTTCTTCAGCCACACTGATGTATGGGTGACTTATGATCCTATCAGTGACTGTCCATTCTGCCACCATCTGAGATCTGTTTGGTCAAGAAGTTTCTTCTGGTTCTCAAATGGAGCGCAAGCTACAGTCCATCACAAACGATCTCCTGTATGAGCAGATTCCTTGGGAAACATGTTTTCATATTCTTTGAGATGTTTTTGGCTGCGATTTATCACATATTTATTTAGCTGTCCAAGTTCACATTTCAGCTGTATTAGCTTGCATTTGAGTGTGTTAGCTTGGTTTTTAGCTTAACTAATGTGGAACAGACAGTTAGCCAGTGAGTTTACAGTTGGTGCCCTCTCTGTAAGCAGAGTCTGAAATGCAAGTAATAACATTTACTATAATTGGTTAGTCGAGGAAAAAAACAGGCAGCTCACTAAGATTTTGTTTAGTGTCATACAGAGCAGTTTTAACTAACACACACGCACACTAAGAAACAAACAAACAAATGCTTTCAGACTCTTTCCACTGTGTTCTTGTATCATTACTAATGCAGATGTCGGCTTAAGAGCCTTCATAGATTAAGCAGGGAGAAAGAACTGTCAGGAAATAGTCTCAAACCATAAAATACTGTCTGATTCTCTATCAATTTTTAATGGCGGGTGTTATGAAATGCTGATGTAGAAACCTGGAAGCGCAGCAACAGCAGGCTGAGCTTGGTTCCTGATCTGAGCCCCATGTTGCACCATTACACTCCCTAACAATGCTGCCCTCATCCAGCCTCTAAGCCAGCCATGCTCCAGCTATCTGATCCCTGAGCCGGGAAGGGAGCCGAGCGCAGGCTTACTGAGGGCCAGGAGGGAAACTGGGGGCCTACAGAGCCCCAATGGCCTCCCTTCCCACGGTGCTCAGCATCAATAGGTTTTCTCATTGCGACATGTTTGTTAAAGAACCCTGGTGACATTCCTCTCTGAATCTGATTGGGGCAGGAATGGTTTGTCAGCGACATTCCCAAAAGACTTCTGCATACACACACACAAACAAACAAACAGATACTTAATAGGTATGCTGCGTCATGGAGGCAAAGTGATGGATACCTAGCTGGTATGTAGTTAAGCTAGATATCACAGTGTCTCAGCAGTGATGTGTCAGATGCAGGCATGACGAGCGTTCAACAATGACAAGAGTCAGAATGTAGCAGCTTGGAAGAAACTGAACACCAGTAGCAAAGCTTGTGCCATTTAAGTGTCACGTCTCTGGTTGATTTCAATCCACAGAGAAGCCTCCCTTTGCCTGTATGGTCTCAGCGTCATGGTTATCAGCCGAGCCAGACACAACCACGACCGTGTGAGCTCCCTGTTTGTGGTTGACCCCGTGGTTGTTTGGGGAAGGTTCCGGGTGGGCGGGGGTGCTGTGTGGGTGTGTTCGGCAGAGTGATACGTCACACCTGTGATAGACCACCTGTTCAGACTCGCCGAAGGCCAAACTGACACTCTCCATAGTGGAGATCATGTTTACCTAAACAGAGATACATGATCCCTCCGCGCTGGAATGTCTGGGAGATGAGCATGCATAAAACATCAACACAATACCTGATATACGCACACAAACATCAGCAAAATACAACCCCGCCTTACGTAGGCTAAGCATTCAACACAAGCACTACCTGATATACTGTACTGATATGAAGGGAAGTAGCTTTTGAATAAGTGTCTTGGGTCCGATTTCCTAGGTGTTATTTAGTTGAGGCTGAATGTCAGCAATATGAAGAGGGTTTTTCAGGTGATATGATGAGAATCGCCCCTCCCCCTCTCCCTCACCCATGCAAAGAAGAGCTTCGGTTCATTCTCTTAAAAACGTCCACGACAGTTCTATCTCTCTACTTAGCAACAATCAGACTAAACAAACAGCAGTGGATGCTGGGTATTATCAGGGCGAAGGTCGGTGGCTGTGTTGTTGTTGACACAGTGGACTCCGAGACTTACCCCTCCATCACCAGACTCAGCTGGGGAACCTTCGACTGTTTCTCCAGCTCCTGCCTGCTTCACTGATTGTCTCCTAACCCTAACTGGGGTGAGCGATCATTGACTGATTGGCTCGCTGACAGCTGTCTTGCAACCTGCCTGGCTTTCTCCTTTGTCTCATTCTCTGGCTGGCTGGTTCACTCAGGCCTTATGTGTCCTTTGGGAGAACAGGTCTATCTAGCCTGCTGTGGTTGCCTTGCTAGTCAATGATTATTACTTTTTTAATATTCAGGCAGCTTTTCACCAGCGGGGAGAATGAGTGAGAGACTGGCATACTGAGTGAATCAAATATAATCTTCAAACTTGGGGGATCAAGCTGCACATCTGGTGGCTTGTTGGCCAGCCTGCCAGCTGTTGTCACACAAAGCTGCCTTTTGTATGTAAACTATGTCTTATAAACACACTCTGCTGTCCTATTACCTTTACACAACACTTAGTAGCTATCTCTCTCCTTTTTTGTCTCTCTCTCTCCCTCCCACCCTTTGTCTCTCTCTCTCTTTCTCTCTCTTTTCTCTTTATCCCTCCCACTCTCTCTGTTTTTATCTCTACCATCTTTCTTTCTATCTTTCTGTCTCTTTCCCTCCCCCGCCCTCTCTTTCATTATCGTACTATCCCCCCCCCCCCAACTATCTCTCTTTCTCTCTGTCTCCCTTGATCTCTAGATCAGCCAGAAGAGACCCGGGGTGTGGGCGGGGCTGAGCTCCGACTCCATCCAATAGGAGGACAGAAACCGGAGGAGGGGGGTGTTGATAGTCGGTCCAGGGCTGTCGGTTAGCTGAGACAGCAGCAGTAGCTGCAGGAGCAGAATATGTGCGTGCGCGTGTGTGTGTTTGTGTGTGTCCAGGAGCAATTCTGGGAGTAGGTAGTATTATAAGCTTCCTGTAGGGCTGGGCTGGACTGGACCCCGCTGGGCTGTGCTGTCTCTTCTACGTGTCTCGAAGATGTCGTGTCCAGGCTGAGGAAGTGTGGATGTGTGACTCAGTGTCCTGGAAAGGGCTGTATCTCTCTGGATCAGATTTAGTCTCACTCCTCCCTGTGGTCTGGCTGGTGGGACTGGACAGGCAGGCCTAGAGTAGGTCTCCACAGCTGGGCTCAGTCTCCACGACACACTGCTTCTGTCTGGACTGGACATGTAGTTCAGTTGCTCAATCTGGATATATTGCTGTGGTCTACAAGGTAAGACTGTCTTTTTCACCACTTCTTATGTAATGTCCCCCTCACAGCCAAACCCTAACTTTGACCAGTTGTTGCAGGTAAACAGGGGTTTTGTTGCTCATCTGTGGCTAGATTGTTGATTAAGATCTCAGCTGGGGCTGTTTTTCCTGTCTGGGTGGGGGGGGGTAAAGTATTCCCATCCTCTGCATCTAGGTTGGTGTGTGACTCAGGGGAAAAGGGAAAATATCAGTCACTCTTTCTCAGTGTGGCTAGAGCCAGACTTTGACACACATTCGCCCTTTCAGTGTGGCCTGCCGTCTACAGAAAAACTATTATGAATGGAATGAGGCTCGCATGCATTTCTTCCCGGGGTGTGCCAACACACGCGCACGCGCACACAGGGAGAGAGAGAGAGCAGGTCAAGTTGTTTATCTCATGTTTTACTGTTTTTAGCCAGGCTGGGTGCTAATGGTAGGTTAGCTTTCATGGAGGTTTTAGTGGTGTTGTCTGTGTGTTTAAGTTCAAGGAAGAAGAGGAGTGTGTTCACCTCACAGTTCCAGTAACACACCGTACTCCGGCCTCCGGGTGGTAGGCAGGGGATGCGGGGATAACTGTAACACGTTAGCTAGACAATGCCGGTATACAATGTCAAGGGCTATAAAGAACATTATAAGTTAAATGGCGCCAATAGCGGGTCAAGGGTTAGAGAGGTTAGCGAAACAGTGTCAGTAGCTAGGTTCAGTGGTAAGAGAAGCTAGCTAAACAGTGTTAGGAGCTTTGCTCAATGGTTATAGAAGGTAGAGCTAGCTAAACAGTGTAAGTAGCTAGGCTATGTGGTTAGAAAGGCAGGCTAGTCTACATTGTGTCAGTTTTAGCTAGGCTCATTGGTGAGATTGGCTAGCTAAGTTGTGTTGGGGAGTCACCACAAGGCTACTATTTGTTCGTTAACGTGGTTAGTCGTGCATATGATTTAGTGTAGTGTTGAGGGTTTTGGTCGGTTATAGGTGCCGATCTACGAAGCCCTCTGTGACAATGCTTGTACAAAGGGCCGCACAATTAAAACGTGATTTTAATTAGTGTACATCACAGTTTGAATTGCAGTAGAGTGTGTCATGTATCTCCGCCCTCCTTATCTCCATGGCGATCGTGGTTGCCTCGTCTGGTTACTGGCCCCTGGAGGTTCCCCTTGTCTGTGAGTGACACAGCTGGACGTGGGGAGCTGGTCTCTCTCTGGTGTCCATGGCGACCAGAAGGCTCCCTCATCCCTGTGGATTAGCCCGTGTAATACAGAGCAGTGTGCTGGTGACTGCCCTGGCAACCAGGAGGGAGAGGGGGTGGGGTGGTTATGTGGGGGGTGTGGGGACTTGGGGTGGTATGAGAGTGTGGAAGGCTGAATTTGGGATCAGGTGGGTACTGACGGGTGTGTGTGTGTGTTTGTGAACCCTGCGAACCTGTTCTACAAGACACTGCATTCTTCCGTGACCTGACTGCCTGCTTCCGGCCTGACTGCCCGCCTGCCTGTCTGCCCTTCAGGTTATCTGAGGAGAGAGACAAGACCCCTCCTCTGACCCACGCCCCCCCCTCCCCACCCCCTGGGCGCCTGGGGCAGGAAGGCCGATCACTCTGTCAGCTCCTCTGGCAGAGGTATTGATCTCCACCCTGCAGGCCAGAGTCTTGTATGGACTGTGTTCTCTCGCTATCTTGCTTCCTGGTTCTGGTTTCAGGGTAGGGGGTTGGTCTGCTGCATCTCTAATGGATTTGTGGTGGAAAACATTAGCCCGCTGCAGACTGGAGCTCTCCGTAGTCAGGGTAGGAGCGAGCTAGTGTTGAGTTTAGGTCTAGAGAAGTGGGACATGTGAATTAGTGACTTATCTCTCCCCATGGCATTCAGCAGGGAGGCCCAAAATAGTGCCCCCCTCCTCCCTATCAAATCAATCCCAAATACTCCGAGCTAGCTACGTAGCCGTGTGACCTGGTTTATCTGCTCTCTGCTCTGGTAGCACCTCATATCTGCTGCTGCTGATCTATTTCTGTTGGTCTACTTCACTGACCTGTCCTCTTCGCCTCCTCTCTTCGCCTAGTCTCCTCGCCTCGTCTCTTCGCCTCCTCTCCTTGCCTCTCTCTTCGCCTCTCTCTTCCCCTCTACTCTCTTCGCCTCTCCTCTCCCAGTGGTTTCAACAGTAGGCCCAGCTCTCTCACTGCACCGGTCACACTCTCTCTTAATGTGAGCTGACAGGCTGGAGCTGCTGCTCTGTATTCTCCGTGGTCACACTGTGTGTGTGTGTGTGTTAGATAACCTTTCTGTACTGTAAGCGAGTTCTGAGCCTGGATGTGATTGAGTTATTGATCTGGTGGTGCATTGATTAGGTCCGGAGATGGGTTTGTTATGTAAATAGCTGCCTGCCTGCTGGCCTGCCTGCCTGCCTGCCCATCCATCTGTCTTGTCCATCTCCAGATCCTGTTGACCTGGTCCTGAGCACTGACCAGCCCTGCCCTGCCCGCCTGGTCCACTCAATCAATCCAGCTGTCTATCTCTCTGCTCTCACAAGCTGTTCGATCATTGGTTATTGATTTGCTTAAAAGCCGAGCTCTAATAGGCTGGAGGCCGGGACGTGTGGACAGAAAACTGGAAAAGAGGGAGAGAAAAGTAGGGATGAAGGGATGATTCCCACAGCACTGTAGAGCAGATCCAGAGCGGACCAGACGTGACCGCTGGGGAGCGGCTTTCCGCCGCTTATCAGGACTCCAGGTTCTTCCAGGCTTCAAGCCACAGAAGGGTGCGTGTGTTCTAGATGAAAGAGATCAACGTGGTTGCTGGGGAGCTGTCACCAGGGGCGGGACTCTCTAAGGCCTTCTTTTTCTTCTTTCCTGTTCAGATCGTCATGGGAGAGCTTGGTTAGACACGGGGGAAGCCTGAGGCGGTGTGTATGTGTGCGTGCATGTGGGAGAGAGAGAGAGACGAGAGTGTGTCAACCCACCCTGTCTTTCCTGTTAACACGCTTCACATATTCCAACAATTATGGGATGCCCACCTCCCAATACAATGATGTCACCAGTTTGAAGATTATGATTGTCCAGTGCCGAATCATATATTTAGCCTCTGTACTATACTGTATGCATAAACGTATGACACACACGTACACAATGTCCATTAGCCTTGGAGGTAGATATGTTAACAAGCAGTAGTCTGGCAGACAGGCTGTTCCTACATACCTCCTCATCAACAGGACTGCATCCACAGGAGGTAATTACTGCTGTCTGCAGCTCTCTCTCTCTCACACACGCACACACTCGCACCCACACTCGCACACAAACACTCAGCCTGTCGGCAGCTCTGAGGGCATGTCCTGTCCAACCCGCAGATCACAGGACGAACAGCCGAGGACACAAACACAGCAAGCTGACATGCTTCAGACCGTGACGGGCTGGTGTGGTTAGGAGCCAGGTGATGATGTGTGTGTGTGTGGAGGTGGGGGAGGTGGGATGGGAGGTTGGCTCCTTCTAACATTGTCAGCCTGTAGCTTCTGGTGAATCTGCTGCAGTGATTCTTAAGAGGAATAAGAGTCATATTTGGCTAAATAATACAGCATCTCTATTCATAACCACTGTACACACACACACACACACACACACACACACACACACACACACTATGCAGCATCTATATCTGGCTAGGGTGGTGCAGTGGTCTGTTAAGTACAGGATATGTGACATCTATTCAGCGATGACTCCATACTTGAACAGAATACACTGTCTCTGACCACTGAGCTGCTAACCAATCCGCTTTCTTCACCGCTGAAATGCTTACCAATCACGTCATCTACCGCCGAGCTGCTAACCAATCCGCTTCATTCACTTCTCAACTAACTAGCCAATTAGCATCATTCTTTTTTCAACTTCATCAGCTTCAGTCATTGTCTGGGAGTGGCCATCTTGTTTGTAACATTCTTCAACCTTCTAGCTGTAAACAGAATAGAGTATATAACAGGGTACAACAATCTTCTCAAACCATCATCAGTAACAGACTGGTTTGAAGCACAGTTTGAGAGCAATAGCATAGAGAGACAGTAAGCAATCATCATTGTCTGTATGGTGTATGTTGTTGAGAGGGCATGCAAGTTTGAGGAGTGTGTTTCAACTCTTGGAAAAGTTGTGTGTGTGCAGGATAAAGACAGTGTTTCAGCTCAAGTTATCATCTCTGACATCTGGAGCCGATATGTTACAGACTTACACACACACACGCACTATACACACACACTTTACACACGAATGACTTGTGGATCATGGAAAGGATACGAGGTTCTTGTCAAGGATTATAGGTCTGTCATCTTGCTATGCTGTTGAAAGTGACATCCGTGTTAAGATCTGCTCACTAACCTTTGTACATATGTCCAGATACGGTTCTAGTTCAGACTGATGAGGACCAGACTAGATTTAGCAACCACCATCCTTTCCAAAATATGTCCTTTTTTGCATATTATTTTGGAATGCGGAACTCTGCATTTTCCAGTCAAATCTCTGGGTGTCTACTTCCTGTGTTTATCTGTTTAGATTTTCTGAGCTGGTCGCATGTCTGGTGAAGACTTCTGGGGAACATGGACAGTCGTGGGCTAGTCTGATATATCTGAACAAACCGTGGAACTGTAGATCCTAAGCAGGAAACTGGATGTTGTGGTGCCTGACTGTTCCTTCCTGTCGGTCTGATACTTGTTCCAGTCCTTCCTATAGGCTATGTTAATGACCATTCCAGTACCAGTCATTCCTATTGGCTGTTAGTATAACCATGTCTGGAGCATTCCTTCTTATAGGCTGTGTTCAAATGACCATGTCAGTACCGGTCATTCCTATTGGCTGTGCCTAAAGATGATTATATAAGTCCACAGCTACTCTTTCTCTTCTGACAGCAGGAAAATCAGCCAGTGTGGCTTTGTAGGAGTGTGTGGATTGACTGAGGAGGACACGGATGTGTATGTAGGTGTGTGTGTTTGCATCTGTGTGTGTGTATCTATGTGTGCGTTTGCATACATGCTTGTGTGTGTGTGTGTGTGTTCTATACCTGCATCCACGCCCTGCCTGACTCACCGGGGCAGGACCAGCAGACAGGCCACAGCCTCACACAGGCATTTAGGCATCTTCATGTCCCAGCCCGAGTTGTTGTTCCTGGATAATCACGTTGTGGGAAGGCATGTGCATTTGAAATACAGAGATTAATATAGCGCATCGTGGTAATAAAACATTTGAATGTGCAGCCTTAACATTGAAGATGTACTGGCTTACACACACATACATAATCTCCCTTACCCCAGCACACACTGTGCATGCCTCTTGTGTTTCCTTGTTTGTATTTAAGAACATATGAGGGAAGCGAAGGAGGCAGGTAGAGCTGCCTCAGGAGTAGAGGAGGCAGGCAGAGCTGCCTCGGGAGTAGAGGAGGCAGGCAGAGCTGCCGCAGGAGTAGAGGAGGCAGCTAGAGCTGCCTCGGGAGTAGAGGAGGGAGGCAGTCTTACCATCACCATCGTGATCGCTGCAAGCTGCTCTTTGAAACGGACAATATTAAAACCACCACTTCCTCTGGAGATTTTTCAGTCGGATTCTTTGTTCCCTGTCTTTGATGTGCCGTCAGGGAGGAAATAAGGAGTGAGAGAGGAAGAGAGGGGGAGGCGGAGGGTGAGAAAGAGAAAAGGGAAAGGAAAATACTTCAGTGTCAAAGAATAGATCTGCATCAATTCCCCCTCTCTCTCTCCCACCTCCCTCCTTCCTTCCCTCCGTCCCTCCCTCACTCCCCTCCCTCCATCCTTCCTCCTACCCTGTCTTATAGGGTACAGGGATGCTGATACAGGAAGCCATCCGCCACTCAGTTTACACGTCCACTTGCCCATCCTACTCTGCCAGTATACCTCAGGGGCGGAGGGAGGGGCTGTGTGTGTTGTGTGTGTCTGGTGGGGGTTTGTGAACGGTAGCCAGACCATGGCAGAAACATGGCAGAGATTAAAAAATAGATAGTGTCTGAAAAGGTCATTTAACATATATATATTTTTCCATTTAAGAGATACTTATTTAACATGTTTCACTTTATTTCTTCTGTTGTATGTGTCTCTAAGTATGTGTGTAGAAGTGTCTTTTATGTCTCACTACTGTACCATGACTGAAGACTGGTGGTTTCTTATACATCAGTTTTTATCGTCTGTGGGTGAGAGTAGACTGAGAATGTGTTGAGTGAGAGTGTTAACTGTGTGCTGTGTGTGTGTGTGTGTGTGCGCTCTGAGAAGAAGGTCACTTTGTTGGGTGCTCGGGAGACAGTTCTAAGCTGCTGTGGCCTTGCAGTGTTGAGAACATTGAATTCTAAACACAAACACACAAACGTTAGGCATGCTGACAGACAAATCTACCTCTAAGTCAATCTTTCACTGAGTAAAAGTGAATAAAGCTCAAACAAACACCCCACACACCCCCCCACACACACACACCTCCCCACACACACACACCCCCACACACACCTCCCCACACACACCCCCCCCCCCACACACACACACACACACACACACACACTGCCCGCTGTCTGACCCATTACAGAATGCACTGTCTGGCACCGCAGATGACTGGGTTTCACCTTTCTGTGGTTGCTAAACACGCTCTGTGTCATTCCTCTTCTCTCTTCCTTTTCTGCCTCCCTCCTTTCTCTTCTATCTGTCTCTCCCTCTCTACTTCTACTTTTCTAAAGAAACAGTTGGGGCTCATGTTGGAAGAATTGGGTAGAATCTTCAACCTCTTTCCCTCACCTCACCATCACTGGTCTCTCCTCCCTGGTGACATCGCTCTCTGACAGAGCTGTGCTTCAGATGTGTCCATCTCTATGTAGTTATTGTGCTCGTAGACAAAGACAGACTTCAGTTTTCTTTAACTAACGGATCTCCTCCTCTTCCCCTCTCCCAGGTAGCCGCGGTAACCGACGGTAACGCTTCCTAGCCCGGCTTCCTGCCGCTCCCGCTGCTGCCAGCCGTTGCCATGGCGCCCCGCAAGCGTGGCGGGCGGGGCTTGTCCTCCGTCATTTTCTGCTGCTTCAAAGGGAGCGACCACCCCGAGATCACGTACCGCCTCCGCCATGACAGCGGCTTCACCCTGCAGAGCCTGGAGCCCGCTCTGCCCATGCCGCCCTCCGAAGAATTGGACGCCATGTTCACCGAGCTGGTGGTACGTACCTCCCCACCCTGTGTTGGTTTATAAACACGGGACTGTTGGTTTCCCTCGTCGAGTGTCTATATAGGTCCGGTCTCATGGGTTTGACCCAAATAAACACCGCCGGTGTCAAATGAACTAGTTGCTTTTGCTGTGTGACCTTCTGTATTGCTGACTGCTACACTGGCTTGCTGGTCTTTCTCTATGGCTGGACTACTTTAACAGTCAGCCATCTGGGATGTAGATAGTCTAATCACCAGCTCTTCAGGTATTAAACGGATGTAATCGCTAGTGGGAGGGATGTGGACGGGGGCCATGTTGGTTGTAGTTTTTGCCAGGTTGCTTGGATGGCAGCCATGTTGGTGGACAGCCAGGTGTGTGCTTTTTCCTTCGCACACAGAAAGACAAACAGACGTAAACACACACGCACACAGGAGTGGTTTCCCCAGTGTCAGCTCAGTCAGTGCTCCCTCATACGTAGAGCCGTGTGGAGCACATCAACAACACAGGGAGTCAGGTGGCTGAGCGGTGAGGGAGTCGGACTAGTAATCCGAAGGTTGCCAGTTCGATTCCCGGTCATGCCAACTGACGTTGTGTCCTTGGGCAAGGCACTTCACCCTACTTGCCTCGGGGGAATGTCCCTGTACTTACTGTAAGTCGCTCTGGATAAGAGCGTCTGCTAAATGACTAAATGTAATGTAAATGTAACATAGAGAAATTATATAATCAACTAACCTCCATTACCATATTCTCCAGTACACCATGTTATGGTATGAACATGTGGAGTAAAACGGGGTAGAGATTAGGGGGAAGGGCTGGGAGGGTCCCTACTCTTGAGGAGAGACCGTGATTGGCTACTGGTTCTGGCTGGCCGGCTGTGTGGTTGTTGTTCTAGCTAATGATCCATGAAAGAGTCTGGCTGCTGACAGACAATAACAGCCCAACTCATTGAGCTCTGCAGACCCGCTCACTGCATGACTGGGATCGCCAGCGTGTGTGTGTGTCTCCGTGTCTGTACGGTCATGTATGTGTGTGTGTGTGAGCAGGCCCACCAGCGCGTGACTCGATTCAGTCCTGTCCCCCAACTCACTACCGCTACAGTTAGGCCCATAGCTGGTCTGCACGCGCTCAGTAGAGTCCCTCTCGCCGCCAGGCTGTGGCCTATCGGACGTCCTGTTGAGAACCAGCTGGTGTCTTTGTGTCCTGCCCGTGGAGCTGACAATGGGACTGGCCGAGATGTCAAACTAACTCTGTCAGACTAACTAGGGGCCCTGCAGGAAACACACCACTCGACAGACCAGCACAACATGCTCTGGCCACAGCTAATGAGGAGCACAGCAGAGACAGAAGGAGAGAGAGAGAGAGACAGAGGAAAAGAGAAGGAAAGAGAGATAGAGACTGGGGAAAGGAGAAGAAGAAGAGAGAGAGACTGGGGAAAAGAGAAGAAGAGACTAATTGCATAGTGACAGAGGGAGAGAGAAAGACGGGAGATTGCATAGAGTAGCGTGGGGAGAATGGAGAGAGAGAAGAATGAAAGAGAAGAGAAACAAAGTCTAGAGGAGGGCTGATGGGAAAGAGAGTGTCTGGGCCCTGCAGTATCACTGCACCATGGAGAAGGCTAGGATCAAGCCAGAGTACTGTGCAGGGAAGGGGAAGGAGAAGCAATCTCTCTTCACACACACTTCCCAAGATTTTGCCGTAAAAAAAAGACCCCTCGTTTTGCAGACTTGGCTATTTAACAGTGAACCAAACAAAGGTGTTCCGGAATCAGAGGCGTGACGTCGGTGTCTAGTGTGTGTAGTCCCGCCATGCCGGCTCTCCTTTTCACACAGACGTCAATCCGGCTCTGTGACCACCTCTGCTGCCGGATTCATTCCGGTACAACAACAATGACCCCCCCTCCTTCCGTGTCCAAACCTCCAACGCAGAGCTGCGAGGCGGCATGAAGGCAAAACCTTCCCGTCTTGGACAGGCTGTGTAAGAAGACCGGCTGTGTTAGAAGACAGGCTGTGTTAGAAGACCGGCTGTGTTAGAACGCAGGCTGTGTTAGAAGACCGGCTGTGTTAGTAAACAGGTTGTGTTAGAAGACCGGCTGTGTTAGAAGACCGGCTGTGTTAGAAGACAGGCTGTGTTAGAAGACCGGCTGTGTTAAAAGACAGGCTGTGTTAGTAGACAGGCTGTGTTAGAAGACCGGCTGTGTTAGAACGCAGGCTGTGTTAGAAGACCGGCTGTGTTAGTAAACAGGTTGTGTTAGAAGACCGGCTGTGTTAGAAGACCGGCTGTGTTAGAAGACAGGCTGTGTTAGAAGACCGGCTGTGTTAAAAGACAGGCTGTGTTAGTAGACAGGCTGTGTTAGAAGACCGGCTGTGTTAGAACGCAGGCTGTGTTAGAAGACCGGCTGTGTTAGTAAACAGGCTGTGTTAGAAGACAGGCTGTGTTAGAAGACCGGCTGTGTTAGAAGACAAGCTGTGTTAGAAGACCGGCTGTGTAAGAAGACAGGCTGTGTTAGAAGACAGGCTGTGTTAGAAGACCGGCTGTGTTAGAAGACCGGCTGTGTTAGAAGACCGGCTGTGTAAGAAGACAGGCTGTGTTAGAACGCAGGCTGTGTTAGAAGACCGGCCGTGTTAGTAAACAGGCTGTGTTAGAAGACCGGCTGTGTTAGAAGACCGGCTGTGTTAGAAGACAGGCTGTGTTAGAAGACCGGCTGTGTTAAAAGACAGGCTGTGTTAGTAGACAGGCTGTGTTAGAAGACCGGCTGTGTTAGAACGCAGGCTGTGTTAGAAGACCGGCTGTGTTAGTAAACAGGCTGTGTTAGAAGACCGGCTGTGTTAGAAGACCGGCTGTGTTAGAAGACAGGCTGTGTTAGAAGACCGGCTGTGTAAGAAGACAGGCTGTGTTAGAAGACAGGCTGTGTTAGAAGACCGGCTGTGTTAGAAGACCGGCTGTGTAAGAAGACAGGCTGTGTTAGAAGACAGGCTGTGTTAGAAGACCGGCTGTGTAAGAAGACAGGCTGTGTTAGAAGACAGGCTGTGTTAGAAGACCGGCTGTGTTAGAAGACCGGCTGTGTTAGAAGACCGGCTGTGTTAGAAGACCGGCTGTGTTAGAAGACCGGCTGTGTTAGAAGACAGGCTGTGTTAGAAGACCGGCTGTGTTAGAAGACCGGCTGTGTTAGAAGACCGGCTGTGTTAGAAGACCGGCTGTGTTAGAAGACCGGCTGTGTTAGAAGACCGGCTGTGTTAGAAGACAGGCTGTGTTAGAAGACAGGCTGTGTTAAAGAGGCTTCAGTCTGGCTTTCAGTCTGACCAGGGTCTGCAGGACAAACTGACTGGAGAGATGGGAAGCACGATCTGTCTCTGCAGAGGGGGGGGGGGATAGACCAGAGGGCATCTGGCCATGATGTTGTCTCTCTGGTATGCCTGGTCACGCTGCCTAACTTAGCCCTGACTGTAACTTGTGTGTGTGTGTAAGATGGTTTATGGCCAGCACATTTCATGCTGTCTGTTGAGGAGGTCTACCCAGTCTCTGGTGTGTGTGTGTGTCTCTCAGCTGATAGAGGGCTCCAGGGGAAAAGAGAAAAAGAGAGAGAGAGGTTGTTAGGGCTGTCCATTGGAATTCCCGTTCCCCTGAGATGTGCTGAGACAATCCAGGGGGAGTCTGATGGTCCCAGGCCTGAGATGCAGTCACCAAGGAGACGGGTTTTAGATCCTATTGGAAGAGCTCTTTCTGTTCTGCTACTTTTATCAAAAAGTAAAACAGCATAACTTAGTGAATGACTCAAAGTATAGTTTTTTTTTTTTTACCAGATTCCTTCTGAGAATGTCACCATGCTATAATATTGTCAAACGTGTGTAATATGACCACTTCTCTCCTCTCTCCTCTTCCTCTGCTGTTCTCCTCTTCTCTCCTCTCTTCCTCTGCTGTTCTCCTCTTCTCTCCTCTCTTCCTCTCCTGTTCTTCTCTCCTCTCCTCTCTTCCTCTCCTGTTCTTCTCTCCTGTTCTCCTCTTCTCTCCTCTCTTCCTCTCCTGTTCTTCTCTCCTGTTCTCCTCTTCTCTCCTCTCTTCCTCTCCTGTTCTCCTCTTCTCTCCTCTCTTCCTCTGCTGTTCTCCTCTTCTCTCCTCTCTTCCTCTCCTGTTCTCCTCTTCTCTCCTCTCTTCCTCTCCTGTTCTCCTCCTCTCTCCTCTCTTCCTCTGCTGTTCTCCTCTTCTCTCCTCTCTTCCTCTCCTGTTCTCCTCTTCTCTCCTCTCTTCCTCTCCTGTTCTTCTCTCCTGTTCTCCTCTTCTCTCCTCTCTTCCTCTCCTGTTCTTCTCTCCTGTTCTCCTCTTCTCTCCTCTCTTCCTCTGCTGTTCTCCTCTTCTCTCCTCTCTTCCTCTCCTGTTCTTCTCTCCTGTTCTCCTCTTCTCTCCTCTCTTCCTCTCCTGTTCTTCTCTCCTCTCCTCTCTTCCTCTCCTGTTCTTCTCTCCTGTTCTCCTCTTCTCTCCTCTCTTCCTCTCCTGTTCTTCTCTCCTGTTCTCCAGGATGAGCTGGACCTGACAGAGAAACACAGAGAGGCCATGTTTGCTCTGCCTGCTGAGAAGAAATGGCAGATCTACTGCAGCAAAAAGAAGGTAAGGAGAGAAAGAGAGACAGAAAGAATGTGTGTGTATTAGTTACAGGCTAAAAATGGGAGTTTCTGCTGATTTGTGTGGGAACTATTTTCATTGCAGTTGAAACTACCGAGCTGGTTCTGCAGCTGGACAGAGCACTGAGAGAGGGGGGGGGGGGGGGGGGGGGGAAGAGAATGTGTGTATGCAAGAAAGAGAGAGAACAGATCTGTCCTCGCTTGCTGTGAGAAAGGTCTTTAATCAGGTCTGCCAGACAAAACATTTGGCCAAGACTACACATACACACACACACACACACAGTCCCAATCACACGCACACACAATCCCGATCTCACACACACACACACACACACACCCTGTTGCCCCCTCAGTACCCCTGCCCCAGTTTTCACCAGTCAGTACATCAAAGCTGCCCTGCTGCATTTCTCCCTCTATTAAGAACATTGTTTTCCAATTGGAGCTTTTAACACAGAACCCAAACCTGCCCCAGTGCCTAAGCCCTAGCTTCAGATCGTATTCCTGCTCTCCTCTCCTCCCAAACACTCTGGGAATGTCTGTCTGTCTTTCCTGGGCTAGCTACCAGCCTTTTAACACAAGCTAGAGCTAGCTACAGCTGTCTGTGTTAAAAAGGCAGTGGTTGTGTCTGCCCTGAGCTATCTAGCTAGCTACAGCTAGCTTTGTTAACACAAGGAGGTTTGACCTGACACGAGCCATCTAGCCGTAGCTACCAGTTTGTTAACACAAGGTTTGACAGAGCACTGCAGTATTTCACGTTGCAGCCACTATAAGTGACCTCATTCCTGTCCAGCTCAGAAACTCCCTAACTGAGGGAAAGACCGAGTCCTGGAAATCTGTATGAAAGGAAGTCTGTTTGTGTAGTAGAATGTGTAACGATCCCTCTCTTTCACTGAAGCACTCACACAAAGCTGCAATGTTTGGCCAAGACAGTTTGGTTCAAAAATACTTAGCATATATTGCCTAATTACATCATTGTAGGTATGCCCGAATCTGATTTGTTTGTGTGTGTGTGTGTTATCCATGTTTAGAGCTAACCTTCTGTGTGTGTGTGTGTTCTCAGGAACAGGAGGAGAACAAGGGAGCAACCAGCTGGCCAGAGTTCTACATTGACCAGCTCAACTCCATGGCTGCTGTGAGTGTGTGTGTGTGTTGGAGAGAGGGAGTGTGTGTGTGTGTGTGTGTTGGAGAGAGGGAGTGGGGGTGGGGGGGGGGAACGAATGAGTCAGCATGATTTGACCGCAGGCTTAATTAGTGATTAGATTTCCTTGACTGTTTATTGATCTGAAACTCAAGCCTTGGTGTTCTGCTCTCCAGCGGAAGACTCTCCTGGCCCTGGAGAAGGAGGACGAGGAGGAGAGAAACAAGACCATAGAGAGTCTGAAGACCGCCCTGAGGACACAGCCCATGAGGTACACCCGTCACACACACACACACACACACACACACACACCCCCCCACACACACACACACACACACACACCCTGCCACACACACCCTCTGACCCGTGGTCCTCTCCCAGGTTTGTGACACGGTTCATTGACCTGGATGGTCTGACCTGCATCCTGAACTTCCTGAAGAGCATGGACTACGAGACCACCGAGTCCCAGATCCACACCTCCCTGATCGGCTGCATCAAGGCCCTGATGAACAACTCCCAGGGGCGGGCCCACGTCCTGTCCCACTCCGAGAGCATCAACATCATCGCCCAGAGCCTCGCCACGGAGAACGTCAAGACCAAGGTAGGCGCCGGAAGTTGACTGATGTAGGGTTATAGAACCTACAGAGTACCCACAGATTTCATATCCTTCGCTGTTTTTTGTTTGTTTGTTTCATCTTCACTTCTCATCCTCCTACTTACTCTCTTTCTTCCCCTCTTTCTTCTTCTCCTCCCTTGTCTGTGTTTCTGCTCCCCCCTGCCCCTCCTGGTCTGTAGGTGGCGGTGTTGGAGATCATGGGAGCTGTGTGTCTGGTCCCAGGGGGCCATAAGAAGATCCTGGAGGCCATGCTGCACTACCAGAAGTTTGCTGCAGAGAGGACCAGGTTCCAGGTAGAGAACCTGTCCTGGTTACAGTTACAATTCATAACTGAACATGGACCCTGAAAAGTGAACATGTGACACTTGTCTGACGCTGGATTCTGTCTTTATATATACTCTCTCTTTTCCCATCTCTCTCTCTGTCTCTCTTTTTCTTTTTCTCTCTTATCTTACTCTCACTCTTCTCTCTTCTCTTTCTCTCTACTCTCTCTCACCTGTCTCCAGACTCTGTTGAACGACCTGGACAGGAGTACTGGTCGCTATAGAGACGAGGTCAACCTGAAGACGGCCATCATGTCCTTTATCAATGCTGTGCTCAGCCAGGGAGCCGGGGAGGTGAGCTC
Source organism: Osmerus mordax (assembly GCF_038355195.1). NCBI lineage: Eukaryota > Metazoa > Chordata > Actinopteri > Osmeriformes > Osmeridae > Osmerus > Osmerus mordax. The sequence goes on along the minus strand of NC_090058.1, from coordinate 3,779,153 downwards.
TCCTCTTTCTCTCTCCTCTTCCTTCCTCTCTTCATCCCCTCTTTGGTTATCCCTCTCTCCTCTTCCTCCCTCTATTCATCTCCTCTGTGTTGTGGCCCCTACAGTCCAGCCTGGAGTTCAGGATCCACCTCCGTTATGAGTTCCTCATGCTGGGCATTCAGCCCATCATCGACAAGCTGCGCTCCCATGACAACTCCACTTTAGACCGGTGAGTCAGACTGTCGTTTTCCTTCGCTGTTCACCAGCTCTCATCCCCAGCGTCTCAAACGTTGTGGACCTCACGCGCTTCTGTGCTGTTCTGTTTTCAGGCATCTGGACTTCTTTGAGATGCTGAGGAACGAAGATGAGCTGGCCCTTTCCAAACGCTTTGATACCGTGAGTTGAAGCTCGGGAAGTTCTGTGTGTTCCGTTCCAGCGGATACTGGTCATGGTGCTGGTCAGGAAGCTGGTCAGGATGCTGGTCAGGATACTGGTCATGTTGCTGGACAGGATACTGGTCAGGATTCTGGTCATGGTGCTGGTCAGGATGCTGGACAGGATACTGGTTAGGATGCTGGTCATGTTGCTGGACAGGATACTGGTCAGGATGCTGGTCAGGAAGCTGGTCAGGATGCTGGACAGGATGCTGGTCAGGGTGCTGGACAGGATGCTGGTCATGGTGCTGGTCAGGATGCTGGTCAGGGTGCTGGTCAGGATGCTGGTCAGGATGCTGGTCAGGATGCTGGTCAGGGTGCTGGACAGGATGCTGGTCATGGTGCTGGTCATGTTGCTGGTCAGGATGCTGGTCAGGGTGCTGGTCAGGATGCTGGTCAGGATGCTGGTCAGGAAGCTGGTCAGGATGCTGGTCAGGGTGCTGGTCAGGATGCTGGTCAGGATGCTGGTCAGGATGCTGGTCAGGATGCTGGTCATGTTGCTGGTCAGGATGCTGGTCAGGATGCTGGTCAGGAAGCTGGTCAGGATGCTGGTCAGGGTGCTGGTCAGGATGCTGGTCAGGATGCTGGTCAGGATGCTGGTCATGTTGCTGGACAGGATGCTGGACAGGATGCTGGTCATGTTGCTGGACAGGATGCTGGTCATGGTGCTGGTCAGGATGCTGGTCATGATGCTGGTCATGGTGCTGGTCAGGATGCTGGTCAGGATGCTGGTCATGTTGCTGGACAGGATGCTGGTCAGGATGCTGGTCATGTTGCTGGTCAGGATGCTGGTCATGGTGCTGGTCAGGATGCTGGTCAGGATGCTGGTCAGGATGCTGGTCAGGATGCTGGTCATGGTGCTGGTCAGGATGCTGGTCATGGTGCTGGTCATGGTGCTGGTCATGGTGCTGGTCATGACGCGTCTCTCTGTGTTGCAGGTCCACATCGACACGAAGAGCGCCACGCAGGTGTTTGAGCTGATCAAGAAGAAGATGAGCCACACTGACGCTCAGCCACACTTCATGTCTGTGTTGCAGCACTGCCTCCTCATGCCTCGTAAGAACACACACAAACACACCCACAAACACACACTAGCACAGACTCACACACACGCACACACTTTGTGAGAACTCAAACTCATGCATACTGGAAAAACATCTTCTCCCACGACCTTCAAAGATCTTTACAAGATTCTACAGCATCTTTAACGCGACTATGAAATCCTGTCCTGGTACCAATGATTTGGTACCAGGACAAGGTCAGAATTCCTGGTACTAGCTCGGAAACACACCAATCAGGCCAACACCCCTAGTTCCACTAAAGTATCCAATGGTTGTTTTGTGATTGTATTCAAGAACACTCCACATCCATCTAGTCAAGCTCTCTCTGTACTGTGTGTCTGTGTTCTGTTTTCCACATATTGACTCACACGTAACCTTATCAGATTCACGGCATTCCTCTCATGCCTGGTTAGCTTCAGTCATAAGACCCTCAAACCCCAAGGCTCCACACCCTGGTCAGAAAATGTTGTTTTTCACCTCCAGACTTCACACACTCTCCGGCCTCTACAGGCTGGCCCCAGCCCTTCGGATCCCTCTGCTCTGACAGCTGGGTGATTAGGGCTCCCTCAGAGAACAGGACAGCCATAAATCACACACACGTCCTAGAGGACGTCTGCTACCCTGCTCTTAACCTGCGGTCCTCCCTAGCTAGTCTCCCCCACACAAACACACACACACACACACACACACACACACACACACACACAGAGACACACGCACACAGACACGTAAGCAGGAATTCCGACTATGGTTGGTATTCTTCTCCCCACAGGGTTAGTTGTGCGTTAAGAGCTATGTGTACGGGAATTGTGCACGTTTGTGTGTCTCTGTACCGTGTTGTGTTGGCCTTCGCTCTTGTGGCTGCATGGTGCAGTGTTTGTGATGATGATGATGATGGTGATGGCCTCTCCTTCTACCCCCAGACAAGCGCAGTGGGAACACGGTTCAGTACTGGCTGCTCCTGGACCGCATCGTCCAGCAGATCGTCCTCCAGAACGACAAAGGTCACGACCCCGACGTGACCCCGCTGGAGAATTTCAACGTGAAGAATGTGGTGAGGATGTAAGTGACACAGAAGGGACACCACATGCCTGTCACGTGATCAGAACACACACACACACTCGCAGAACACACCAAGCACACATGACACGCTTCGGAACATGTCTGATGTTTGATTTGTATCTGACGGGAGGGAAAGAGCCTGGGGGAGGGAAATACAAGCTGGTCACATGATCGGTTGTACGATGGGAGTTGATACCAGATACCAGGACAGCCTACAGCTGTTCCTGCCCTGGTCCTCTAATAGGCTCCCTACAAATCATTCTAGGTGGGTCTTACTGGGATTTGGAGAGAAAAAAAAATCTGTTTTAAAACAAAACAAAATCCTGACCCTTTAATCCAGGGAGTACACTGGGAGAGAGGTCAGGGACGTTTCAGGTTGTGAGATCCATACGGCTTCTGACTCAACACTGGGCTAGTAGTGGGTCTAGGGTACTAGGGGACTAGGAGACTAGGGGTCTAGGGGACTAGGGGACTAGGAGACTAGGGGTTTAGGGGACTAGGAGACTAGGGGTCTAGGGTACTAGGGGTCTAGGGTACTAAGGGACTAGGAGACTAGGGGACTAGGGTACTAGGGGACTAGGAGACTAGGGGACTAGTCATGGGCATTAGGGAGCTTGATGAGGGGATCAGGGAGGTTTTATTCAGGCTGTGTGGAGCGGTTGAAGGCTTACAGACTCCCTGCTGCTGCTCTGACATGCTGCTAGCTGTGACCACTGGTTCATACTCCTGTGTGTGTGTGTGTGTGTTGTGTGGGCCACACTGCTCTAACTGCACTATCAAGGCCCAGATACTGTTCTGATACGTCCTGTTATAGCCTCTCTCTCCCTGCTTGTCTGTCTGACCTCAGGCTGGTCAACGAGAATGAAGTGAAGCAGTGGAAAGAACAGGCGGAGAAGATGAGAAAAGGTACAGACCTACGCACGCACGCACCACACACACACAACCTAAAAATGCACACACACACACTCTCCCATATACACTGACGCACATATCTATGAAGTGGAAAGGTTCATCTTATGAGATATGATTTCCCCGAGGTCAGTTTCCATGAAGCTTTGTGGCTCATTTTTAAATTCCAGCTGATCTAAGATTTATGAGGTTTCTAGGAACCTCATATGGCCCCCACTGTGACCAAGACCTATGGAGACTGTGGAACAATGTTTATTCTAAGAATTCTCTGTGACTCTGACTGACTGTCTGTATGTGTGTGTGTGTGTGTGTGTATATCTGTGTGACCGTGTGTCTGTGTGTGTGTGTATCTGTGCTTGTGTGTGTGTGTCTGTGCTTGTGTGTGTGTGTCTGTGCTTGTGTGTGTGTGTGTGTGTGTGTGTCTGTGCTTGGTGTGTGTGTGTGTGTGTCTGTGCTTGGTGTGTGTGTGTGTGTCTGTGCTTGTGTGTGTGTGTGCTCCCGCAGAGCACCACGAGCTGCAGCAGAAGTTTGAGAAGAAGGAGAGGGAGTGTGATGCTAAGACCCAGGAGAAGGAGGATGTGATGCAGACCCTCAACAAGATGAAGGAGAAGCTGGAGAGGGAGAGCAGCGAACACAAGGCTGTCAAACAGCAAGTAGCTGACCTGTCGGCCAGGCTGCATGAGCTCAACACTGTACGTCACACCATCCATACAGTCTCTATCTCTCTGTGTCTCTCTCTCTGTCTCTCTCTCTGTCTCTCTCTCTCTCTCGGTCTCTCTCCTCCTCTTACTCAGTGCATAGAGGATGTGTGATTGTACAGTACGGTGATGCATTAACAACATGGCTGACTGCTGTAGCTCCAAAACAGCGAATGTTAACCAGAGCCGCCTCCGCTGCAACCAGAGAGCTGCCATGATGTACTGTAGCTGTTCTGTACTAACAGAGTATGACCAGAAGCACACACAGTACACACACACACATAGTGGATATCCATATCTGTCCTGTCCTCACAAAAGGCCAATTTATGCTTTATTTCCGTTTGGCATATAAGAAATTGCCGTTTCACACATTTCAGGACGTGGCAAACATAAAACTAGTGTCTGGATTAGGTCAGGTTTGTCACTCATGTGCTGTACAACCATAAACTGGCCTTAACTGATTAAGTGTACTTACTGAATGAGCTGTGGAATGTGAAGGTGTAGCATACTAACTGAGTGAATGAAGCTAATAATGTCAAACTGACTGTGTCGATCTCTCCCTGGTTCCAGAGGCCAAGTGTTCCTGGGGGCCCCCCACTCCCCCCGGGGGCCCCAGGAGGGCCCATCCCTCCTCCTCCCCCCATGGTTGGCATCCCTCCTCCTCCACCACCTCCTGGAGGGGCTCCTCCACCTCCTCCTCCTCCGCCCGGCGGGCCCCCACCTCCCCCGGGCATGGCTTCCTTCGGTGTGCCCCCTCCGCCCGGAGCCCCCCTGGGCCCCGGGATGAAGAAGAAGAACATTCCCCAGCCCTCCAACGCCCTCAAGTCCTTCAACTGGGCCAAGCTGGCTGAGGTCAGTGCTGTGAGGGCAGGGAGGACCATGTGTCCAGGAACCATGAAGGAGCAGGACACTGTGAGAAGCAGACATGTGACTGTGGATGTTTGTGGTTGCAGAACAAGCTGGAAGGGACATTGTGGACCGATGTGGACGATCTCAAGGTGTTCAAGGTCCTGGACCTGGAGGACATAGAGAAGACCTTCTCAGCATACCAGAGACAGCAGGTACTGCGAAACACACAACCGAACCCAGCCATTTAACATTCCAAAACCTTTTTCTCCAAAGGTCTAAAACCCCACTCGGCAACACATTCTACAAACACTATTCTGTAACTTGAATTTGGAATATTCTCGAACCCTGTTCCATACTTCTACAACCCTTTCATTAAAGGAAAGTCTACTGCAATACTCAGAAATTCTTAGGCGTGTTCTTAGGTGTGTTCAATTTATCTCTCTGTTTCCAGTTTGCCACAGAGGAGGTAATGTGTTCATGTAAACATGACACCAGATTCTTTTATAGTACAGACCCAGGTCTGCTTTCAGCCTGTGCTGGTTAGTCATCCAGCTTGCTTTTTCATCTGGACAGGTAGGATGGTATCGCTAGGCTTCAGCAGCAGTTCACTAGAGGAAAATCCCTAGGCGGCCATCTTTGTTTACCTCAACAGATCCTAGATATGTACCATAATAGATTAGAGCTTCCACAGTCTAAGCGTTGGCACCTTGTTGTTGTAATTTCCCTGTGTGAAACGTTAATATGCATCTGAGCTTTCTGACTTCCACCTCCCTCTGCTTCACCTCACAAAACTCATCCCTTGTTGTTGATTCGCTGAACTGGCCTGCGTTGATGCTGTCATTGGCTACTGCATGCTTGTTCTAATGAATGCTGCCTCTCCCTGCTTCCTTCCTGCCCCGCCTCACAGGAGTTTGTACTCAGCACCAAGGTGAGTAACCTCTCCACAACCTTTACCTGGCTCTGCACAACAAAACACATCTGTCTGTCTGTCTGTCTGTCTGCCTTTAAACTGTACCACAGCACTGGCTTCCATCAGAACCTCTACTCACTGTGGTAGCAGAACCTCCTGTGTGTGTCTGGGTCTCAGCGAGAGAGTGTCTGTGTATAATCCTCCTGCTCTAAGATTAGCAGGATGATGTCGTCTGGAATAAACGTCGAAAGAACAGCGCATAGCTGAATGATCGGTTCCAGTTTTATTGGAGAGCAGTTCAAGATGTCTGGCTGTAACCAGCCCTAATAGGTCTTGTGGCAGGCTGTCGGCTCGTAGAGCGGGAAGGAGGGTCTGAGAGTGGCTCCGAGGGAGCCTTCAGCTCAGGCTGCGAGGGGCTAACATACCCCCCAGACACCCAGGGGTTCAGATCCCGGTTTGGCTGATCTCTGAGCTGTTCGGCCCACGTGTGTAAGGCCTTCCCTGCTGTCTAAATAAAAGAGGATACGAGAAGCGATGACGCAGCTATCCCCTGAAAGACTGAAACAGTGCCCGATTTGTGTGTTCCTGAAACTGATCACTGCCTTACTATCGGAGTGTAGGCCACAGAATAAGAACAGATCCCCTGTGGTCTAACGCACACACACACGCGCGCACACGCACACACACATACTCACTTTGTCAGACGCACAGCTGGACTAGATCTTGCTCTGTACAGCTCTCACCTAGAGAGGAATCTTGTTTAATGTTCGCTCTCTGAATCTCGACTCTCCGCCAGCATTTCTGAAAGAGAGAAAGAAAGACACAGAAAGGGAGGGAGAGGAAAAAGAGAGAGAAGGAATGAAACAGAAGACGGGGTGTGAAGGTATCGCTCTTTCTCGTGCATGAGTGCATGTGTTTAGCTCCTCTGTTGCCTGGTTACCAAGCACCATTGTTTTTAGGGCCCTCATACGATTCAACAGGAGATGAGACTGAAGAGCCTTTCATAAAAGCACTTGTTCCTGTCCCTAAACAAGACAGCCCTGGGCAGGGGTGTGTGTGTGTACGGGTGTGTGGTTACACAAGGGTGTGTACGGGTGTGTCTACCACAAGGATGAAGGCGCAGTCATGTAGCCACAAGCTTCAGCTGTGTTCAGCACATCTCTGTGAGAAGAATCAGTGGAAACACATCCGTTTACCTAGTTCCCTATAAATGAGACGCCACATGTTTTGTGTAAAACAGACCTTGTCATGAAGCTGTCCAGATCCAGGAGAATGTTTTATTTCCATGGTGTTTCGTTAAGAAAAACCAAATGTGACATGACATTGCACCTGAGAGGATCCTTCTCTGCGATGCGCAGGACAGTGATTGTGGCGGTTCTGTAGTTGCGGCTGTTACTGATCTTTCTCCCTGGATGGTCTTCTCTAACAGAAAGAGTCCGAGGACGATGCTCTGGCCACTAAAAAGGTCAAGGAACTGTCTGTCATCGACGGACGCCGTGCCCAAAACTGCAACATCCTCCTCTCAAGGTCAGTATGATACTTTCCTACACACAACCCCCCTCCCTTTCCCACCCTTTCTCTCCCACCCTTTCCCTCCCTCCCTCCCTCCCTCCCTCCCTCCCTCCCTCCCTCCCTCCCTCCCTCCCTCCCTCCCTCCCTCCCTCCCTCCCTCCCTCCCTCCCTCCCTCCCTCCCTCCCTCCCTCCCTCTCTCTCCATCTCTCCCGCTGTCTCTCTCCACACAGTTTTCTTTGCCTGGTTAGTGTCTCTGTTCCCCAAATCACTCTCTCTCTCTCTCCTAATATTCATGGCCAGCTTACATCAATAAATTATTGCACCATAGACAATTCTCTGCTTACATCGACTTGGATTACGGAATCTGGACGGTTTAGAATCATCGCTCACAGTTGACTGTCTGTTTAAAGATCAGCGGCGGATGATTGTTTTAATGTGTGTTCCAGTGTGTTTCTGTTAGTGTGACGCTAGCCAGGAACCATGTCCAGCTTCTCTCCCCCTATCCTCCCCTGGTCGCCACGGTTACCACCACAAACACAGCAGTGCCTGTGTCTTGTTCTCCCGTGCTTACTGGGTCATGGTTCTGGGTCCTGCCGCTGTGAATGGAAATAGAACTTTCCAGGATTCGACTATTTATATGGCTTCCTGTATTTAGAGTCTCCTTCAGTTGGCCTATTTACAGTGTGGTCGTGATGGTGGTTCGCTTGCGGACCTGAGTGTAGGCTTTGGCACGCTCCTGCGTAAACGTATCTTGTCAGTCTTGGCCTATGCATTAATTACATATAAAGTATGATCAATGGTACTCGTGTGGGTGTGAAGTCTCATTGGCCGTCATTAGAGTCGTGCGGTCAGATGTTTGGACCGTGAGCGGTTCAGCCCGGTGGCTCGGTCCAGCATGTTCTGGTAACTGGAGGTCTGGAGGTGTTTTTGACGCTGGGAGGCTGAGGTATGTTTTGAGGCTAGAGGCTGGAGATCTGGGGGGGTGTTAAATGCTGGGGCTGCAGGGCTGAGGTGTGTCAATAGGCTGAAGTGTTGTTGGAGGCTGGGGCCGAGGTGTGTTGGAGGCCGCAGTCCTGGAGGTGTGTTGGAGGCGGCGGCCGAGGCCACAGACGGCAGGGCCTCTTGGAACAGAGCCAGTCCATGCAGAGAGCCTGGTGTTGTAAAGCTGTTGGTTCCTAGGTTTCCTGGCAGAGAGGCAGAGAGCTGCTGCCAGAGGAGCTCTACCCAGAGGAGGCGGCCAGCTGGGACCCTAATGTTAGTTCCAGCACAGTCAGCCCGGTCAACAGGGTCAGTCTAGCTGCAGCTACATGGATCAGAAGTGTCACTGTGACTAGGATCCAGAGCCTGGTACTTGGGGTGGCTAGGCCAGGCTAGGTTATGCTAGGTTAGGCTAGGAGGCTAGACTAGGCTAGGTTTGGCTAGGTTAGGCTAAGAGGCTGCGCTAGGCTAGGCTAAACTGTCAGCTACCTGCTGTTTCTGACTCTGCTGCATGCCAGGAAGCAGTGCATCGAGACCACCTCTCTATCTTACGATGCTGATATGGATGTCTTTGCAGGCTGAAGCTGACCAATGTGGAGATCAAGAGAGCCATCCTGACCATGGACGAGCAGGAGGACCTGCCCAAGGACATGCTGGAGCAGGTAGGAACGGACCCGGCCGCAGAGCTTCTAGAACCAGAACTTGAAGAACGTGTGGAACCGTAGAGAACTAACAACAGCATGGAGATGGAATCCGTGAGCCGGGAATGGAGATCTTGGAACTGTGTAGAACTTTGATAGCAAGGAACTGTAGTCCAGAACAACCAGTACACTCTTCTAGGATAGTTTGAACTGAAATCCTTTGACGCAGTGGTGACGTACGCACCCTTGTAAAACTCCTCAACATTCTTTTGCTGTTCGGTCATTTAAAAATTCTCTCTCATGTCCCCTGCTAACTTTCTGGCCAGGCCGTTTTTCTTCCTTTCTCCCCATGTAAAGGCTGGGTGGAGCAGGGTGGAGCAGGGTGAAGCAGGGTGGAGCAGGGCAGAGTGTATAGTGTAGTAGTAACAGTGTAGTATTTTGGATTTATGTACTCCTGTAGATGTTAGAGTAAATTGGAAGATGGACCAGTTTTATGAGTCTTATTTCCTTGGTATGTGTGCGTGTGCGTGTGTAGTGGTGTCTGACAGAGAGAGAGAGAGAGTGTGTGTTTGCAGGGTCTGGAGGTTGTTTAGTGGGTTTCAAACATCTGAATGTTGTTAGAGTTGGAGTCTTCCCGGCTCCTATGCTGGGGCTGGGAAGCCAGAGACAGTGAGTCAGAAATACACTCGTTACAAATCAGGTGGATCTCCCAACATTCAGACTCCCTGTGTGGATGTTGCATGTTGTGTGTCATGACGTGGCTAACCCAGTCATCGTCTGCTCCTTCTAAACTCTGATCTCCTTTCGGTGTGTGTCCAGCTGCTGAAGTTTGTCCCAGAGAAGAGCGACGTTGACCTGCTCGAGGAACACAAGCATGAGCTGGAGAGGATGGCCAAGGCTGACCGCTTCCTCTACGAGATGAGCAGGTACGCCGTGTGTGTGTGTTTGTGCGCGCGCCATTCCCTTTCGTCAAGCAGGGTACATAGGGAGTACTTCTGTCTCTTGAATTGGCTCATCATTTGCCCCTTTCTAATCCAACCCACAACCTGAAGCATCATGTAATTGCATGATTGGCTGTTGGGGGCCATGTTCTCCCAGACTGATACCAAGACTGCTGCAGGGAGATGCTGCCCTGTGCATGACCCTCCTCTGTGGTTCACATGGAGCTCCTCAGGGGAACATCTCCACCAGCAGAGCAGCAGAGGCCTGCTGCCCTGTGCATGACCCTCCTCTGTGGTTCACATGGAGCTCCTCAGGGGAACATCTCCACCAGCAGAGCAGCAGAGGCCTGCTGGTCTGAGCTGGAACACCATGCTGTGGTCTCACGGAGAGATGGGGGTATGGGATCAGGGGTAGGGGAGTCAGGTGGCTGAGCGGTTAGGGAAGCGGGCTTGTAAACAGAAGGTTGCCAGTTCGATTCCCGGCCGTGCCAGATGACGTTGTGTCCTTGGGCAAGGCACTTCACCCTACTTGCCTCGGGGGGAATGTCCCTGTACTTACTGTAAGTCGCTCTGGATAAGAGCGTCTGCTAAATGACTAAATGTCAATGTAATGTAAATCAGAATCAGAATCAGAAAGGGATTTATTCGCCATGAAAGTTTGCACAGACAAGGAATTTGCTTTGGCAGGAAGGTGCATACAATAAACATATACCTAAAATTTAAATATGTGGACTAACTATACTAAGGGTACATAAACTAGCAGTACTAAGTGGGATAAATATAAATGTAGATGATTGCAGTAAAGAGCGATGGGGGTACCAGATGAGATGACGATGACAGATGTTTTAGTAGTACTGGACTGGAACACAGATGTATGGTGCTATAAAGTGAGGGGTAGTGGATTGTATTAAAGATAGTTAGTGGGGACCAGATTTAAGGTAGATTATTTTTGTTCCAGGACTGTAGAACAGAGAAATTGGGGTACCAGATTAGAGGTAGATTATTGTCCTACAGGTCTGTAGCTGTGTTCTGTCACATGGCACAATGATTATGGACCCTGGGAATACTGGACAGCCTTCCTTCCTGTCTCTGGCCACATTCTCCACTCTCATCTGGGCTGTTACTTCCTGTAAACACTGACGCCATGGCAACAGCACCTGGGGGAGAGAGACAGACAGGATCTTTATTGTGTTGTGGGTTTGTCATGTTAGATCCTCCTCACTCAACATGGTCATTTGTGAGGGAAAGCTATTTGGTCTACTTGCAGACCTTCACAGGAAAACATGGTGGACAGTCATGTGTGTTGAGGAACTCTGATCCAAAACGCTACAACGGTGTCTGTTTTCAAGGTCCCAAACATGTCATATTTTACCCAGCAGATCAGTGTAGTCGGTAGGATGTGGACTTGATCTATTGTTTGATTTCTCCACACTCAGAATCAACCACTACCAGCAGAGGCTCCAGGCTCTCTACTTCAAGAAGAAGTTTGCTGAGAGAATCTCTGAGGTCAAACCCAAAGTCGAAGGTACAGTTGGATGATATGCACAGTTTACACACCGACATTGTTCACAGCCAAACCGTTGGTTTCAACAAGGATTGTCGATTTTAAAAACTGTTGATTAAGCTGCGCTTTCTATGTGCATTATTTACTACATAAAAATGTAATGTCAAAAAGTGTTCATCCTTGCCTGAATTGTAACAAGACAGGCACGTGCAGAACTCCAGATGTGATGACACACTCGCTCTATCCTAGTGGGTGCTTGAGATGTGGTTACTTTGCGATGTGGCCTGTAAATAGCCATTCCTTGAATCCTTGATCTTATGCTATATTTTCTATATGCACTATTTGAAGGTCGCTTTGGATCAAAAAGCATCTGCTAGATGAATGAAAAGTCTGTGTGAACGTCCCTGCTTCTCCCTGTTCCCCAGCCCTGAGCAAGGCCTGCAAGGAGGTTCTCCAGAGCAGGAACCTGCGCCAGCTCCTGGAGGTGGTCCTGGCCTTCGGGAACTACATGAACAAGGGCCAGAGGGGCAACGCCTACGGCTTCAAGGTCTCCTCGCTCAACAAGATCGCTGACACCAAGTCCAGCATCGACAAGTGAGGAGCACTGTGGCTGCTGGGACTGTACTGTGTGTGCCTGTGATGGTGAACCCTGACTCTTACTGTGTGTGCCTGTGATGGTGAACCCTGACTCTTACTGTGTGTGCCTGTGATGGTGAACCCTGACTCTTACTGTGTGTGCCTGTGATGGTGAACTCTGACTCTTACTGTGTGTGCCTGTGATGGTGAACCCTGACTCTTACTGTGTGTGCCTGTGATGGTGAACCCTGACTCTTACTGTGTGCCTGTGATGGTGAACCCTGACTCTTACTGTGTGTGCCTGTGATGGTGAACCCTGACTCTTACTATGTGTGCCTGTGATGGTGAACCCTGACTCTTACTGTGTGTGCCTGTGATGGTGAACCCTGACTCTTACTGTGTGTGCCTGTGATGGTGAACCCTGACTCTTACTGTGTGTGCCTGTGATGGTGAACCCTGACTCTTACTGTGTGCCTGTGATGGTGAACCCTGACTCTTACTGTGTTCCTGCCCAGGCCGCAGGACAAACAGGGCTTTGTCTGTTTGAACAAGAGACCCAGAGCTAAGTATGTGTGTCTCCCTCTTTCCCCACCCCCCCACCCCCCTCCCCTCACTCCCCCCTGCCGCCCCCCCATCCTCCCATCGGTCTTTTCCCTCTCCCCCTCTCTCTCCCGTCCAGGAACATCACCCTGCTTCACTACCTGATCACGGTCCTGGAACACAAGTATCCCAAGGTGGCCTTGTTCCAGGAGGAGCTGCAGCACGTCCCCGAGGCTGCCAAAGTCAAGTAAGGAGAGCTGGCAGGAACCATTAGCTGATTGGCTAAGTGGTTAATACCATTAATGGTTGATTCGATGAATCGGCCGAACGATTGATTCAGGGATGGCTCCGAAGTTTACACTGTTTTGATGTTTTACTCTACAAGGAAAACACTAATGCAGTGAAGTCCAGTAAGAAGAGCTTAGTAAGGTTGACTCAGGAACAGGCAAACTCAGGGGTTTCTGCTCAGACGAGTCACTCTGTTTCCAGCCTCCCCTGGCCCAGAATGCAATAAGGAAGGAAGGAAGTTGGGTTTGATCCTGTACATTTCCTGTCTCTCTGGCGCTGTGGCTCGGGGAACAGATGGTTTATTATCGTTTCCCTTTGAATAAATTCTCCTCCTCCCTCTAACCCTCCATATCTCTCCCTCTCTCTCCCGCCCGCACTCCCCCCACCCTCCCTCTCTCTCCCCCAGTATGACAGAGCTGGAGAAAGACATCAACAACCTGCGCTCAGGTCTGAAGGCTGTGGAGACCGTAAGTGACCTCCACTTGGATTTACCGTCTTGTCTCATTTCTATAACTCCTCACGATGCATGCGTTGACACTGCGACGCGCAGGATGAGGTCAGATGCCCCAATACTTACGTCCTGTCTTTTCCTTCCACCAATCAGGAGCTAGAGTTCCAGCGGGGTCGTCCCCAGGACTATGGGGACAAGTTTGTGGCTGTGGTCAGCCAGTTCACCACCGTGGCCAGCTTCAGTTTCTCTGACGTGGAGGACTGTCTCAACGAGGCCAAGGACCTGGTGAGGGGATCGGGGCTGGGAGTGGGGGACGGGGGGGGTACCGTTAATACGGCTCTTGTGGAGGCTGGACTAGGTGTTGGTAGGGGGCAGAGGTTTTGAGGCCTGGGGGTGGTTGCTGAGGGTCGAGGAGGCCCATGGGTGGATGGTGGGAGGGAGGTCAGGGTCAGCTTGCATTCCAACGGTCCTCAGAACAGGATGGGGGGGGGGGGGGGGTCTCCTCAGCTAGGAGCTCTGATGGAACCATCAAACACATAGATTAGGTAGCTCTGAAGATTTAACAACTGTCGTTGAAAACGTCATGAAATGGCAAAGCCTGAAATGCAATACTGAGCTTCATAACCACATGCTCGTAAAGGGTTCATAGAAGGGCTTTGAAGCTGCCAGCCATAAAGCCTGACCAGTCTACTATCGAACAGTGTGTGTGTGTGTGAGTGTGTGTGTGCATGCGTGTGTAGGGATTTGGTTCAGATCTGTGAGCTGCCTAGTCTCCTACCTGTGGGTAGGGGCTGCTAATGGTTAACAGAGAGAGGTCAAGGATATCATGTTTAAAGCTCTGGCCCCCCCCTCCTCTCCCACCTGTCTTCTTCTCTGTCTCTACTTCCTGTATGCCCCCCCCAACCCCTCCATCCAGTCCTGCAACCCCCCCCCCCCCCCGCCTCCCTTTCCTGCCTCTGTCTTCCTCCCTCTCTGCCTCTCCCCCTGCCCCCTGCCTCTTCCCTGGTCCCCCTGCCTCTCCCCCTGCCCCCCTGCCTCTTCCCTGGTCCCCCTGCCTCTCCCCCTCTCCCCCTGCCTCTTCCCTGGTCCCCCTGCCTCTCCCCCTGCCTCTCCATTCCGCCATATGGAATGTGTTTGATGCTGCTGTGTGCTGCAGGGAGCCAGCTTATTTATTAGCACACCATACAGTTGGAAGGAGATGGGGACGTGTAGGCCACACACACACACACACACACACACACATACATACATTTACCTCTGACATGTGGCGAGTTCCCAGGTTGAACTGTGTTACTGACGATAACACCTAAATGATAAGCTCTGTCCTCTCTCTCTCTCTGTCCTCTCTCTCTCTGTCCTCTCTCCCTCTCTCTCTCTCTCTCTCTCTCTCTGTCTGTCCTCTCTCTCTCTCTGTCCTCTCTCTATCTCTCCTTTCTCTCCCTCTCTCTCTCTGTCTCTCTCTCTGTCCTCCCTCCCTCTCTCTCTCTCCCTCTCTCTCTGCAGTTCCAGAAGGCCGTGAAGCACTTTGGGGAGGATGCTTCCCGCATGCAGCCGGAGGAGTTCTTCGGAATCTTCGACCAGTTCCTGCAGGCGTTCTCCGAGGCCAAGCAGGAGAACGAGAACATGAGGAGGCGCAAGGAGGAGGAGGAACGCCGTGCCCGCATGGAGACCCAGGTCAGAACTCAACGCCTCCAGGTCAAAGGTTTAACTTTTGAGCTCTGAACGGAAAGCCGTGACTGAAGGTAGACCGGCGCTGTCTTTCCAGCGCACGGCCAAGCCAGGTTCAGAGGGCGTTGCCTTCTGTCTCAAACATTAATACGTGAGGATTCCCATCCACAACGCTCTGACTCTCTCTCCTCTGTTGTCTCTCCTCTTGGCTCCTTTCTATCCATTTTTCCCCCCTCCTTTCTCTTCCTCTGCTGTTCTCCCCTGGCAGATGAAGGAACAGAGGGACAAGGAGCGGAAGGCCAAGAAAGCCAAGGAGAACTACGAGGAGGACGGAGAGTTTGACGACCTGGTGTCCGCGCTGCGCTCCGGGGAGGTGTTCGACAAGGACCTGTCCAAGATGAAACGCAACCGCAAACGCATCAACAGCCAGGGCGCCGAGACCAGCCGCGAACGACCAGTCACCAAGCTCAACCACTAATGGACTGCTGGCTGGGAGGATGGACCAATCAGCAGGCTCCACATTTCACCCCTAGCTGGATGGACCAATCCCCGAGCTCGACCTTTGACCTCTAGTTGAGGCAGAGGGTCACCAGACCTTAAACCGTCTACCAGGTGGTTGGTATTGCAACGGAGGATGTGTGCTCCTAAATGTACCTGGCTAAACACTAAACAACCCTCTGAACTGCTGTCACTACCAAACAACAAACTTGACCTTTGAACTGCTGGCAGAGATCAGCCTCATACATGACTTTTAGACAGCTGGCACTCGTCACTCATATTCACCCAGAGATACTCGAAACAAACAGTATGGCAGAGCCTCACTAGTCCACCACCTCTTCCTCTGTGGTGGATTGCACCCAATAACAGCAACTCGCTTTGTCTCTGGGGTTTTACTGCCCCCTAGTGGTGGAAACCAGACTCGCAGCGTGGAAACTTGCAAATAGACTGACACAGAGCTGGTGCGACACACCGTATAATAAAAACAGGTGTCACTTATAAACCCATGGAACCACCTTGAGAACCACCTCAGCCAGATACTAGGGCACGTAGAAGCTAGCTATCTGGTGGAGCAGGTGTGAGGTACTATAGATGAGATGTGGCTTTAACCAGGTTACCCTGACAGAAATCTGCCGCGCTCTGTTTTCGCTTAAGTAACCTAACCACCCTCGGCTATGTCTGTCTGGAAACAGACCTATTAAAAAAAGAGACAGTGTGTCTAAAATCTGCCAAACAAGCATTAGAGGGGACATTTTTTAAATAATAATTTGTGATAATAACTGCCAAAAAAAACTATTTTAAAACACTATAGTGTGATTGACAGTGTTGTGGATGTTGGCTGGTTAGAAACATGGGGCAGGTGCCCTGTAGGTGAACTATAGTAATATGATTCATTGATTGATTGATTATTCAGTCAATTTTCATTTTAGTATGTTAGGATTCTCGCTGTATCTTGGGGAGGGAGGGAGGGAGGGAGGAAGAGAGGGTGGGAGGGAGGGTGGGAGGGAGAGAGAGGACAAGGAAAAGAAGACGAAAGGGAGGGGGGAAGGAGGTTGAGAAGGAAAGGAAGGAGGGAGGAAGAGAACGAAGGAGGAGAAAGACCCCCCCCCTCCCACTCTCCAGCGGTTGATGTATGAATGATAATGTTTTTGAGATAAGCACAAAAACATACACCAAGATAGAGATTTTGATACTGTTTTATAATCACGATTTTGCAAAAAGATTGATTGTTATTATTTAGATGTATTTAAATGCAACCCACCAAGGCAATATCAACATTACATTATAATTCAACTCTATAATTCTCACTTAAGAAAACACAGACTGCAACTGACGATAGATAGTTGAGTGATAAGGTGTATATTTGACTGTAAATACAGTATTACGGTAGGCTGTGTCCCGGGCTGGCGTGTCCAGACTGGGACCTACATGACAGGAAGTCTCATGTCTAGGTGTTACTTAGAAAGCAACCAAAAAAGGATCCCATTGGCTATTAGAATCATAGAACTAAGATGCCTCAGACCTGGGCATGGTGTCGCGTGTCAGACGATGGGGTTTGCTTCTGTGACTCTAATGGCCTCTGGGTCTGTGGAACTCCATCTTCAAACTATGCATCATCCCCAAATACGGTTTTGTTTTAACGTTTTGTGTTTTCTCTGTCATGTGTGTATATATATGATGTACATACTGGAGCTATGCTTATTCCCCTCCCCAGACTGAGCTCAACAACAGAAGCCAGTTGAAATAAGTTAGGCCGAGATTTACTTTTGTTTGCGCCTGTTCTCCATACAAAGAGAATCCAAGCATAGTCAACCAAGAGACTTCACCATGCGAGTAAAGTGAATGTGAGGAGGAGGAGGAGTATGAAAGGTAATGTTTGGTGTCTGAGCTCTCTCTGCTCAGTGCAGACTCTCAGCAAAGCTGCCTCTTTAGTCGGCTCGGATCCATTAGTTTTAACGTGGTAATATTCTGACCCACCTCCTCCCCTGCTTGTGACTGACAGCCTCTGATATACCTGGGATGTTTCTTCACTGCTTTTGTATTATTTAAATCAACTTTCTATTATTGACAGACAGAAATAAAGGAAGGTAAAGGGTATGTGTTGAGTGGGTGTCTGCTGCTTGAACTCTGCTCCACGTGTTGGGTTTTTGGATGTTAATGTTGCATTTAATGAAGAGCACTGTTGGTGACCGATAACTACCATGGCAACTGTTCTAAACGAGAAGCTAAATGTGTTTCTGTGGGTCTGTTCTTTCTGAGCAAATACATTTACTATTACTTACAATTTCATTACTTAACAGTAATCGACTGTAGATGTATACTTTGTCACCATCCTTATAGCTCAGGCACAAGCCTCTATATACGTTACATAGAAAACATTTAAGCTACTTTAAAACATTTATTGAGTTCATTTGTTCAATAAAAGTGATTCAACAAGCCAGTTTAGATTAAAGAAACAAAAGACCAGTCACGGTTAAGATTTCATGGCAAGCAGTATAATAAAGTTATCACATTTAAATCCACAGACGTTATGTAAATCGGGGAAGTATAACTAATGGGAAAGGGCTTATACAAAA